>NC_086449.1:677225217-677543551 GCF_028390025.1 Pseudophryne corroboree
ATACCGTGTGCTATAATGTGAATTTCGGCTCATACTGTGTAGTAAAATATGAATTTTGGCTCATACTGTGTGCTGTAATGTGAATTTCGGCTCATACCATGTGGTAAAATCAGAATTTTGGCTCATACCGTATGCTGTAATGTGAATTTCGGGTCATACCGTGTGCTATAATGTGAATTTCGGCTCATACAGTGTGGTAAAATCTGAAATTTTGGGTCATAGCGTGTTCTGTAACGTGAATTTCGGCTCATACTGTGTGCTGTAATGTGAATTTCGGCTCATACTGTGTAGTAAAATATGAATTTTGGCTCATACTGTGTGCTGTAATGTGAATTTCGGCTCATACCGTGTGCTGTAATGTGAATTTCGGCTCATACCGTGTGCTGTAATGTGAATTTCGGCTCATACCGTGTGCTGTAATGTGAATTTCGGCTCATACTGTGTGCTGTAATGTGAATTTCGGCTCATACTGTGTGGTAAAATATGAATTTCGGATCATACCATGTGCTGTAGTGTGAATTTTGGCTCATACAATGTGCTGTAGTGTGAATTTCGGCTCATTCCGTGTGCTGTAATGTGAATTTCTAGATAGTATAAGAATTTCTAGATAGTATAAGGGGTCCTAATACACTGAAGGACACGCCCCCATTTGAGTGGCCACACCCCCTCTTCCGGAGACGCGCGCATAATTGCAACCTTCACTTTTCCATACCCCCACTTCAAAATGTCCACTTCGACCACTGTATATGTATGTGTGTGTGTATATGTATATATATATTATATATAAAATCTCAGTGCCTCCCCAGCCAATGACCTCACCGCACGTCACTGCCACAAAGTTCTAGTTACAACCCTGGTGCCTATCTATAATACTGTATAAAACTACAGACTGTGGTATTATACTATATATGGATGTGGGGCTGGATGCTTTTTAACTTGTGTGCATTTAATATAATATTTGTCAGGTTATCTTTTGCTGTTATTTGGCTGCTTCAGGAGGATCAACATACTGTTAACACAGCCTCTAGATAACGTGATCACTCCACTGTCCAAGCAACAGGGGAAGGGGAGGGCCGGGAGGACGGGGGGGGGGGGGGGGGGGGTGTAGGCTGAAATTTTGCCTAGGGTGCCGAGAAACCTTGCACCGGCCCTGGGAATAGTCCATGCTAGTCGGCATGCCGACTGTCGGGATTGTAAGGGTGCGGGATGTAGGGGGAGGTATTGTTACCGGCGGGGTCACAAAACTACACCCCATTTGAAACATTAGTAACCTGTATATCAGCATATGCTTTAAGATTCTGTAAAACTGATGTATAATAGGTAGTGCCAACTAAATGTATGAGGACATTATGACAGACTGAAGCATAATGAATTAATTTACGTATAATGTAAAACACATGTATCTCTAATCTTATGCAACATTCTGCATTGTCCTTGATAGGTGTGAACTGTCAGAGAAGAGATGTGGTCTCGCTAAAAATGGACATGACTTGGGCAAATATGGATGCAGTTTAGGTGGACCTGAGCATGGTTTGGAAAGATATGGGCTTCTTTACTTGTGTAGGAGCACCTATTCCACACACACACTATCAGTCCTTGGAACTGCCCGTGGAAAATCCATCTGCATTTAGCTTTGCAGGTTTCAAGATCCAAATGAATATTTGCATGGCAGAAAATGTCCAACCTATACTACTTACAGTAGGTCCAGACCTTTTAGTTCAACTTTTCTGCTTTAGGTCTTAAATGAATTATGAGGATTAGGGACATCAAAGCGGTCTCTTTATACATGTGTGACTTTCATGTGTGCTTTATTACACTGGACAACAAGTGTCTATAAATTCAATTTCCCCAAAATTGGCATGAGTAAAATTACATTTACTAGCATGAGTAATAGCAGTTTTATCTTTTTTGTTGCACACTCATACTGCCAACCAGTAAGAGTAATGGGTTATGGATATGAAGGTCCTAGGTTCGTACATAGTTGTGGAGTACTGTATATGTTTTTTATTTTGGACTAGTTAAAAGTAATGATGAGCGGATTCGGTTTTACTCGGTTCTCAAAACGGCATCTTATTGGCTCACGGATGTCACGTGTTTTGGATAGCCAATAAGATGCCGTTTTGAGAACCGAGTAAAACCGAGTAAAACAGAATCCGCTCATAACTAGTTAAAAGCCCGTTAAAATGACAGACACCAGGGATGGATTATAGGGGGACTTCTGCTACTTACACAGGAGCTGCTGGGTTTCTGGAAATCCTGCTGCTGGGAGACAGGGCTCTGTCATGCTGAGCAGGTGTGTTCATGTGTGCAGCGTTAACCTTTTATATATATAGATGCTGTATATCTGTAATAGGCAGGCTATAATGTCCACATGTAAGCTCACCAGTCCCCGCACAGCTCCACGCCAGTCTGACAGTAGAGGACACCAGTAGCCACCAGCATCTGGCTGGAGAGGTCTGGGCATGGCCTGTGCAGGGTGTGGGAGGGGGGGAGCACAGGACCCTGTCCCTCTGCCAGTGCGCAGTCTATATACAGCAGCTGAGCCCAGGGGCATAACAAAACTTTGTGGGCCCCATAGCAAAACTTTGTAAGGGCTCCCTTTTTACAGATAGGGGAGGTACAGGGTTACACACACCCAGGGGTAGAGTGGAGGTACAGGGTGATACACACATGGGTAGATTTGAGGGGTACAAGGTGTCACAAACACACACAATGGTAGGGGGTGTACAGTGTAACAAACACACTGGGTTAGATGGGTACAGTGTGTCAGACACACAAAGAAGTAGAGGGGTATTGTGTGACACACACATGGGGTAGAGGGGTACGGGGTCCCCCGGGAACTCACTCTGTGCTCCAGTCCATCTCGGGTGAGCTGCAGGGTGTTGGATAAAGCCTGGGAATGGGAGGCTAATCTTTGCTTCCCCCTTATGGGGCAGCTTCCGGAAGGGGGGAAAGTGCTGGGACTGCTGGGGTGTGGTGGCAAAGATCTCTGGCATCAAAGAAACATAGAGAACCACTTGGCCCTGACTTACAGATATGTCTCAGAAGCTGGACCCCACTCACAGGACTCTTACCCTTGAGGCAGAAACTCCATCACCCCTAAAACCCCCTGGGAGCCCTATCCTGTAGCACACAGCCCCCCTTTATCACCACACACATAACCCCTTATCACCTGTAACCCCATACCCTACACCCCATATCCCTCTAACCCCTTATACCCCTTAGTCCTCCTGTCCCCCCACATACACAGCCCTGAACCTGGGTGGTGACCTCCTCCGACTTCCAGTTTGGGCCGGAGCTCCAGCAGCAGCCGCATGGCCCACTCCAGGTAGCCCCTCTCCAGTACGGTCAGCTCCAAACTGAGGGAGCAGGCAGGACATGGATGAACAGTAGTTAGCCATCACAAGGAGCATAGTGGAGCTGGGGCGGAGAAGCCGCAGAGCAGAGAAGCTCCCGCCCAGAGGGACTACTGTTCACAGCGCCAGTGCTCCTGCGTGTGTGAGATACTGGAGGGGTATGTGTGTGTGGGCGTGCGGTAATAGCCGTGTACGGGGAAGATGTGTGCCGAAGATGCCGGGTACGGGGCAGGTGTGTGTGTGTGTGTGTGTGTGTGGGGGGGGGGGGGGCTGGGCTGCAGGGTGCACAGTTCTCCGGCACATTAGACAAGCCTGGTGCAGTGCCGTTTCACTTAGCGGACCTTGCAGTGTGACTGGGTTCAGGGGTAGCGGGCCCTAGAGTCAGTCTGGGCCCCACAGCAGCTGCATCTGTTGCACCCATGGTAGTTACACCACTGGCTGAGCCGGTTGTCTGCCTCCCCCTTACCCGCATCATCTGCAGCCCCAGTGCCGACCCCTGCTCCTCCCGGTCACCGCACTGCTCACCCCACACATGGTTACACTGCTTCCTGCCAGACTGATTCACCTTCTCCCCCCGCTGGTAAGTGGCAACACGTGTCCCCATTGAGAGCGCTGTGGTACCATCTGGTGGTTCCTGCATCTGCTTCCTGGTTACTGCTACTTGTTGCAGTCCTGGGATGGCAATTAACCTGGGGTTGCGGCATAGAGTATGGAGGAGGGGGTGCAGAGTATACAGTATATTGCAGGAGCAGTATATGGAGGATGACCTGAATATAGGGAGCACTATATGGAGGGGTATGGGGGTGCAGTGTGTGTATACATGGGTAGTATATGGTGTGGGGTGCAGAATATGGAAGAGGATGGGGTGCAGTGAATATAGGGGCAGTATATGGTGGGGGGTGCAGTGTATATATGGTGTGTGTGTGTGTGTGTGTGTGTGTGTGTATGTGTGTGCAAGTGTGTGTCCTGAAAAGAGCTATCGGGTGGGGGTTTAGTTAGTGAATAATATAACTGCAAATATGCCTTTAAAAGCCACTAGATATGTGGCAGGCATACATTAAACCTAGTGGGCATATTTGCAGTTATATTATGTGTGATACAGTTGCCAGGTTTTAATTTTTAAGACTCTGTGATAGTGTAGGACCTGCATGAAGGTGGGGTACCTTGGCGAGCGGTTTGCAGGCTTCCGTGCATTGGCCAATTCACTAACTAAACCCCCATCATTTATTTATTAATGTTGTGAGGATAAGTGAGCTTGCTATGGTGAGTGCTGAATTTTCTGTTTGTATATATTTAAGTAGGTGGCCATGGGCTACATGCACCCCACCCTATGAGTGGTGAGTGCAGACATTGCACCCCGCTTCTGGGGTGGCGAGTGCTGTGGTTTTATATTTAGATAGATAGATAGATAGATAGATAGATAGATTGCTTTAACAGTAAGTGGAAATCGAACAAATGGATAGAAAATCCTGTCAATTTTGAACATAGAAAGTCGTTATAAATGTCAAGTGCCACACCAAAAACCTACCTCTACCCCAGCACTCTCTCTCCCCTGAACATCTATCCATATGCAGCAACAGTCAGATCAGTATTTTGAATTAATTAGCAGCAGGCTGTAACATCTTCCTGCATTAAGGTTTTCACTTTCAGCTGTGACAGCTTGCAGCACACAACGGAGTCATTTGGTCAATGGGGCGGTGTCTACTGGCCACCAGAGGACATAACAGAGGTGAGGAGCAGCCTTAGTCTTTTATTACATACAATGTACTTAATTTTATATATATATATATATATATATATATATATATATATATATAATAATAAGAATTTACTCACCGGTAATTCTATTTCTCGTAGTCCGTAGTGGATGCTGGGGACTCCGTAAAGGACCATGGGGAATAGCGGCTCCGCAGGAGACTGGGCACATCTAAGAAAGATTTAGGACTACCTGGTGTGCACTGGCTCCTCCCTCTATGCCCCTCCTCCAGACCTCAGTTAGGAAACTGTGCCCGGAAGAGCTGACACAATAAGGAAAGGATTTTGGAATCCAGGGTAAGACTCATACCAGCCACACTAATCACACCGTACAACTCGTGATACTATACCCAGTTAACAGTATGAATAACAACTGAGCCTCTCAAACAGATGGCTCCAAACAATAACCCTTTAGTTAGGCAATAACTATATACAAGTATTGCAGACAATCCGCACTTGGGATGGGCGCCCAGCATCCACTACGGACTACGAGAAATAGAATTACCGGTGAGTAAATTCTTATTTTCTCTGACGTCCTAGTGGATGCTGGGGACTCCGTAAGGACCATGGGGATTATACCAAAGCTCCCAAACGGGCGGGAGAGTGCGGATGACTCTGCAGCACCGAATGAGCAAACTCCAGGTCCTCCTCAGCCAGGGTATCAAACTTGTAGAATTTTGCAAATGTGTTTGAACCCGACCAAGTAGCCGCTCGGCAAAGTTGTAAAGCCGAGACCCCTCGGGCAGCCGCCCAAGAAGAGCCCACTTTCCTCGTGGAATGGGCTTTTACAGATTTAGGATGCGGCAGTCCAGCCGCAGAATGTGCAAGTTGAATCGTGCTACACATCCAGCGAGCAATAGTCTGCTTAGAAGCAGGAGCACCCAGCTTGTTGGGTGCATACAGGATAAATAGCGAGTCAGTTTTCCTGACTCCAGCCATCCTGGAAATATATATTTTCAGGGCCCTGACTACATCCAGTAACTTGGAATCCTCCAAGTCCCGAGTAGCCGCAGGCACCACAATAGGTTGGTTCACATGAAAAGCTGAAACCACCTTAGGAAGAAATTGGGGACGAGTCCTCAATTCCGCCTTATCCATATGGAAAATCAGATAAGGGCTTTTACATGACAAAGCCGCCAATTCTGACACACGCCTGGCCGAAGCCAAGGCCAACAGCATGACCACTTTCCACGTGAGATATTTTAGTTCCACGGTTTTAAGTGGCTCAAACCAATGCGACTTTAGGAAATCCAACACCACGTTGAGATCCCAAGGTGCCACTGGAGGCACAAAAGGGGGCTGAATATGCAGCACTCCTTTAACAAATGTCTGAACTTCAGGCAGTGAAGCCAGTTCTTTTTGGAAGAAAATCGACAGAGCCGAAATCTGGACCTTAATGGAACCCAATTTGAGGCCCATAGTCACCCCTGACTGTAGGAAGTGCAGAAATCGACCCAGCTGAAATTCCTCCGTTGGGGCCTTCCTGGCCTCACACCACGCAACATATTTTCGCCATATGCGGTGATAATGGTTTGCGGTCACCTCCTTCCTAGCTTTAATCCTTCAGGATCCGGCGTTCAATCGCCAAGCCGTCAAACGCAGTCGCGGTAAGTCTTGGAACAGACAGGGCCCCTGCTGCAGCAGGTCCTGTCTGAGCGGCAGAGGCCATGGTTCCTCTGATATCATATCTTGAAGTTCTGGGTACCAAGCTCTTCTTGGCCAATCCGGAACAATGATTATAGTTCTTACTCTTCTCCTTCTTATTATCCTCAGTACCTTGGGTATGAGAGGAAGAGGAGGGAACACATAAACCGACTGGTACACCCACGGTGTCACTAGAGCGTCCACAGCTATCGCCTGAGGGTCCCTTGACCTGGCGCAATATCTTTTTAGCTTTTTGTTGAGGCGGGACGCCATCATGTCCACCTGTGGCCTTTCCCAACGGTTCACAATCATTTTGAAGACTTCTGGATGAAGTCCCCACTCTACAGGGTGGAGGTCGTGCCTGCTGAGGAAGTCTGCTTCCCAGTTGTCCACTCCCGGAATGAACACTGCTGACAGTGCTAACACGTGATTTTCCGCCCATCGGAGAATCCTTGTGGCTTCTGCCATCGCCATCCTGCTTCTTGTGCCGCCCTGTCGGTTTACATGAGCGACCGCCGTGATGTTGTCTGACTGGATCAGCACTGGCTGGTGTTGAAGCAGGGGTCTTGCCTGACTTAGGGCATTGTAAATGGCCCTTAGTTCCAGAATATTTATGTGTAGGGAAGTCTCTTGGCTTGACCATAGTCCCTGGAAGTTTTTTCCCTGTGTGACTGCTCCCCAGCCTCGAAGGCTGGCATCCGTCGTCACCAGGACCCAGTCCTGTATGCCGAATCTGCAGCCCTCTAGTAGATGAGCACTCTGTAGCCACCACAACAGAGACACCCTGGTCCTTGGAGACAGGGTTATCAGCCGATGCATCTGAAGATGCGATCCGGACCACTTGTCCAACAGATCCCACTGAAAGATTCTTGCATGGAACCTGCCGAATGGAATTGCTTCGTAAGAAGCTACCATCTTTCCCAGGACTCGCGTACAGTGATGCACCGACACCTGTTTCGATTTTAGGAGGTCTCTGACTAGAGATGACAGCTCCTTGGCTTTCTCCTCCGGGAGAAACACTTTTTTCTGGTCTGTGTCCAGAACCATCCCCAGGAACAGTAGACGTGTCGTAGGAACCAGCTGTGACTTTGGAATATTCAGAATCCAACCGTGCTGTTGTAGCACCTCCCGAGATAGTTCTACCCCAACCAAAAACTGCTCCGTGGACCTCGCCTTTATAAGGAGATCGTCCAAGTACAGGATAATTAAAACTCCCTTTTTCCGAAGGAGTATCATCATTTCGGCCATTACCTTGGTAAATACCCTCGGTGCCGTGGACAGACCAAACGGCAACGTCTGGAATTGGTAATGACAGTCCTGTACCACAAATCTGAGGTACTCCTGGTGAGGAGGGTAAATGGGGACATGCAGGTAAGCATCCTTGATGTCCAGTGATACCATGTAATCCCCTTCGTCCAGGCTTACAATCACCGCCCTGAGCGATTCCATCTTGAACTTGAACCTTCTTATATAAGTGTTCAAGGATTTTAAATTTAAAATGGGTCTCACCGAACCGTCCGGTTTCGGTACCACAAACATTGTGAAATAGTAACCCCGTCCTTGCTGAAGGAGGGGTACCTTGACTATCACCTGCTGCGAATACAGCTTGTGAATTGCCTCCAGCACTGCCTCCCTGTCCGAGGGAGCTGTCGGCAAGGCAGATTTGAGGAAACGGCAAGGGGGAGACGTCTCGAATTCCAGCTTGTACCCCTGAGATACTACTCGTAGAATCCAGGGATCCACCCGTGAGCGAGCCCACTGGTCGCTGAAGTCCTTGAGACGGGCCCCCACCGTACCTGGCTCCGCCTGTGGAGCCCCAGCGTCATGCGGTGGACTTAGAGGAAGCGGGGGAGGACTTTTGTTCCTGGGGACTGGCTGTATGCTGCAGCTTTTTCCCTCTACCTCTGCCTCTGGGCAGAAAGGACGCGCCTCTAACCCGCTTGCCTTTCTGGGGCCGAAAGGACTGTACCTGATAATACGGTGCTTTCTTTGGCTGTGAGTGAACATGGGGTAAAAATGTTGACTTCCCAGCTGTCACTGTGGAAACGAGGTCCGAGAGACCATCCCCAAACAACTCCTCACCCTTGTAAGGCAAAACTTCCATGTGCCTTTTAGAATCTGTATCTCCTGTCCACTGCCGAGTCCACAATCCTCTCCTGGCAGAAATGGACATTGCGTTTATTCTAGATGCCAGCCGGCAAATATCCCTCTGTGCATCTCTCATGTATAAGACTGCGTCTTTAATATGCTCTATGGTTAGCAATATAGTGTCCCTGTCTAGGGTATCAATGTTTTCCGACAGGGAATCTGACCACGCAGCTGCAGCACTGCACATCCATGCTGAAGCAATAGCTGTCTCAGTATAATGCCTGAGTGTGTATATACAGACTTCAGGATAGCCTCCTGCTTTCTATCCGCAGGCTCCTTTAGGGCGGCCGTGTCCGGAGACGGTAGTGCCACCTTTTTAGACAGACGTGTGAGCGCTTTATCCACCCTAGGGGATGTCTCCCAACGTGACCTGTCCTCTGGCGGGAAAGGGTACGCCATTAGTAACTTTTTAGAAATTACCAGTTTCTTATCGGGGGAAACCCACGCTTCTTCACACACTTCATTTAATTCATCAGATGGGGGAAAAACCACTGGTAGCTTTTTCTCCCCAAACATAATACCCTTTTTTGTGGTACCTGGGGTAATATCAGAAATGCGCAACACATTTTTCATTGCCGTAATCATGTATCGGGTGGCTCTATTGGAATGTACACTAGTCTCATCGTCGTCGACACTGGAGTCAGTATCCGTGTCGACATCTGTGTCTGCCATCTGAGGTAGTGGGCGTTTTAGAGCCCCTGATGGCTTTTGAGACGCCTGGGCAGGCACGGGCTAAGAAGCCGGCTGTCCCACATCTGCTATGTCGTCACACCTTTTATGTAAGGAGTTGACACTGTCGCGTAATTCCTTCCACAAGTCCATCCATTCAGGTGTCGACCCCGCAGGGGGTGACATCACATTTATCGGCATCTGCTCCGCCTCCACATAAGCCTCCTCATCAAACATGTCGACACAGCCGTACCGACACACCGCACACACACAGGGAATGCTCTGACTGAGGACAGGACCCCACAAAGTCCTTTGGGGAGACAGAGAGAGAGTATGCCAGCACACACCAGAGCGCTATATAATGCAGGGATTCACACTACACACAGTGATTTTTCCCCTATAGCTGCTATAAATACACAGTTTGCGCCTAAATTTAGTGCCCCCTCTCTCTTTTTTACCCTATTGAGCCTGGAAACTGCAGGGGAGAGCCTTGGGAGCGTCCTTCCAGCGGAGCTGTGAGAGGAAATGGTGCCAGTGTGCTGAGGGAGATAGCCCCGCCCCCTTCTCGGCGGACTTCTCCTGCTTTTTTAAGGATATTTTTGGCAGGGGATTTTACACATATATAGTCCTACTGACTATATTATGTGTTTTTTGCCAATCTAAGGTACTCTTATTGCAGCCCAGGGCGCCCCCTTCCCCCCCCAGCACCCATCAGTGACCGGAGTGTGTGGTGTGCATGGGGAGCAATGGCGCACAGCTGCAGTACTGTGCGCTACCTTAATGAAGACCGGAGTCTTCAGCCGCCGATTTCCTGGACGTTCTTCTTGCTTCTGGCTCTGCAAGGGGGACGGCGGCGCGGCTCCGGGACCGGACGACCGAGGCTGGGCCTGTGTTCGATCCCTCTGGAGCTAATGGTGTCCAGTAGCCTAGAAGCCCAAGCTAGCTGCAAGCAGGTAGGTTCGCTTCTCTCCCTAAGTCCCTCGTAGCAGTGAGTCTGTTGCCAGCAGATCTCACTGAAAATAAAAAACCTACATATATACTTTCATTTCTAAGAGCTCAGGAGAGCCCCTAGTGTGCAACCAGCTCGGCCGGGCACAAAATTCTAACTGAGGTCTGGAGGAGGGGCATAGAGGGAGGAGCCAGTGCACACCAGGTAGTCCTAAATCTTTCTTAGATGTGCCCAGTCTCCTGCGGAGCCGCTATTCCCCATGGTCCTTACGGAGTCCCCAGCATCCACTAGGACATCAGAGAAATATATATATATATATATATATATAGATGGGCGGCACTCCACGGATTTGTAAATAATGCAGACAGCTACACAAGGAAGGAGTGTTGGGAAGTTATGCAGCGCCTGCATTTGGTTAGATTTGTTATTCTGGTCATCTTGAGGGTACCCCCATTTCTGGACGCCGGGCATTGCACCTCTCACTATTACAATTTTCCACATGGAATGCACTGTATATTCTTTGGATTCCTATCACTGCTGTAAATAGTCATTCCTCTCATACATGTAATTTTTTAAGTTTTATAATAAACTTTGTTTAAAAATAACTATCTATCCTGCTGGAGTTACTAGGCGCCGTGAGCCAGAGTCACAAGCTCACCAAAGATACAGAGATAGGAGGTGCATCATTCCACCAACCAGTGAGTATGGTATGCACTATGGGGGTCATTCCGAGTTGATCATAGCCCTGCAAAATTTTGTCGGAAGCTACAATGGGCCAGAGAGCACGACAATGGGACGGACACCACGAGGCCGGTTGCCGGAACCCAGACTCCTCCAGCGGCGGGAGACGCTTTAGTATTTAGGTAAGTTATTTTGTATTGCTATGCTTATTTCTTTGCTCAGCCTGACAGCACGGGGCTTGACAACGGTACCTGCGCGTACCGAAACGTTGCCCCAGTACTTGCTGTCATGATTTTTCACTAAACACAAATTTATTTATTAGAGTGCCGCAGTTTCTTTTCTACATTGCATTTTATTACTGAAGGCAGCCTTTTACTAACAATTACGTTAGCACGAGTGCGGGTTCGTTATTGGGACTATATATATATATATATATATATATATATATATATATATATATATAGAGAGAGAGAGAAAGAAATTCAGAGGGGGCACTCTCCAGACTTTTTTCATAAACAACTGTTCATTTATTGATATTTATACTTTACATGATCAGCATTTCCTCAAGCGCTTTCGGCCCAAAGCAAGGGCCTTCCTCAGGAGGTACTGTACAACATCCACAACTTCCACCAACCGTGAGCAAAAGATCCAAACATCCAGCAATAACACTGGTCCTGCCTGACTGGCCCTAAATACCCTAGCCACTTGAAAAATGGCGCCAAAAGCAATCTGATGTCATCAAGGAGAGACAAAAACTTCTCCACAATAAATAACCTCTTATTATCAAATAAACAGGAAAATAGCATGGCCAACTCACCCCCACCAAAGAGTACAGATAATGAAGCTCACAAACAACGAGCCAAGGACAACGGAGCCACACCAACAGCCCACTGAGAACCGCCGAGTCCCGGAGCAGGGCACTTCTGGTCCGTGGAACGCAAACGTCACACGGCCGGAAGCGCCCATCCGGAACGCAAACTGGAAGTCAGGGACCTTTGTTTTATCAACTCACCCCCACCAGGGAGCACAAATGGTGAGGCTCATAACCAGCGAGCTGGGGACAACGAAGCCACACCGATAACCCACTGAAAACCGCCGAGTCCCGGGGCGGGACACTTCCGGTCCGTGGAACGCAAACGTCACACGGCCGGAAGTGACCATCCGGAACGCAAACAGGAAGTCAGGGACCTTTGTTGTAACGTATTCAAGCTATAGCATATATAGAAGAGCTGTCAATCCAGATTTAGCTAATGTGTACAATACACCCATTTTAGGACATTTTAAAGTAACTACCAGTGGTCAAATATATATAACCTGTATAGGCAAGGGTACTAGAGCCAGGCAGAGCAGTATTAGGATTTCCCACAACAAAAATACATCCCCCAAAAACAAAAATATATAATTATAACACACATTGACTAGATCCCCACGGTGCAGCGGTCAGGCAAAAGCTAATTATTATTAATCACTATATATCACCTAATTCTACAATATTTTACCACTATCTGATTGGGTCAGTTAAACGTATCCCACTGCACCCTGTGGATCAAAGTCAAACACATATTATTTGGATTAAAAAAATGTATAATGCTATCTAGTACAAGAGCATTAATTGTAGAAACAATGTGTATAAAACACTAATAAACATTAAAAACGTGCATCGGGCAGAAAAAAAGCATATGCAAGTTTAACGTAAAAATATGTTAAGCGGATTCGACTCATTCAGGCCATTAGGTGTCACAGAGCCTAATCTATATATCCATCTTGCTTCTAGTTTTTTCAGAAGAATACCTCCAAGGGTTTTGCAAACTTGGCACCTGACCAACGCACAGCGTTGAGATCTTTAAGGAACAACGATAAAATTGTGATCCGGCCCGCTGATAAAGGCGGAGCCGTGGTGGTTCAGAATTTTGTTAACTATGATGCTGAGGTCAGGCGCCAACTTGCGGATCCTGTGACATACTCTAAATGTATGCACAATCCCATGCCCCTTGTGAAAAGAAAGGTTGATGCATTGATTGATAGATCAGTAAATTTGGGCTGGTTGACTGAGCAGATGTCGACATATCTAAAGGTGGATTTTCCAATTTGTCCCATGCTCTATACACTCCCTAAGGTCCATAAATCTATGGTTAACCCTCCTGGCAGACCTATTATTTCTGCCAGGGGGTCTCTTTTACAACCGTTAGCCATGTTCGTGGATGGTTTTCTACAGGAGCTTATACCACATATACCGAGCTATCTCAGGGATACTGGTGATTTTTTGGACAGGATTGTGGACCTTGGGGAGATTAAGGAGGATGTGTTGCTTGCAACACTAGATGTATCGTCCCTATATAAAATTATTCCGCATAGGTTAGGTGTGGAGGCAGTGAGGAACTTACTTATTTCAACAAACTTTTGCACGATTCCTATTGACTGCATTTTGGAATTTCTAGAGATGATTCTGACTAACAATCACTTTATGTATCAAGGAGAGTATTATATGCAGTGCTCAGGGACAGCCATGGGTTCGAATGTGGCTCCTATTTACGCAGGCATATTTATGCATGAGTATGAAACGCTGAATATTATGCCTAAATATAGCAACAAGATAATATATTATAGGCGTTTCATAGATGATGTTTTTTTGCTATGGGACGGTACCGAACTAGAGTTTAATGAGATGCTAGACTATTTGAACAACTTGGATTCGACTGTACGGTTCACGGGACACTCAGATAAGAAGTCTATTAACTTTCTGGACCTAACCATTCTACGGGCCGGCACTAAATTGGAGACGACTCTGTTTAGAAAAGAAACGGATCGCAATACGATTTTGCACGCCACAAGTAACCATCCGCCAGCTTTGAGATCTAGCCTGCCGATCTCACAATTTATGCGAGTCCTGAGAAATAATACAAATCCATTGATTGCTGAAGATCAGATCGTGGAGATGAAGGCTCGCTTTTCTCAGAGGGGGTACAGCAAAGATACCATCAACAAGTGTTTGGAAAAAGCACGAGCACGAATAGGTGAAGTGAAACCGACCAAAGAACCGCGGATGATATATGTCACACAATTTGATGCCAAATCGCCCACCATCAGAACATCGATAAGGAGACACTGGCCTATCGTGAGTTCAGATCCGAAGTTCAAAAAATCTTTGGAACATCCACCCATGCTAGCCTTTAGACGTGGGCGAAACTTGAAACAATTGTTGATGCATCCTACGAGACAAATGGGTGGCTCAGAAAACAATTGGTTGCATAAAACAAGAAAAGGCTGTGTCAAATGCTTGGGCTGTGTGACATGCCGCTCAATGTTGGTCGGGGAGAAGTTTCCACATCCATTGAGTGGGAAACCAATCACCATTCGATATCGTTTACACTGCCGGATGGATCATGTCATCTATATGTTATTATGCCCTTGTGGACTTCCATATGTGGGGATGACCACCTGTTCGTTCAGAGAGCGAATGGCAAACCATCGCAGCTCAATTCATCAAGCGCTACAAACAGGTCGTACCGACAAACCGGTGGCCCAACATTTCTTGAAGGAAGGACACCAAGTGGCATCGTTGAAGTGCAGAATCATTGACTGGGTTCCTGTTCCTAACAGAGGAGGTGACCGGTCTCTTCTTCTGAAAAAACTAGAAGCAAGATGGATATATAGATTAGGCTCTGTGACACCTAATGGCCTGAATGAGTCGAATCCGCTTAACATATTTTTACGTTAAACTTGCATATGCTTTTTTTCTGCCCGATGCACGTTTTTAATGTTTATTAGTGTTTTATACACATTGTTTCTACAATTAATGCTCTTGTACTAGATAGCATTATAAATTTTTTTAATCCAAATAATATGTGTTTGACTTTGATCCACAGGGTGCAGTGGGATGCGTTTAACTGACCCAATCAGATAGTGGTAAAATATTGTAGAATTAGGTGATATATAGTGATTAATAATAATTAGCTTTTGCCTGACCGCTGCACCGTGGGGATCTAGTCAATGTGTGTTATAATTATATATTTTTGTTTTTGGGGGATGTATTTTTGTTGTGGGAAATCCTAATACTGCTCTGCCTGGCTCTAGTACCCTTGCCTATACAGGTTATATATATTTGACCACTGGTAGTTACTTTAAAATGTCCTAAAATGGGTGTATTGTACACATTAGCTAAATCTGGATTGACAGCTCTTCTATATATGCTATAGCTTGAATACGTTACAACAAAGGTCCCTGACTTCCTGTTTGCGTTCCGGATGGTCACTTCCGGCCGTGTGACGTTTGCGTTCCACGGACCGGAAGTGTCCCGCCCCGGGACTCGGCGGTTTTCAGTGGGTTATCGGTGTGGCTTCGTTGTCCCCAGCTCGCTGGTTATGAGCCTCACCATTTGTGCTCCCTGGTGGGGGTGAGTTGATAAAACAAAGGTCCCTGACTTCCAGTTTGCGTTCCAGATGGGCGCTTCCGGCCGTGTGACGTTTGCGTTCCACGGACCGGAAGTGCCCTGCTCCGGGACTCGGCGGTTCTCAGTGGGCTGTTGGTGTGGCTCCGTTGTCCTTGGCTCGTTGTTTGTGAGCTTCATTATCTGTACTCTTTGGTGGGGGTGAGTTGGCCATGCTATTTTCCTGTTTATTTGATAATAAGAGGTTATTTATTGTGGAGAAGTTTTTGTCTCTCCTTGATGACATCAGATTGCTTTTGGCGCCATTTTTCAAGTGGCTAGGGTATTTAGGGCCAGTCAGGCAGGACCAGTGTTATTGCTGGATGTTTGGATCTTTTGCTCACGGTTGGTGGAAGTTGTGGATGTTGTACAGTACCTCCTGAGGAAGGCCCTTGCTTTGGGCCGAAAGCGCTTGAGGAAATGCTGATCATGTAAAGTATAAATATCAATAAATGAACAGTTGTTTATGAAAAAAGTCTGGAGAGTGCCCCCTCTGAATTTCTTTCTCTACATTTGGATACCTCGGTATTCGAGTGGACACCCCAGCGGTTACATAATTTGAAGATGTGAGTGCAACCACCTGCTGGATATATATATATATATATATATATATGTGTGTACTCAAGATGTCATGGGAGTATAGCAAATATCCTTGGAACAACCAACTGGAGGATTCCCTCAACGCATTCGTCCACAGAAAATATTTTAGGACTTCATCAGAAGGACGATTGTATGCACGATTAAAGTTATAAGTAAGCACCAAAATCACCACTGTCTACATACATACATACATACATACATACAGTATATATACTGTATATATGTATATATATATATATATATATAAACATATGTAGACAGTGCTGATTTTGGTGCTTACTTATAATATTAATCGTACATACAATTCTATATAATATACAATATACGGTATATATTATACCGAGAGCCCAGCACTCACTTTAGTAAGTTCATTAATCTCCATACATCAGGACATAAATAAATAATGGGGTTTCAGTTCATGGATTGTATAATGCATTTAAGATTGCAGCCCAATTTCATGGGACCCTACTGTATCTCACTGCAAGTCCTACTCTATCACCTTGGCCTTTAAAACCTGGCCATTGGTATTACATTATATATATATATATATATATATATATATATATAGGTTTTTCTGCACAATATGTTGTTTCTTTAGAATCGTACGTCAAGGATACTACAGCTGTTCTACAAAAGCTTAAATCACTCAATTGGCAAGAGAACTTACCATCAACGTACAATCCTTGTACACCACTATAATTAATAAGAAAGGTTTACAATCATGTAGGGAATATCTGTTACAGGATTTGGACTTAACACCTGAACATGAATATTTCATATGTGCTTTAATAGAATTAATTTCAACACACAACTATTTTAAGTTTCTTGACAACTTTTTTCTCCAAATCTGTGGGACTGCCATGGGGACAGTCTTCACACCCAGTTTTGCGAACTTACGCATGGGCAGCTGGGAAACGAAAAATATATACTGTAATAATCCATTTAAAGCTAATATAGTTCTATATCAAAGATATATCGACGACATCTTAATTATATGGCAAGGACACAACGCTACATTCACGGACTTTATGGAATATATAGGACAAAATGATTATAATCTCTCTTTTACTTATAAAATCCACGAGAAAGAAATAGAATATTTGGACCTAGTACTAATGGTACAAGCAGGATATGTAATCACTAAGAACTATATTAAAGAGGTAGATAAGTACAGCTATCTACACTTTAACAGTGGACACCTTAACAGTTGGAAAACGAACATTCCTTTCTCCCAATTTTGCTGAATCAAGAGAAACTGTAGCAGAAAGACAGATCTAGAACAACAACTTAATTTATACTCTAAAAGATTCACAGATAGAGGATATCCAGCAGACATCTTGGATAAAGCACATAAGAAAACCCAAGACACCGATAGAAATTAGCTCTTAACTTATAAAAGTAAGAAAAAAGATGGGGACAGTAACTATGACTTCATCACCACTTATAGCGCGGGAGAAAATTATATATAAAATACCTTGAATAAACACTGGAATATATTGAAAATGGACACTGTCCTTAAGGACATTTTACCGGCTAAACCTAAGGTCATCTTCAGAAGAGCCCGAAATTTGAGAGAGATACTAGCACCCAGCATGCTGAAACCCCATACTACTAGGAAGGAACAAACTTGGATTTCAGAAATTAAAGGATTTTATAAATGTAACCATTGCTGAATTTGCAAATACACACACAAAGACTAAACGTTTCAGTAACATGGATTCCACAAAAACACACACCATAAAAGATGTGATGAACTGCTCCACTACTAATGTTATCTACCTTTTAGAATGCAGCTGTGGCCTGAAATATATTGGCAAAACAAAAAGACCCTTATGAATAAGAATACAAGGACATGTTAGATCCATCAAAAACAAAGTGTTAAATCATACGGTACCCAGACATTTCAATGAATATCATAATGGAAATCCATCTGATCTAAGTTTTAAATCTGTCGAACATGTGAAACTTCAGGAAAGAGGTGGAGACTTGGAAAATAAGCTTGCAAGAAGGGAAATGTTCTGGATTCACACCCTGAACACCATGGCCCTGAATGGTCTTAATGAATATTATGAATTAGCTCTTTTTTTATGATCTTGATAAATAAAACCTTATTTATACACTAAGCCCCCTTGAATAATATATCGGTTCCTGGATATCTAGGAACTCTTGGAACATGTAGAATTAAATTATGGTTGGCAATCTACTCTCCAAAATAGATATATTAATTTCCTATTAATTTCCAATATTAATTTATTAACAATTTATCTGAAATGATTACTGTTAATCTATCATTAATCTCTAAAAAACTATGTAACTGAAGCTATTATATTTTAATGTCTCTGTTACACCCCACTATTTGTTTCCGAAAATTATATTATTCCCATTGTGGACTGAGATAGAAATTCTCTACTATATATTATTATACTATATGCAATCTCTTTATCATACTGTTTATATTATATGTCCTCGTTTTTATTTCCAAATCGGTATCCTAAAATTCCCCTTTTCATCATATATGTCAAATATATTTATAAGTATGTTTATAATTACGAATAACCTTGTTACTATCCTGCTATGCTGTTAATACCATCTGAGATCGGGCTGCACAATAATGGCGCCTGCACTCATAGAATGGAGACACTTCATCCCGTAATAACATATTCTATATAACAAAAATGTCACTCTCCCGTTTCTACATGTCTGTGCATGCGCAAGGATCGTTGCCACTGTCGCGGTTCTACAAGATCCCGCGCATGCGCAATCCATAGTGATGCTGGAACGATGTTCTATCCTACTCATTGTTTATGAATTTGCTTTTTTCTTTATCTTTTATTTGATTCTAGATATAAGTCTTGTCATTCAGGTAGCAGCGCTATCTGCACTATTGTATATATATATATATATATATATATATATATATAGTATATATATATATATATATATAGTCACACACAGTGGGGCAAAAAAAGTATTTGGTTGGACAGCCACCGATTGTGCAAGTTGACCCACTTAAAGAGATGAGAAAGGTCTGATATTTCCATCATAGGTACACTTCAACTGTGAGAGACAAAAAAACAGGAAATCACATTGTATGATTTGTAAACAAATTACTTGTATATTCTTGTGGAAAATAAATATTTGGACACCTACCAAGCAGCAAGATTGCTGGCTCTCACAGACCTGTTACTTCTTCTTTAAGAAGCTCTTCTATCCTCCACTCGTTACCTGTATTAATGGCACCTGTTTGAACTAGTTATCTGTATAAAAGACACCTGTCCACACCCTCAAACAGTCAGACTGCTACCTCTCCCCCATGGCCAAGACCAGAGAGCTGTCTAAGGACACAAGGGACAAAATTATAGAGCTGCACAAGGCTGGGATGAGCTACTCGACAATAGGCAAGCAGCTTGGTGAGAAGAGATAAACTGTTGGCGCAATTATTAAAAGATGGAAGAAATAAAAGATCACTGACAATCTCCCTTGACCTGGGGCTCCATGCAAGATCTCACCTCGTGGGGTATCAATGATCTTGAGAACGGTGAGGAATCAGCCCAGAACTATACGGGGGGACCTGATCAATGACCTCAAGAGAGCTAGGACAACAAAGGTTACCATTAGTAACACACTACATCGTCATGGACTGAAATCCTGCAGCGCCCGAAAGGTCCCCCTGCTTAAGCCAGCACATGTCCAGGCCCCTCTATAGTTTGCCAGTGACCATCTGGATAACCCAGAGGAGTATTGGGAGAATGTAACGTGGTCAGATGAGAGCAAAATCAAACTTTTTGGTATAAACTCCACTCGCCATGTTTGGAGGAAGAAAAATGATGAATGGTATCCCAAGAACACCATACCCACTGTGAAGCATGGGGGTGGAAACATCATGCTTCGGGGCTGCTTTTCTGCAAAGGGGACAGGACGACTGATCCGTATTAAGGAGAGGATGAATGGGGCCATGTATCGTGAGATTTTGGGCAAAAACATCCTTTCCTTAGTAAGACTATTGAAGATGGAACGTGGCTGGGTCTTCCAGCATGACAATGACCCCAAACACACCGCCCGGGCAACTAAGGAGTGGCTCCGTAAGAAGCATTTCTAGGTCCTGGAGTGGCCTAGCCGGTCTCCACACCTCAATCCAATAGAAAATCTGTGGAGGGAATTGAAAGTCTGTGTTACTCAGCAACAGCCCCAAAACATGATAGATCTAGAGAAGATCTGCATGGAAGAGTGGGCCAAAATATCTGCTACAGTGTGTGCAAACCTGGTCAAGAACTACAGGAAACGTTTGACCTCTGTAATTGCCAACCAAGGTTATATTACAAAGTATTGAGTTAAACTTTTGATTGTCCAAATATTTATTTTACGCAAGAATATACAAATAAATTGTTTAAAAATCATACGTGATTTCCTAGTTTTCTTTTTCAGATTCTGTCTCTCACAGTTGAAGTGTACCTATGATGGAACTTACAGACCTCTCTCATCTTTTTAAATGGGTCAACTTGCACAATCGGGGGTTGTCCAAATACTTTTTTGCCCCACTGTGTGTGTCTGTGTGTGTATATATGTATATATATATATATATATATATATATATATATTGTCAAAGTCAAAATTGCATATTTCAATATTTAGAATACACTTGACTATGGCATTTACTAATGCATGCGTCGACACGGTAAGGCGCGAATGACCGTAACGGCAAGTTACTGTGCGCATTACGATAGAAGATGCATTTGTTAATAAATATCATACTGTAACAAAATAGCAAATATTTCTTACATACACTCAAATGTGGTACATCCAGGAATACAAATCAAATTGTGTCTTAAACTTATCAGATTGTCTTGTCCAAACAGGCATTGTCTCATCTAGACCTAAAACATATTGAATGTTTAAATACCATTGTTTGCCTCAATTGTTGTCAAACAAGAAGCCAGATACGATACAATAGCTAAAGACATGCAGATTCCGGACTGTGTGCTCAAACTAACACACCCCTGCACTTAACAGATCCTTGTGTGCATTTTAAGTGACCTAAGCCAGGTGACCATGACGTTATACTATATGTCATATGTATTATGTATTCTCGCTTTATGGTTTACACAGCACTGACCTGTCCTCTACACAATGAGTTATACATAGCCTTTACACAATTGATTAACTGTATATATATATATATATATATATATATATATAAATAAAGGTATTGTTCCATTAAATATCAAGCCATACGTGTAGTACAGAGACGGGACTGCATAAAGACACCGTGTGTGGGATCAAATTGTTCAGGGTCACATAAGTAATAAATCTGTGGTTGCGAGGATATTGTCACCTATTGCGGCAACAAGCTTTTAGCGAGACTGGATTCATGTATATTCCTGTATGATACTGTGGTCGGTTTGAACTTGTCTTTAGGTGTGAGCCCAGAGGTAAACAACTGTAATCACATCACAAGATTAGGTATTGCTCAGTATTCGAACTGACCAATAACACACAATGAATGAGAAACCTCCCTCTCCTGGACCAATAGCAGAAGACCAAGCCCCAGATGTGTGCCTTCTCCAATACACAGTATATAAGTACTTTCCCTTGCCAAAGAAGCTCAGTGTTGCTGATTCCATCTGCTGATGTCTGTCCTCTGAGCTAAGGGTGATGTATACTGGCTGTAACTATTTCTTATGTGGCTGTAACTATTTCTTATGTAACTGTAACTCTGTACCACTTACTTAGGCTTATATATGTTATACTGAATGATATACTGTACATATGTTGGGATCAGTACGTAATCCCGCTGGACGGGATCCCGGCGGTCAAAATACCGCCGCCGGAATCCCGACCACACAATCCCGACAGGGGTGGCGAGCGGAACACAGCCCCTTGCGGGCTAGCTTCGCTTGCCACGCTGCGGGCACGGTGCCTCGCTACGCTCGGCACACTATTATATTCTCCCTCTATGGGTGTCGTGGACACCCACGGAGGGAGAATATGTCGGGATTGTGGCGGTCGGGATTCCAGCGTTGGTATTTCGACCGCCGGGATCCCGTCCAGCGGGATGTTGACCGCATCCCCATATGTTATTTTGTATGCATGCCTTTTAATATCAAATACATATGTATATATCTTTGAGCGTTGGACCTCAGTAAACCATGTGTGCGACTACTTGCTTTCTCTTAAGGGACATAGTGCTGCGACATTTAGCGCACTATTATCGTATATGGTAATTAGACGCAACTTGCGTCTTCAGTATATAATAACACTGGTATGTAAATGTTTATTTAAAATAATGGAATTTCACATTATATACACAGTATATATATATTATATATATATAAACGTATTGCCCCGGCACTCTGGTATCCATTACAGGCAACTTGCTCCGGTGCCCACCTAAGGGTTGCTTGCTACAATAATACAGAATCCAAATCACAGGCAGCACTCAGAGACTGATGAAAACGTGAAAAGAGAGCCCTCATGGTATATTTATTTTTTGATGTTTTGGGACGTATCCCCTGCCTCAGACATAACAATCAGTGCATCACGTTTTGATCAGTCTCCGGGTGCCGTCTGTGATTTGGATTCTCTGTAGATGGATGATATGATCTGATGTAATCAGACTCAGCGATAATATAATACAATGTAATTTTTACATGGTGTATCAGGCTTAATTTTTATTTTTTAAACAAACATTGGATGAGATGGCTCTTTAATTGATGTACCTGTGTGCACAACTGTAAGATAATGAACTTAGCCAAGGGAAATTATTTTGTTGTCCTTATAAAAGGACTCTAGTATAGCCGAAATGTATTCTCTTTGACACAGCCCATTTGCAGGCGGGCAAAACGCGTCAGTGCTACTCACACTATTGTTTGCCAGGATTAGGACCATATTTGCCCAGTGCATATCATGGACTCTCTATCGCTTCTGGCTATCAAGTGATTAGCCGCTGCAGCAATAGTGATGAGACACCGCAAACTGGCTGATGGGAGCCTAGACCCAAGGTGTCTCTAACAACAGGCAGCAGAGGCTTAACTCCTACCAGGTCCGGATGAAGCGACACAGCCGCTGTGCTAGCGTCAGGTATTGTATACCTTAAAAGTGATTTGACCGGTTGGATTACACACATATACTGCATATATATATATATATATATATATATATATATATATATATAGTCATAATTGCAGTGAGCTCATGTAGTAAAACCCATGAATATGAAATATGCAGTTCTACAAACATATTGACTAAAAGAACTATATCGCACAGGACATCTATAAGAATCGGCTTATCCCCGACATCAAATTACAAATGTAATGTGAGATCATATCTCGGGAGGGCTGAAAATCTCTTCTTTCTTCCTTTTTTTTATGTATACATAATTTTATTGGGGAAGTTATAGTTGAATTGTATTTTTACTGTGTTATTACTTAAATCATTATATTACATTCATTTGCTGAGTCTTGATTGTTTTCAACTGTATTGGTGTTGTGATTTTAATAGCGTTGGTCTGTATATGTTTACTGTATATTATACTGCAAACCATCCTGGTTTTGGCAGGACAGGCCACATTATAGGGGACAGTCTTGTTGTCCCTCAGTCAGGATGCTCATTCCAATTAGCGGTACACTGGGAGATATTTCCATGCAACCATAAAAGGAGATTTATGGTAAGAACTTACCTTTGTTAAATCTCTTTCAGCAGGGTACACTGGATTCCATAGGGAATTACATTGGGGGTGAAGAGTTGGATCTTGATCCGAGGCACCAACAGGCTTAAAGCTTTGACTGTTCCCTGGATGCATATCCCCGCCTCGGGGCACTGGAGCTCAGTTTTGTTAATCAGTCCAATGCAGTAGCAGGTAAGAGAGACGACAACAGTTAGTAGCCACATACAACTACATTCTCACGACAGGAGAAGGTAACAGCGGCTAATGCCATACAAACCCAAAGAAGCTAAGTGCGTCAGGGTGGGCGCCCTGTGGAATCCAGTGTACCTCGCAGAAAGAGAATTAACAAAGTTAAGTTCTTACCATAAATCTCCTTTTCTGCAGTGGGGTACACTGTGATTTCACAAGGAATTACATCTGGGATGTCCTAAAGCAGTTCCTCATGGGAGGGGATGCACTGTAGCGGGCACAAGAACCCGGTGTCCAAAGGAGGCATCCTGGGAGGCAGAAGTATCGAAGGCATAGAACCTTATGAACGTGTTCACTTAGGACCACGTAGCCGCCTTGCACAATTGTTCAAGGGTCGCACTATGGCGGGCCCGCCCAAGAAGGTCCAAGTGACCGAGTAGAATGGGCTTTGATGGTAGCAGAGCTGGAAGTCCAGCCTGTACATAAGCATGTGCAACCACCATTCTAATCCTTCTGGCCAAGGTCTGCTTATTAGCAGGCCAGCCACGTTTGTGAAATCCAAAAAGAACAAAGAGAGAATAAGATCTCCTAAGCGAAGCTGTTCTCTTCACATAAATACGGAGAGCCCGTACCACATCCAAAGACCGCTCTTTGGAGGATAAACCAGGAGAGGTAAAGGCTGGAACCACAATCTCTTGGTTAAGGTGGAAAGATGACACCACCTTAGGCAGATAGCCAGGGCGAGTTCTAAGAACCGCCCGGTCACAGTAAAAAATCAGAAAGGGTGACCAACTGGACAAGGCACCCAAGTCTGAAATCCGTCTAGCAGAGGCAATAGCCAGCAAAATCAAGACCTTAAGAGTAAGCCACTTAAGGTCCACAGACTCAAGAGGTTCGTAAGGAGACTCTTGTAGGGCATCCAGGACAACCAACAAATGCCAAGGAGTCACAGGGGAACATAGGGAGGTTGAATCCGTAAAACACCCTGAGTGAAAGTATGAACGTCAGGCAGAGTCGCAATTTTTCTCTGAAACCACACCGACAAGGCCGAAATATGAACCTTGAGGGAGGCCAGACGAAGGCCTAAGTCCAGGCCATGTTGCAGAAAAGCCAAAGGTTTGGCAGTACTGAACTTATACGCATCATAATTCTTGGCCGCACACCAGGTGAAGTAAGAATTCCAGACCCTATAATAAATCCGAGCAGACCCCCGGTTTACGGGCTTTCAACATAGTTTGAATGACCGCCTCAGAAAATCCCTTGGCCCTCAGAATGGAAGCTTCAAGAGCCACGCCATCAAAGCCAGTCGGGCCAGACCCTGGTAGACACAAGGGCCCTGAATGAGGAGGTCTGGGCATTGCGGAAGTATAAGAGGACGCTCTATCGAGAGGCCCTGCAGGTCTGAGAACCAATGCTGTCTGGGCCACACTGGAGCGATTAGAAGTAGTATTCCTCCTTCTTGCTTGATCTTCCTTATTACTCTGGGCAGAAGTGACACCGGAGGGAACACGTATGGCAGCTGAAGTTCCATGGAATTGCCAGGGCGTCCATGAACGCTGATTGAGGATCCCTTGTCCTTGCTCTGAAGACCGGAACCTTGTGATTGTGTCGAGACGCCATCAGGTCTACATCTGGTAGGCTCCACTTGTCCACTAGGAGTTGAAATATTTCTGGTTGAAGGCTCCACTCTCCGGCGTGTATGTTCTGATGACTGAGGAAGTCCGCTTCCCAGTTGAGATGCCCGGAATGAACACTGCCGATATGACTGGCAGATGGCGTTCCGCCCATAGAAGAATCTTTGACACTTCCATCATTGCCAAGCGGCTTTGAGTGCTGCCTTGATGATCTATGTACGCCACGTGGTGGCGTTGTCCGACTGTACTTGAACAGGCCTGTTCTGTAGCATTGAACACTGCCCGCAACTCCAGAATGTTTATTGGGAGGAGAGATTCCTCCCTGGTCCATCGACCCTGAAGAGAGTGTTGCTCGAACACCGCGCCCCCAAACCCGTAGACTGGCATCCGTTGTTAGAAGGACCCAGTTGGAGATCCAGAAGGGACGACCCCTGCTCAATTGCTGGTCCTGTAGCCACCAGGTCAGTGACAGACGAACCCGGAGTCAAGGAGATAATGTGTGTCCTGATCTGGTGTGGCAGGCCGTCCCACTTGGAGAGTATCAACCTCTACAGAGGGCGGGAATGAAATTGAGCGTACTCTACCATGTCGAAAACCAACACTATGAGGCCTAGTACTCGCATCGCCGAGTGTATCGACACACGTGGGTGAGATAGGAAGTATCTTACTGTATCTTGTCCTGCAGTTTCAGGACTTTCTCTGGAGACAAGAACAACCATTGGTTGTGGGTGTCCAATATTGCCCCCAGGTGCACCATGCTCTGAGCAGGGACCAGTGATAATTTCTTCCAGTTGATGAGCCACCCGTGGGCTTGCAAGAATTGGACCGTCAGTTCCAGATGACGGAGGAGAACCTCTGGAGAGTTCCGCAGGATCAACAAGTCGTCCAGATATGGCAGGTTCCTGATAGCCTGACGGCGGAGCATAGCCGTCATGACCGCCATGACCTTGGTGAAGATTCTGGGAGCGGTGGTTAGACCAAAAGGTAAGGCCTGGAATTGAAAATGTAGGTTGCCAATAGCAAACCGCAGGTATTGCTGATGCGAGATGGCAATAGGAATATGCAGTTAAGCATCCTGTATGTCCAGGGATACCATATAGTCCATTGGCTCCAAAGCCAGAACAATAGAGCGAAGAGTTTCCATACGGAATTTGGAAACTTTCACTAATTTGTTCAAAGACATGAGGTTGAGAATGGGCCAGGAAGACCCATTCTGTTTCGGAACTAGGAACAACGTTGAATAGTACCCCCTGCCTCTTTGAGCCAGAGGCACCGGCACTATCACCACTGTGTCCAGGAGGGATTGTACCACCAAATGGAGAGGTTTTTGCTTTTACCGGATCCGAAGCGATGTTTGTTGAGCAAAACTGGTGAGGGGGACGTTTCTTGAAAGAGATGGCATATCTGTGAGTGACGACTTCCTGTACCCAGGCGTCTGAAGTCGTCTGTAACCATACCTGAGCAAACTGCAGAATTCGGCCTCCCACCCTGGGGTCCACCAGGAGGAGGCCCGTCCCGTCATGCAGCAGGCTTGTCTGTTTTGGAAGCAGGCTGACGGGCAGCCCAGGAACGTTTAGATTTAGGCTTAGTGGATTTGGAAGTGCGAGCCTGTTTCGGGTACGCCTGACCCTTTGCTTTACATGGAGGTCGAAAGGAGTGAAAGGAAGTACTTTTAGCCTTCGGAGCCGAAGGATTAGTACTAGGCAGACCGGCAGTCTTAGCGGATGCTAAGTCCAGTGTTCGCAAATACGCGCTATCTCGCGTATTTTACCAAGTTCTGTGGTCCGGAGACTCACTTTTCTAAACTGTGTGGGTCCCCGGGGACGCGCTCCGCTGAAGCTGGTTGTACTGGTTGTTTTAAGTTTAAGCTTCCTGTAAATAGAGGACGGAGGTAGAGCCTTGCCAGTTCTCTTGCGGCGGCGGCGCGGGCCCCCCTCCCCCCGATCACCTGCTGCAGCTTCACGGGGTCCGGACAGAGAGTGAGGACGGCTCTGTGGCTCTGCACACTGTGCTGCGGAGGGAGTTGAACGCCGGTGACCGTGGACTGTAAGTGCTGTGAGGAAGGGTGAGCTGGACTTGCGGTGGCGGCTGGGCGCTGCTCATATCGGTGGGAAGGCGGAGATGGGGGCTGCATGGCGCCGGCAAACAGGTTATTAAACACCACAAAAATGTTGCATGGGGTGGGGGTGAGGGGAGAGGGTGACAGTGCTGCTGGTCTGTGCAGCATACAGGACATTTGGTACAGCCACTGGATTCAAGTCATGCTGCCTGTAATTTATGTGCTGAGTGACCGAAGTCGGCGGTCAGGATGCCGGCATTCAGTATACCGACACCAGCATCCCGATCGCAGCAATGCCAACAAGGGTGCAGAGGGTACCCTAACTACCTTCCCCTAACCCTCCGTTTCCAGCAGCATAAACCTAACCCACCCCCTTAGTGCCTAACACTTATCCCCCCGCTCAGCAGCTTAATCCTAACTTCCCGAACACCATATCCTAACCCCCCCCCTCCCGCTAAACCTGTGGTGGCAGTGCATACTTACCTTCAGGATCCTGTCAGGATATCGTTGCCGGGATCCTGATCTGCTCGGGATGCCAGCATCGGTATTCTGGCATCTGTCAGGATTCCAGCGTCAGTATTACGGTTGCTGGGATCCCGACAGCCGGGATCCTGAACGCGTACTTCCGATATGATAACAGCCCAGCAGCATTGTCACCCTCTCACCCCTCCCTCCCCCAGTCTGGGGTTCTTATTATAGCGGCACCATAAACCCATTACATATATAAAATGTACTATTTAATAATGTTGTCCTGTTTTTTAATCATATAATTGTTAAGTGCACTACCTGGCACAATGTGCATAATGTGCTCTGTCTGGCGCAATGTGTATAATGTGCTCTACCTGGCGCAATGTGTATAACGTGCTCTACCTGGTGCAATGTGTGGTGCAATGTGTATAACGTGCTCTACCTGGTGCAATGTGTGGCGCAATGTGTATAACGTGCTCTCCTTGGCTCAGTGTGTATAGGAGGTTCTACATGGTGCAATGTGTATAAGTGGCACTACTGTGTGGAGTAATGTGAATTGGTACTATTATGTGACCACGCCCCTTCCCCACGAAGCCACACCCCTAGAAAAAATGGCATGCCTTCGGCGCGCACTGTCGCAGTTTTCAGCACCAATTCTCTTTCTGCCACAAGGGCACCAAAATGCATCTATGGTGCGGGGTGTCCTGTATACTACACAGCCCAGCAGCATCGTCACCCCATCCTCCCCCTTGCACCACTTTTGTAGTGTCCAAATCAAGTTTGTGTTTTTATATTTGAATCATTAATAAGACCAATTAAAACCTTAATTCCGATGGGACCCAGAAAAGGATAGGTAGGACCCCAATTTTCCCTGGGACCCACTTTATTTGGTCTCGATCACTATAAGTCAGCAACAGTTAGGCCTGCAGACCAGAACTGCAACCAGAGAATCCGGCGAGCCACAATGGACGTAGTAGACGCTTTGGCCGCCGGGACACCAACATCAGATGCCGCCTCCTGAATATAATGAGAGGCTGTAATAATATATGAAATACACTGTCTAGCATTATCAGGAAAATCAGACGTCAGTTCCGCTTCAACTTCCTGAACCCAGGCTTCAATAGCTTTTGCAGCCCAAGAGCCCGCAATAGTAGGCCTGTGCACAGCTCCAGCAAGAGTGTAAATAGACTTCAAGCAACCCTCCACACACTTATCCGTCGGTTCCTTCAGAAAGGTGACGGTAGTGACAGGCTGAGCAGATAACACCACCAGACGCACGACCTGTTAGTCCACTGGCGGCGGTGTTTCCCAATTTTTACTTAACTCTGCAGTGAGGGGAAAACGAACTAGCATCTTCTTAGACAGGGAGAATTTATTTCCTTGATACTCCCAGGATTCCTGACGTATGTCAACCAAATGGTCAGAATGGGGTAAAACTAATTTAGTAACCTTCTGACACTTCAACTTATCAGGTTTTTTTTAGAGGTACTGTACTGGAGATCCTGCTTCACCATCAATTTGAAGAATCAGTCTGATAGCCTCCAAGAGGTCAGGAACATCCACCTGTGTAATAGATTCCCCAACAGAAGCATCTGCATCAGTGTTTGAGGGGTCAGTATATGTGCCATCTTCATCGGATGAAGTATTCGAAACATTTGTGGATTGTGAGAAAGTAATGGCCCACTTACAGGACCCATTGGTCCTAGGCGGACGAGCGTTAGGTTTTTGTTTTGCCAAAAACTGATTTAATTGCTGTAACGGAGTGGACAAATTATCTGCCCATGGCGGATTAACCACAGGGGGCGCAAGTCTAGATACAAGCATAGTCAGTAAATATGAAAAGGCAGCCCATGGTGGGTCTTGGTGTGCCCCCGGTGGTGCAGACTGACTGATACCCCTTTCACACCACAAATATATCCCGGGATATTGCCAGGTCGAGCTGGCTCGACCCGGGTCGAGGTACAGTCTAAAAGCACCACTTTTGAATATTCCGGGTCGAGTAACCCTGCATTTCAACCCGGTATAAAAGCAGTGTTATACACGGGTTGGACCCAGGTCAATGTGACTCTAATGTGTCCAACCCGGGTTATTCAACCCAGCATTCATGTAAAAGTGCTGATTGGCTGTTCTTTGTGTGCCTTGATGATGTCAGCAGCCTGAGCCCTGCTACACAGGAGAGAACAGAGAGCATCAGAGCTATTAAGAATTAGGGGTGAGGCAGAGATTGCTAGGCACCTTACTGCATACCTCCCCCCAACCTATTAAAAGTACAAAACAGGACCTTGGCACTAACTGCGCCCAAAAAGGGTGTGTGACCTATATGAAAGGGGCGTGGCCTCGTGGCAGAGCCTCAATTGCGAGTCACGCCCCCTTGTTCCGTCACTGAGGGGGCATGCCCAGCGCTCTCTGAGCTGCTGGCATGCCCCCTCTCCCTCTGTCACCTGTGCATTCGCACAGCATCTATTCTATTCTAGTCACCGCTGCAGAGCAGCAGTGACAGGAGCCTCCCAACTACCCACCGCAGGACATTGCAGCCCGGGGGTGGGACAGCGGACAGTCCCCCCAAAAAATAAGATTTTACTTACCGGTAAATCTATTTCTCGTAGTCCGTAGTGGATGCTGGGGACTCCAGAATAGACGGGCTCCGCAGGAGACATGTGCACTTTAAGAAAGAATTTGGATTCTGGTGTGCTCTGGCTCCTCCCTCTATGTCCCTCCTCCAGACCTCAGTTAGAGAAACTGTGCCCCGGAAGAGCTGACAGTACAAGGAAAGGATTTTTGGAATCCCGGGTAAGATTCATACCAGCCACACCAATCACACCGTATAACTTGTGATAACTTTACCCAGTTAACAGTATGAACAACAACAGAGCATCAGATCAACCCTGATGCAACTATACATAACCCTTATTTAAGCAATAACTATATACAAGCATTGCAGAAGAAGTCCGCACTTGGGACGGGCGCCCAGCATCCACTACGGACTATGAGCAATAGATTTACCGGTAAGTAAAATCTTATTTTCTCTAACGTCCTAGTGGATGCTGGGGACTCCGTAAGGACCATGGGGATTATACCAAAGCTCCCAAACGGGCGGGAGAGTGCGGATGACTCTGCAGCACCGAATGAGCAAACACAAGGTCCTCCTCAGCCAGGGTATCAAACTTGTAGAACCTTGCAAAGGTGTTTGAACCTGACCAAGTAGCCGCTCGGCAAAGCTGTAATGACGAGACCCCTCGGGCAGCCGCCCAAGAAGAGTCCACCTTCCTTGTGGAATGGGCCTTAACTGATTTAGGCCGCGGCAACCCTGCCGCAGAATGAGCCTGCTGGATCGTGTTACAGATCCAGCGAGCAATAGTTTGCTTTGAAGCAGGCGCCCCAAGCTTGTTGGAAGCATACAGGATAAACAAAGATTGTTTTCCTGACCTTAGCCGTTCTGGCTACATAAACCTTCAAAGCCCCGACCACATCCAGTGACTCGGAATCCTTCAAGTGAGTAGTAGCCACAGGCACCACGATAGGTTGGTTTATATGAAAGGATGAAACCACTTTCGGCAGAAATTGTGGGCGGTCCGCAATTCTGCTCTATCCGCATGGAAAACCAGATAAGGGCTTTTATATGACAAAGCTGCCAATTCTGACACACGCCTAGCCGAAGCCAAGGCTAATAGCATGACCACCTTCCACGTGAGATATTTCAATTCCACCGTTTTGAGTGGTTCAAACCAGTGTGATTTCAGGAAACTCAACACCACGTTAAGATCCCAAGGTGCCACTGGAGGCACAAAAGGGGGCTGAATATGCAGCACTCCCTTTACAAATGTCTGAACTTCAGGCAGAGAAGCCAGTTCTTTTTGAAAGAAAATGGATAAGGCCGAAATCTGAACCTTAATGGAACCCAATTTAAGGCCCAAAGTCACTCCCGCCTGTAGGAAGTGAAGGAAACGGCCCAGCTGGAATTCCTCCGTAGGGGCATTCCTGGCCTCACACCAAGCCACATATTTTCGCCATATACGGTGATAATGTTGAGCTGTCACATCCTTCCTAGCCTTTATCAGCGTAGGAATAACTTCATCCAGAATGCCTTTTTCTGCTAGGATTCGGCGTTCAACCGCCATGCCGTCAAACGCAGCCGCGGTAAGACTTGGAACAGACAGGGCCCCTTGTTGCAACAAGTCCTGTCTTAGAGGCAGAGGCCACGGGTCCTCTGTGAGCATTTCGTGCAGATCTGGATACCAAGTCCTTCTTGGCCAATCCGGAACAATGAGTATTGTTTTCACTCCTCTTTTTCTTATGATTCTCAGCACCTTGGGTATGAGAGGAAGAGGAGGAAATACATAGACTGACTGGAACACCCACGGTGTCACCAGTGCGTCCACAGCTATCACCTGAGGGTGCCTTGACCTGGAGCAATATCTCTGTAGCTTTTTGTTGAGGCGGGATGCCATCATGTCCACCTGTGGCAGTTCCCACCGACTTGCAATCTGCGTGAAGACTTCTTGATGAAGTCCCCACACTCCCGGGTGGAGGTCGTGCCTGCTGAGGAAGTCTGCTTCCCAGTTGTCCACTCCCGGAATGAACAGTGCTGACAGTGCGCTTATGTGATTCTCCGCCCAGCGAAGAATTCTGGTGGCTTCCACCATCGCGACCCTGCTCCGTGTGCCGCCTTGTCGGTTTACATGAGCCACTGTGGTGATGTTGTCTGACTGAATCAGAACCGGTTGGTCGCGAAGCAGGGACTCCGCTTGACGTAGGGCGTTGTATATGGCCCTTAGTTCCAGGATGTTGATGTGAAGGTAAGTCTCCTGACTTAACCACAGCCCTTGGAAATTTCTTCCCTGTGTGACTGCCTTGAACTTGAACCTTTTCAGGTATATGTTCAGGGATTTTAAATTCAATATGGGTCTGACCGAACCATCCGGTTTCGGTACCACAAACATGGTCGAATAATAACCCTTTCCTTGTTGAAGGAGGGGAACCTTGACCACCACCTGCTGATGGTACAATTTGTGAATTGCAGCTAACACTATTTCCCTCTCTAAGGGGGAAGCTGGCAGGGCCGATTTGAGGTATCGGTGAGGGGGCATCTCTTCGAATTCCAGCTTGTATCCCTGAGACACAATCTCTATTGCCCAGGGATCCACCTGGGGGTGAACCCACTTGTGGCTGAAATTTCGGAGACGCGCCCCCACTGGGCCTAGCTCCGCCTGTGGAGCCCCAGCGTCATGCGGTGGGTTTAGTGGAAGCCGGGGAGGACTTCTGTTCCTGGGAACTAGCTGTGTTGTGCAGCTTCCTTCCTCTGCCCCTGCCTCTGGCAAGAAAGGACGCACCTCGGACTTTCTTGCCTTTTTGTGATCGAAAGGACTGCATTTGGTAATACGGTGCTTTCTTAGGTTGTGAGGGAACATATGGCAAAAAAATTTGACTTTCCAGCAGTAGCTGTGGAGACCAGGTCCGAGAGACCCTCCCCAAACAATTCCTCACCATTGTAAGGTAAAACCTCCATGTGCCTTTTTGAGTCGGCATCACCTGTCCATTGCCGAGTCAACAGGACCCTTCTGGCAGAAATCGACATTGCATTTATTCTAGAGCCCAGTAGGCTAATGTCTCTTTGAGCATCTCTCATATATAGGACAGCGTCTTTTATATGCCCCAGGGTCATTAATATAGTATCCTTGTCTAAGGTATCAAGTCCTCAGATAAGGTATCCGTCCATGCTGCTACAGCACTACACACCCAGGCCGACGCAATTGCCGGCCTTAGTAAGGTACCTGAATGTGTATAAATGGACTTCAGGGTACCCTCTTGCTTTCTATCCGCAGCATCTTTTAGGGTGGCCGTATCCTATGACGGCAGGGCTACCCTCTTGGATAAGCGTGTTAAAGCTTTGTCCACCCTAGGGGAGGATTCCCAGCGTAACCTGTCCGTTGGCGGGAAAGGATACGCCATAAGCATCCGTTTGGAAATCTGCAGTTTTTTATCTGGAGATTCCCAAGCCTTTTCACATAACTCATTTAGCTCATGTGAAGGGGGAAAGGTCACCACCTGCCTTTTTTCCCCATACATATGAACCCTCTTGTCAGGGACTGGGATTTCCTCTGTGATGTGCAACACATCCTTCATTGCTATAATCATATAACGGATGGCTTTAGTCAATTTAGGCTGTAACTTTGCATCATCGTAATCGACACTGGAGTCAGAATCCATGTCGGTATCTGTGTCAACAATTTGGGATAGTGGGCGCTTCTGAGACCCTGACGGCCTCTGCGACATAGGATCAGGGATGGGCTGAGACCCCGACTGTCCTAAGGTTTCAGCTTTATCCAACCTTTTATGCAAGGAATTAACATTATCATTTAAAACCTTCCACATATCCATCCAATCAGGTGTCGGCGCCGTCACCACATTCATTTGCTCCCGCTCCGCTTCCACATAGCCTTCCTCGTCAAACATGTCGACACAAGCGTACCTACACACCACACACACACAGGGGATGCTCTTTTTTGAAGACAGTTCCCCCACAAGGCCCTTTGGAGAGACAGAGAGAGAGTATGCCAGCACACACCCCAGCGCTATATGTCCCAGGAATCACACAGTAACTTAGTGTTAACCCATTAGCTGCTGTATATTATGTTTTTGCGCCTAATTTATGTGCCCCCCCTCTCTTTTTACCCTCTTCTACCGTGAATCTGCAGGGGAGAGCCTGGGGAGCTTCCTCTCAGCGGAGCTGTGGAGAAAAAATGGCGCTGGTGAGTGCGGAGGAAGAAGCCCCGCCCCCTCAGTGGCGGGCTTCTGTCCCACGTTTCTGTACAATATTATGGCGGGGGCTCATACATATATACAGTGCCCAACTGTATATATGTCCAACTTTTGCCAAGAGGTCCTAATTGCTGCCCAGGGCGCCCCCCCCTGCGCCCTGCACCCTACAGTGACCGGAGTATGTGGGTGTAGTGTGGGAGCAATGGCGCACAGCTGCAGTGCTGTGCGCTACCTCAGTGAAGACTGGAGTCTTCTGCCGCCGATTTTGAAGTCTTCTTGCTTCTTTCACCCGACTTCGGTCTTCCGGCTCTGCGAGGGGGACGGCGGCGCGGCTCCGGGATCGGACGACAAAGGGTGAGATCCTGTGTACGATCCCTCTGGAGCTAATGGTGTCCAGTAGCCTAAGAAGCAGGACCTATCTGCAGAGAGTAGGGCTGCTTCTCTCCCCTCAGTTCCACGATGCAGGGAGTCTGTTGCCAGCAGAGCTCCCTGAAAATAAAAAAAAACCTAACAAAATACTTTCTTATAGCAAGCTCAGGAGAGCTCACTAAACAGCACCCAGCTCGTCCGGGCACAGATTCAAACTGAGGTCTGGAGGAGGGACATACAGGGAGGAGCCAGAGCACACCAGAATCCAAATTCTTTCTTAAAGTGCCCATGTCTCCTGCGGAGCCCGTCTATTCCCCATGGTCCTTACGGAGTCCCCAGCATCCACTAGGACGTTAGAGAAAACGGAACTATCCGGCGAAAATCGGGACAGTTGGGAGGTAAGTTACTGGAACAGTTAAAGATGCAATTGTGTATAAAAACATAGCTCTGTCAGCCAAGATTCCTGCAATGCTGTGAGCTGTCCCTTCCCTCTCCTTTTGTCCCCTTCTAACATCCATGGTGTTTTAATTGCTGACCCAGGTTGAGTTAAAAGGAGCCAAGCCTGCAATAACCCAGGTTGAAAGTGTAGTGTGAAAGGGTCTGACCCAGGTATGACCCGCGTCCGACCCGGGTCGACCCAGGTTCAAAATACCGGGTCGGACCCGGGTTTGCGGTGTGAAAGGGGTATGAGGGGTATAGAACCCCCGGTACCTGAACCCTCAGCTGCAATGTTTTCCTCCGAGCAATCAGTGGCGCCAGCAGTGCAAGGTGCAGGATCAGCCATGGATCTACCACCCTGTTTAGCAGACATTATTTGTAAGCGTAACCTTAGGGCGTAATAAAAGCAGACAACATACCTGACAAAAATCCCCTGTAGAGTGTGACTGCAAAGCAGAGCACAAACAGAGAATTTAAGATGTATATGGTGACTGAAACACACAGAGAAAAATATCAAAGTAGTATATCCTGTGAGACACTATATCAAATGAGTACCCTGATGCACTTCGCCTCCTTCAGGGTACAGAATATAGGGATAGCAATATGTGTGAGATACATGGAATGGAGACCACACAGCAGCTATTGGCACACACAGTCACATGCCGCAGCACGATATGTCAGCATGACATATAGCACTTCTAAGTGCCTGTGCTGCGGCCCTTATAGTCTTCTTTCTTCAAAAAGATCTTCTCAGGGCTGCCTAGAGCAAGCCCTCCCTGTTAGCTGCCTGCACTGCAGGTACCAACTTACAAACTGAGCTCCAGTGCCTGGAGGCGAGGATATAAAGGAGGCGGCGCTATGCATCCTGGGAACAGTCACAGCTTTTAGCCTGTTGTTGCCTCGGATCAAGATACAACTCTACATCCCCGATGTAATTCCCTGTGGAATCACAGTGTACCCCGCTGCAGAAAATGGCATTTAATGTAAAAAGCTCTGAATGGAGACGTGGTAAAATCCCCGGTGGGCCTTTAGCCATGTCCAGCACCAAAATGGCCTATGTTGGTAGGTATGGTTTAATTGTGACGGACACATTTTATGAATACAAAATCTGCATGAATCAATGTTTACGCACTTGACGCAGTCACATAGAGCATACTGACAACGTTCTACACACCTGGGGTGCAGCTTACCTATGATGACACTGCCATGAAGGGGTGTATTCAATAGCTGTTGGAAGCTGCCGTCTTGTCGGAAAGATGGCAGCTTCCGACAGACATAGGTCGGAAGGGGTTCCGACCTTTTCAATAGGGGCTTATTTTTTCCGACAAGTTGGAAATTCCCGACTTGTCAGAAAACACTTGTGTGTGACTGCGGCTGTATCTGCATACGAAATGCTACATTGCAGTGTATTCCTGGAAATCACTGTAATGTAGCATTTCGTATGCAGATACAGCCGCAGTCGCACACAGAATATAGGCATGCTGCATATCATTTTAATCAGCAGAAGCTGCCTGTGCATCCTAGCCACATAGTAATGCAAATAATATGATGCATTTTCATAAACAAAAGGCGCCCGACGTTAGCAGAGATACCAGCTGACTCATGCCAGGCATCTCCTGCAGAACTAGCAGCGGTGCTAGGGGGCACCAGCCAAAATCTTGCCTAGGGCATCAAATTGGTTAGGGCCGGCTCTGTTCTAGAGACACACTTCTCTGCCCCAGTTGTGTACATTTTATGCCCTATAATAGTGCCCTAGTTCATTTTCTGAACCATAGTAGAGCCTTATTTAATGTTATGCCCTATATTAGTGCCCTAGTACGGATGGTGTAATGGTTAGCATTACTGCCTCACAGCACTGAGGTCATGGGTACAATTCCCACCATGGCCCTAACTGTGTGGAGTTTGTATATTCTCCCTGTACTTGCGTGAGTTTTCCTCCGATTACTCCAGTTTCCTTCCACAATCCAAAAATATACTAGGTAGGTTAATTGGCTTCCAACTAAAATTAACCCTAGTGTGAATGTGTCTGTGTGTACATGTGATAGGGAATATAGGGGGTAAATTCAAAGTTGATCGCAGCAGGATTTTTGATAGCAACTGGACAAAACCATGTGCACTGCAGGGGAGGCAGATATAACATGTGCAGAGAGAGTTAGATTTAGGTGTGGTGTGTTCAATCTGCAATCTAATTTGCAGTGTAAAAATAAAGCAGCCAGTATTTACCCTGCACAGAAACAATATAACTCACCCAAATCTAACTCTTTCTGCACATGTTATATCTGCCTCCCCTGCAGTGCACATGGTTTTGCCCAGTTGCTATCAAAAATCCTGCTGCGATCAACTTGGAATTACTCCCGTAGATTGTAAGCTCCACTGGGGCAGGGACTGATGTGAATGGGCAAGTATTCTCTGTACAGTGCTGCGGAATATGTGTGCGCTATATAAATAACTGGTAATAAATAATAATAAATAAATAGTTTCTTTTATAATTCGTATTAGTGCTTAAGTTCACCCTATGTCACATTTCAGAGCTGCCAGTACACATTATGCCGCACAGTACCCCCAATTCACATTACAATATATAGTGCTCCCCGTTCATATTGTGCCTCATTACAGAGCCCCGGTTTATATTATATAACATTAAAATGCCCTCCAGTTAATTTTATAGCATACTACAATGAGCAGGTCCAGGGGCATACCTAGATATATTGCAGGCCCCAAGGAAAAAGTCTGAAAGGACCCCTACATACCACCCAATGGTAAAAATGTATATAACACATGTAACTTTGACAGGGAAGGTGGGCCCCTTTCAGCTCTGGGCCCCATATCAGCTGCACTCCCTGCACCTATGGTAGCTACGCCCTTGGGAAGCGGTAGATTTTTGGTGTGGAAGTTGCCATTTAGAACAACCTTTCAGATTCAAAATTGACTGGATTTTCTATCCATTTGCTTGATTTCCATGTTAACTTGTACACAGTATATATAAACGCAACTCCTCACCTCTGTGGTGCCGCCGGTGGCATGTGGAGGGTGCCGGATGGAGCTCTGTTCAACACACACACCCTATGGGAGTTATTCAGAGATTAACGCAGATCGGTGCATATGCAGCCAGATCTGCATTCATCTCTGTACATGCTGGGGGCCGCCCAGCACAAGACAAGTGTGTAGCCTTCCCCGATGCGCTGAACTAAGGTTAACCTCAGGCAGTCAGCGGCCATTTTTTTTAAGCAGAGCGGCTGCGTGACGCCACGCAGCCACCCCAAAAATGCTGCCAATTCGCCCCCGTTTTCCTGGCACCGCCCCGCAATGCCATAACTCCGCCTCCGCACTGTCTGCTGCTGTCAATCACATTGTGGTCGCATCCATCTGGGATGCAACTGCAATGTGTAAGTTCGCGCAGCTGCAACACGACCGTTGCACATGTGCAGTTTGCCGAAATCAGCAAACAGTGCTGCAAGCCCCACTAGCGCCAGGGTCTGAATAACCCCCTATGTACACTGCACCCCCATCATATATTGCCCCTATATCCACTGCACCGCCATCCTCTACCATATTCTGCACCCTCCACCACATACTACCCCTATATACACACTGCACCCTATATCCCTTCAGATAGTGTCCCCTGTATACAGGGCATCCTCCTCCTCGATATACTGCTCCTGCCAAAAACTGCATACTCTGCATCCCCTCCTCCATATACTAGGCTGCAACCCAGGGCCGCTGCTAGGGTGTTTGGCTCCCACCTGCAAACTATAAATTTGCGCCTTCCCTCCTATACTTTGCAAAGGGACAGCACGCGCCAAAAAAAAAAGGGGTGTGTGCTCACAAAGAAGGTGATAGAGGGCAACATACACAGGGTGACAGAAGGGCAGAGGCAGGGTGACAGTGGCACATATACAAGGGGTGGCAGAGGAATATACATGGGATGACAGAGGGGCATACACATGGTGACAGAGGGTATACACATGGTGACAGTGACCTGTATACACAGGGTGACAGTGGCATACATACACGGGGTGACAGAGACATACACTGGGTGACAGTGGAACATATACATGGGATGACAGGAACATACACAGGGTGACAGAGGAACATAAACAGGGTGATATACATGGGGTGACAGAGGGGCATACACAGTGTGATAGTGACACATATACATGGGGTGACAGGGACATACACCCATACCCCTCCTTATAGTGCCACCTATAGGGCATCCCCCTCCTCAATATATTGCTCCCGCCATATACCACATACACTGCACCCATAGTTGCCTACCCTCCCTCATTTTGCAGGAGACTCCCTGAAATAGCAGCGATCTCCCTCACTCCCTGAATAGACCATAAATCTCCCTGATTGTACCTTATCCCCATTATGCAGCCGTTACATTCTTGGGGATACATATATTCAAATGGGATCAACAGTGACGCGTATAGTATGGTATGCCGGCGGCCAGGCTCCCGGCGACCAGCATACCGGCGCCGGGGGCCCGACCGCCGGCATACCGACAGCGTGGCGAGCGCAAATGAGCCCCTTGTGGGCTCGCTGCGCTCGCCACGCTGTGGGCACGGTGGCGCGCTACGCTATTTTATTCTCTCTCCAGGGGGGTCGTGTACCCCCACGAGGGAGAAAAAGTGTCGGTATGCCGGCTGTCGGGATTCCGGCACCGGTATACTGTGCGCCGAGATCCCGACAGTCGGCATACAGAAGACCACCCACAGTGACATATCCCTGCATTGGTTATAAGGCACAATGATCCCTATGGCTACATGCATTTTAAATAAGATTTCTCGTGGCCACTTACAGTATATGGAACATCTTGTAAAACACAATACACAAACAAATCCTGCAAAATATCAGTGTCTTTTCTTCAACAAGTAAATCTTACTAACTTTGGGGTTCATTTACATTTGGATGTAAGTCATTTTTATGACACCCCTCTCAGATGAAGCAGTACGCATCCGCGCTGATAGATGTTACTTTCACAATCTCCCTGAAATGCCTTTTCAAAAGTAGGCAAGTATATCTGCACCTCCTCCTCCATATACTATGCTGCAACTTCAGGTTACTTGCCATCGCGGGACTCGGCAACAAGTAGCAGCAGTAACTGGGAAACGGACGCAGGAACCACCAGATGGTCCCGCAATGTTCATAGCGTAGGCCCCCGGGAACACGTGTGGCTACTTAACGGCAGGGGTGAAGGTGAATCAATCTGGCAGGGTCTCACCCCTGCGGATTGAGCAGTGCGGTGACCGGGAGAAGGAGGGGTCGTGCTGGGACTGCAGATGATGTAGGTAAGGAGGAGGCAGATAATCGGCTCAACTGCTTTATATATATAGCACGCTGGCAGAGGAGCAGGTCCTGTGCTCCCCCCTCCCACACAGGCCATGCCCAGACTGGCTGGGAGCTGTTCAGTGAATGGTGAGCTTACATGTGGCAGTACTGGTGTATATAGTGCAGCATCATTATGACCTGCCCACTGCAGCTATAAAGTATATATATATATATATATATATATATATATGCACACACATACATATAGACCCCTTGAAGAAGTCTGTTGAGACGAAACGCGTTGGACCTGTACTGACCACCCAGTGTTTTCAAGTTAAGTTTGATTTCTTATCCTTTTACACTTTTTTTTATGTGTAATATCTCTGGTATTTTAAATAATTGTTTTGAAACTGTTTTTATTCTCATATATTAAAATTCACTTTTATAATATCTTTTGGCTTCCAATTTTAATATATATTTAACCATTGTTTTTAAGCCACACTTGTCGCCGGTACCCCTATTCCCGCCTTTTTTATACATTTTAACAATACTGTACCAGGGTTGTATTTTTAGGGTTTGGCTGACACCGTTTGATAAGGTTTGGTGGGCTTTTAGCTTTCGTATTGTAAAACTTTTTATCGTTTACATAGTCTTACTGAGATTTTTCACCCCACAAGTGGCGCTGTACTATCTTTTTACATATATAAATATATTAGGATTTTAATTACCTACCGGTAAATCCATTTCTCGTAGTCCGTAGAGGATGCTGGGGTCCATTTTAATACCATGGGGCATAAACGGTTCCGCAGGAGCCTTCAGCACTCCAAGACTTTTCAACGGAGTGAACTGGCTCCTCCCTCTATGCCCTTCCTCCAGACCTCAGTATAGAAACTGTGCCCGAGGAGACAGACAACTTCGAGAGAAGAATTTACATTAAACTAGTGGCGAGATTCACACCACACAAAACATGCCGCCTAACATGGCTTTCAACATAACCCATGCTAACGTGCATGCATAACGCAACAGCAACAGCTATGAACATCTTAACACACGAGAACCTGTGTAAAAAGATAAAACGTAATTCTGCAGGAAAAATGAGCACTGGGCGGGCACCCAGCATCCTCTACGGCAGTGATTTTCAACCTTTTTTCACTCGCGGCACACCGAACAATATTTTAAAATTGCCAAGGCACACCATCCGTTCCCTACAGAAAAAAAAACTAAAAAACACACATTGGCCCTCACAGTAATAAAAAATACATACATACATCGGCCTACACAGAAAAAACAATCGCATTGCTCCCCACATAAATCATCTTGCTCACACATAAATCAATCACATTTCTCCCCACATAAATCCTATTGCTCCCCACATGAATTATTCACATTGTTCCCCCCATAAATCCATAAATCCTATTGCTCCCCACAGGAGAAATAACATCACAAATATTAGCCCCTACCGGTCAGCTGTCCTCCTCCCTGTCCCTCAGTGACAGGGGTTGTTCATAGTGGATTGCTGCGAATACTGAGCAGTGGGCGGTCGGGCAGGTGTGGATGTGGGTGTGCAAGGAAAGCTGTGGATGCAGACGGGAATGGGAAGATGTATATGCAGGCGGGTGGGCTGGCTGGGTGGTGAGATGCGGTGGCCGTGACCTATGATATCACACCGCCATGTCATCAAAGCACAGGTCACAGACGGAGCATGAATGATCCTCTAAGAAGAGCCCAGGCCAACAGTTCACTCTGAAGGTGAAGGAAGATGCTCTGGCTCCGCGGCACACCTTGCAACTGGTCGCGCACACAAGTGTGCCATGGCACACTGGCTGAAAAAGCCTGTTCTACGGACTACGAGAAAAGGATTTACCGGTAATTAAAATCCTATTTTCTCTTACGTCCTAGAGGATGCTGGGGTCCATTTTAGTACCATGGGGATGTACAAAAGCTCCCAGTACGGGTGGGAAAGTGCTAATGTTCCAGTAGAACTGACTGACCAAACTGAAGGTCGTCAGCAGCCAAGGTGTCAAACCTGTAAAACTTAGCAAACGTGTTTGCCCCTGACCAAGTAGCAATTTGCAATGCCGAGACACCCCGGGCAGCCGCCCAGGAAAAAACCCACTTTCCTTTTAGAGTGGGCCTTTACCGAACTCGGTAACGGCAATCCTGCCGTGGAATAAGCGTGCTGAATGGTACCTCTGATCCAGCGCACAATAGTCTGCTTAGAAGCAGGACCCCCACTCATGTTGGGGTCATAGAGGATAAACAAAGATTCTGTTTTCCTTATCCGAGCCATTCTTGCAACATAAGTCCTCAACGCTCTGACGACATCCATGGACTTTTGAAACAGCTGAGGTGTCAGAAGCCACTGGCACCACCACAGGTTGGTTGATATGGAAATAAGACACAACCTTTGGAAGAAAATGCTGACACGTCCACAGTTCAGCTCTATCTTCATGAAAAATCAAATAAGGACTCTTGTGTGACAGAGCCCCTAATTCAGACACTCGTCTGCCTGAGGCCAAGGCCAACAGCATGACCACTTTCCAAGTGAGAAACTTCAACTCTACCTCTTGTAGAGGCTCAAACCAACTGCAACACCACATTAAGATCCCATGATCCCATCCCAGGAGGCACAAAGGGAAGTTGGATGCGCAGAACCCCCTTCACGAACGTCTGTACCTCAGGAAGGGAAGCCAACTGCTTTTGAAAGAAAATGGACAAGGCCGAAATTTGGAACTTGATAGACCCTAATCTCAAGCCAGCATCCACACCCGCCTGTAGAAATAGGAGAAGACATCCTAATTTAAACTCCACCGCAGGAGACTTCTTGAATTCACACCAAGATACATATTTTCCCCAAATGCGATGGTAATGTTTGGATGTTACCCCTTTCCTGGCCAGAATAAGTGTGGGAATGACTTCATTGGGAATACCATTACGGGCTAGGATCTGGCGCTCAACAGCCATGCCGTCAAACGCAGCCGCGGTAAGTCTTGATAAACAAATGGCCTCTACTTGATCAGGTCCTCGCGAAGAGGAAGAGGCTGAGGATCTTCCAGTAAAAACTCCTGAAGATCTGGATATCAAGCCCTCCTTGGCCAGTCTGGAGCAATGAGAATTGCTCGAACCCTTGTTCTTCTGATGATCTTGAGAACTTTTGGTATTAGTGGTAGTGGAGGGAACAGATACACCGAATGAAACCCCCACTGGGTCACCAGTGCATCCACTGCTATTGCTTGTGGGTCTCTTGAACTGAAACAATATTTCTGAAGCTTCTTGTTGAGACGTGATGTCATCATATCTACTTGAGGAACGCCCCAACGATCTGCTACCTCTGCAAAGACTTCTGGGAGGAGGCCCCATTCTCCTGGATGGAGATTCGTGTCTGCTGAGGAAGTCTGCTTCCCAGTTGTCCACTCCCGGAATGAAAATTGCCGACAGAGCTTTAGCCTGTCTTTCTGCCCAGAGGAGTATCTTTGTCACCTCTGCCATTGCCACTCTGCTTTTTGTTCCACCCTGGCGGTTTATGTAAGCTACTGCCGTTACATTGTCTGACTGGATCTGTATGGGACGACCTTGAAGAAGGTGTGCCGCTTGATGAAGGCTGTTGTACACAGCTCTCAATTCCAGAATGTTTATGTGAAGGAGTACTTCTTGACTTGACCATCGTCCTTGGAAGCTTTCCCCTTGCATGACTGCTCCCCAACCTCGGAGGCTTGCATCTGTGGTCACCAGGATCCAAGTCTGAATCCCAAACCTGCGTCCCTCCAGGAGGTGAGAACTTTGAAGCCACCACAAGAGTGAAATACTGGCTTTTGTTGACAGGATTATCCTCCGGTGCATGTGTAGGTGCGACCTGGACCACTTGTCCAGTAGGTCCCATTGGAAGAGCCTGGCATGGAATCGGCCAAATTGTAGAGCCTCGTAGGCCGCTACCATCTTCCCCAGCAAGCGGATGCACTGATGAATTGATATGCGTGCTGGTTTTTAAAATTGTTTGACCATCCTCTGGATTTCCAGAGCCTTTTCCACTGGTAGGAATACTTTCTGTGCTTCCGTGTCCAATATCATTCCCAGAAATGATAACCTCATTGTGGGTTCCAATCGTGATTTTGGAAGGTTTATGATTCAACCGTGCTGTTGAAGCACCGTCAGGGAAAGTGCAATGTTCTGCACTAGTTTCTCCCTGGATCTCGCTTTTATGAGGAGATCTTCAAGTATGGGATGACTTTTACTCCTTTCTTGCGAAGAAGAATCATCATCTCCGCCATCACCTTGGTGAATATTCTCGGAGCCGTGGAGAGCACGAAAAGCAATGTTTGGAACTGGTAGTGGCAGTCCTGCACCGCAAACCTCAGGTATGCCTGATGCGGCGTGTAGATGGGAACATGTAAATAAGCATCTTTGATGTCCATCGATACCAGAAATTCCTTTTCCTCCAAGCTGGAGATCACCGCTCTCAGGGATTCCATCTTGAATTTGAACCTTTTCAAATAAAGGTTCAGAGTCTTTATGTTTAAAATCGGTCTGACCGAGCCATCCGGTTTCGTTACTACAAACAGGCTTGCATAAAACCCTTTTTCCTGTTGTGACACAGGAACTAAGGAAATTACATAATTTCTGTATTGCATTCAGCACTTTTGCTCTGTCCTGAACAGAAGCTGGTAAGGCTGATTTGAAAAATCGGCATGGGGGAAGGTCCTGAAATTCCAATTTGTACCCTTGGGATACTATCTGCAATACCCAAGGATCCAGATCTGAGTGAACCCAGACCTAGCTGAAAGACAGTAGATGTGCCCCCACCCGATCGTACTCCCGCAGGGGAGCCCCAGCATCATGCTGAGGTTTTAGCAGAAGTAGCTGTTGACTTCTGCTCATGTGAGCCTGATGGTGTTGTAGATTTTTTACCTCTTACTCGCCCTCTTCCTGCAAAGAAGGGGGTACCCTTTGCCTTTTTGGACTTGTTGGGCCGAAAGGATTGCATCGTATGTGAATGAAATTCTTTCCTAGGTGGAGCAGCTGCGGAAGGCAGAAATGGTGACTTGCTTGATGTAGTTGTTGAAATCATGGCATCCAGCTTGTCTCCAAAGAGGGCTGCTCCATTGTATGGAAGCGCCTCAATATTCTTTTTTGATTCCGCATCAGCATTCCATTGGTGGATCCACAACGCCCTGCGGGCTGAAATCGTCATAGCGGAGGATCTTGAACTCAGCAACCCAATATCCTTCATAGCTTCAACTAAGTAACCTACAGCATCTTTGATATGGCCGAGAGTTAGGACTATTTAATCCCTGTCAACTGTGTCTATGTTAACAAGCAAGTTGTCAGACCATTTTTCCACAGCGCTACCTACCCACGCACAAGCAATGGTGGGCCTGAGCACCTTCCGTTAGCCGTATATATGGATTTTAGGGTTGTTTCTAATTTACGGTCAGCTGGATCTTTTAAATGAGGCTGAACCAGGGGCAGGCAAAACTATTTTCTTAGACAGCCGAGAAACTGAGGTGTCTATCATTGGGGGTGTCTCCCATTTGTGCCTGTCTTCCTCAGGGAAAGGGTACGCTACACGTATCCTTCTGGGAAGGGTACATTCTTCAAAGAACGCATTCAAATCCTTTGAAGGAGGAAAATTCAAAACCTTCTTTTTATTTAATTTAAAATAATCCTTTCCCTCTGGGACCAGTGTTGTTTCAGGAAACTCCAACACTTCCTTTATAGCAACTATCATACATTGTATGCTTTTGGCTAATTTGGGGTCTACCCCTCTCAAATCCCCAGTGTCGACGTCTGAGTCGGAATCTGTGTCCGGGCCAGAGACCTTTTCTGGGAACTGGATGGGACCCGAGTGGATGATATGGAGGGGTCAGTAAACAGTGCATCCTCCACAGACTGCCTCCAATATTTAGTCTGTTGTTCAGACTCAGAGAATTTCTTTGCAAGCATAGACATATTCTTTTGCAACATTCTCACCCACTCCGGCTCCTTCTGAGAGGGAAGGGCCACCACATTACCCTCTTGTGCATCTAAAATGGATTCTTCCTGGGAAGAACCCTCCCCAATTTCTGACATGTTACACACTTGTACACACACACACACACACACACACACACACACACACACACACACACACACACACACGCACGCACGCACGCACACACACACACACACACACACACACACACCTATCACACAGGGGAGCTATTGGGGACAGACCCACACTAAATTCTGTCAGAGAGACACACTGCACCCTATTGTGAATTGTGGAAATATTACCCACTTACAGCGCATATACTAATAATAGGCCCACAGACCTAATTATAATGAACACTCTCTGCCCCTTCTATAACACCCTGTACTTGTGTCAGCGTTGTCATGAGGAGAAACAGCGTTCAGGAGCTTCACACTGGAGTTTCTGCAGGAGAAAATGGCACCCAGTGAGTGTTCTGGCAAGTCTGAGGAGAAGCCCCACCCTTCTGCCTCAGCAATGTAAAATTTATACTGGCTGGGGATGGCACATCAGCGGCTGTACATGTATGTACCCATTTTGCCAGTGAGAGTAAGGTTTTAAAACATGCCCTCAGAGCGCCCCCCCCCCGCGCTCTGCACACTTGTGCTGAGAGACATGGCGCACAGCGTCCAGCCGCTGCGCGTGTACCTTTATGCCGCTAACGATGACCGGAGGATCCCCTCTCTGCAGGACTGCAGTAATATAATCACCAGCCTTCTGACTTCTGGATCTGTTAGGGGGTGGCAGCAGTGCTGTGGGAGTGAACGATGGCCAGGCTTGGGCTGTGTTCAGTACCCTTCAGGAGCTAATGGTGTCCTGTCAGCAGAAGCAGAACCATTAACTAATTGAGAAGTTGGTTCCTACTCCCCCCCCTAAGTCCCACGAAGCAGGGAAGCTGTTGCCAGCAGCTTCCCTGTAAAAGTATTTTTCCAGCAAAGCTCTGTAGAGCTCCACTAGTGTGCATCCAGTCTCCTGGGCACAAAACTACAGGTGTGGAGCAGTGCAGCTGCCCAGGGTGCAGGGCTTGGGTGGAGGCACTGTTACTGCCCTGAAGGCACCAGTAGAGATACCTCCAGCCAGGATAGCTGGCGCACAGCCGCTAAGTGCATCCCTATTATGCTCCAGGTGCTCGTCTGCTTCTTGGTTCTGGCAGCCGCCATGCGTTTTTAAGGGAATTTTTGCCCAAAAAGACTTGTTCATACTTTACCATCCCAGTGGACCTGGAGGGGGAATATAATAGTATAATATAATAATACGAAGCATGGCGAGCACAGCAAGCCATGCGAGGGGATGAGGAACACTTAGAAGGTGTCCATAACGACCTATGTCGACGTTGACACAAAAACCCAGGAAAAATTAATGTCGATATTTTGATATGTCGGTATTTCAAATGTCGGTATTCCGACTGTCGCCATTTTGAACACGTCGGCATAATGAATGTCGGTATTTTTACCGTGTCAGTAATTTGAATGTAGGTTAATGATTGTCGGGATTATGACCGTCGGTAAATCATACTGAACCCCATTTTATAATGTCCCAAATGTGGAAAGTGCTTTTACTTGCCGAATCATTCAGCACTTATTTGAAATCTAATACAATTGAGGTGATTAAACTAGAGAACTTTCTTTCTATAGTATATACTGTATGGCACTTCAAAGGGCTATTCTCTTTACACAAAGTTTTTACTGCTTTATCTATCATTTCTGACATTGGTAATAACATCTGTAAGTGGATTAACCAGTTTTGAGATAAAACCTTCTAACCACAGGGTTTAAAAGCACAGCTCAGTTAGAGATTGATGTACAGTACAGTACTTAGGTTTATTGCACTCGTTTATACATACCTAGCTTTTTGAACTCCGTGTTAACAAGTTCCAACCAGCAGGTGTCCACCTCATCCAGGTCATATCTGCATGATCTCTGCAGCGTGGCCTGGAAGTTCCCTGGACGCTGTGATCCAGGTAATGTGTTATTCTTTACCAGTAGGGGGTTTTCCTCCGATGCTTCAACAAACCTAAGCACAGAGAAAAGCATATTAAGTGCATGCTCTTAACCAGATTCCAGGTTGTGTTAATATCACAAAACACAATGCACAATAGGAATCGTCATTATAAATATATATATATATATATATATATATATATATATATATATATATAACGGACGTCAGCTAGCGGAGGAGGGGGTATATGTGCAACTGCCGGCAAATCCGACTATGAAATATCAGAAGGAGCTGCGGGGAATCCTAAATACAGCTGTTCATCAAAAGCATATTACTGCTAAAATCTGTAAGGCTTTGGAAGTGGAGCATCCTAAAGTGCCGGCCCTCCATACCTTGCCCAAACTCCATAAAAACAGCAGAACACCCCCGGGTCATCCCATTATATCGGCCCGGGGGTCCATGTATCACCCAACAGCTGAGCTCCTGGATCATCTGCTTCAGCCTTTGTTGTTACGAAAAAATTATTTCTTGAAAGATACTACAGAGTTTTTGAAACTGTTGAAAGATATTCCGGAGTTACCTCAGGGCACATTAATGTGCTGTTTGGATGTATGTAGCCTATATACATCAATTCCCCATGTGGGGGGACTGTCATAAATGAGGAACTTTTTATTACAATTCCTGGACCCTGTGTTGTTTAACCATGATCTGATCTTGAAGTTATTAGAATTTACCCTTTACAGAAATGACTTCCTCTATGATGGTCATTATTATCTTCAACAACGGGGGTGTGCGATGGGGTCACCAGTGGCCCCGTCGTACGCCAACGTTTATATGTTTGAACAGGAGGAGTTATTGTTTTTGAATCATCCAGATGTAACTAGGTGTATTAAATTATACACCAGATACATTGATGATATTTTCATGCTCTGGACAGGGAGCATGGAGATGTTCAAGTCAGTAATGGAGGAAGTTAATGGGGGAAATTCTGCTATTAAATTTTCTTATGTCTGCAGTGAGGTACAGGCACATTTCCTTGATGTTCAGGTGACTATTCATAATGGCATGATTGAAACAGAAGTGTTCAATAAGGATGTAGATAGGAACACTTTTTTGTTTGCATCAAGTCATCATCCTTCATCATTGAAGCAGGGGTTGCCCTTATCACAAATGATGAGGGTAGCTAGAATAATGAGCGACCCAGTAAAAGCTGCTGTGGCTATAGATGGTCTAATAGCAAAATTTACAGCTAGAAGATATGATTTACAGATGCTATGGGAGAACAAGGAGCAAGTATTAAAAATATCGCAATCTCAATTACTGCAGCCTCGCAGCAGAACGCCTGAAAAAGTTTTGCCATGGGCAAGCAGTTTTACTACTGCTAGCCCAGTCATTAAACATGCAACCAAGGCACTGTGGCCAATTGTGGCTTCAGATCAGGATTTGTCATCCTTCAGGAATGTACATCCAATTGCAGCTTTTAAGAGAGGGCGTAACCTAAAAGACAGACTCATGGTCACTGACATCACGGGTAGGGGTATTCCTCGACCGCCAAATGTATATGTTAAACCACCAGGTTGCTACAGCTGTTACAATTGCACTACTTGCAAATTTATGGTGACCTGTAAAACCTTTCAGCATCCTCATTGTCAAAAAGTGTACGACATCCGGCATGTACTCACGTGTACCTCATCTTTTGTGATATACGTGATAACATGTCCTTGCGGCCTATATTATATTGGCCAGACCTCTCGGAAATTCCGAGAGAGGATGGCCTTTCATTGGTCGGCAATTCAGTTGTCATCTGAGGGTAGGTCTTGTGATCAGCCTGTAGCCCGCCATTTTAGAATGGCGGGTCATACGTTGTCGGATCTAAAACATTTTATGATAGATTATGTGCCTGATTCCCCTCGGGGTGGAGATAGAGTGAAGGCTTTGTCGTTGACGGAATCCAGGTGGATATTCCGTCTGAACACCATTGCCCTAACGGGTTAAATGATAAAATTAATTGGAATAGTTTGATTTAGGTTATTGGTATATATTGTGAATAGATACTTATCTGATATAGCTAGATCTCTGTTAAATTATAGAATAAGACTGAGGCTGTGATGGCTATGGTATAGCTATGGTGTCTGGGTATGGGAGTTCACGGGGGTGGTCATGCTGACCATTATGGAAAATAGACATCAGGAAATCTAGGAGGCAGCCTTAGGTTGAGGAATGAATGCTGTCCTTTTAAAATGTGGTTTCTGTAAATGTGGTGTTTTGTATATAGTTGGTGGTCTTTTATTATTATGTATGAGTATATATAATCATGTCCTGTCTTGTCGTTGTTTTGTAGCCCCGCCCACTGGCAGCGTCGTTGTGAGCGGGTCTCTCTGAACTGGAAAGCAGGCTGGAGGTTGCCTAGCAACACCCGACTGTGCTGACCCGGAAGTGTGGTACCGCGGACATCCGGCAGCGGCGTCAGTGGAAGACGGAGGCAAGACGGTCCTGGTATCAGGTATTTAAATGTCACTTATGTGTTTGTCTGTGTATATTGCTGGTGTATCCTGAAGAACGGGTGTAGTACTGCTGACCGGCGGTCAGGAGACCGCCGGTCAGCTTACCGACGCCGGTATCCCGGCAGCATACCGACGCCGGGATCCCGGCGGGGAGGGGCGAGTGCAGCAAGCCCCTTGCGGGCTCGCTGTGCTCGCCACGCTGCGCTCGCCACGCTGCGCTCGCCACGGGTTCTATTCCCACTCTATGGGTGTTGTGGACACCCACGAGTGGAAATAGTCCCTGTTGGTCGGCATGCCGACCATCGGGATAGTGACCCGTCGGGCTGGTGGAGGGGGTCATGTGACTGTCGGTCAGCTGACTGGCGGTCACATGAATACCACCCCTCGAAACATGTAGATTTTACACCTTTATTAAACACTGGTTGGAGAGGAGTCCCTGTGAGTGCTGTGATATTTTGGGAAGAGTACATATATATATATATATATATATATTAGTGATGTGCACCGGAAATTTTTCGGGTTTTGTGTTTTGGTTTTGGATTTGGTTCCGCGGCCGTGTTTTGGATTCGGACGCGTTTTGGCAAAACCTCCCTGAACATTTTTTGTCGGATTCGGGTGTGTTTTGGATTCGGGTGTTTTTTTACAAAAACTCCTCAAAAACAGCTTAAATCATAGAATTTGGGGGTCATTTTGATCCCATAGTATTAGTAACCTCAATAACCATAATTTCCACTCATTTTCAGTCTATTCTGAACACCTCACACCTCACAATATTATTTTTAGTCCTAAAATTTGCACCAAGGTTGCTGGATGACTAAGCTAAGCGACCCAAGTGGCCGACACAAACACCTGGCCCATCTAGGAGTGGCACTGCAGTGTCAGACAGGATGGCACTTCAAAAAAATAGTCCCCAAACAGCACATGATGCAATGAAAAAATGAGGTGCAATGAGGTAGCTGTGTGACTAAGCTAAGCGACCCAAGTGGCCGACACAAACACCTGGCCCATCTAGGAGTAGCACTGCAGTGTCAGACAGGATGGCAGATTTAAAAAATAGTCACCAAACAGCACATGATGCAAAGAAAAAAAGAGGTGCAAGATGGAAGCTGTGTGACTAAGCTAAGCGACCCAAGTGGCGGACACAAACACCTGGCCCATCTAGGAGTAGCACTGCAGTGTCAGACAGGATGGCAGATTAAAAAAATAGTCCCCAAACAGCACATGATGCAAAGAAAAAAAGAGGTGCAAGATTTACGTTGTGTGACTAAGCTAAGCGACACAAGTGGCCGACACAAACACCTGGCCCATCTAGGAGTGGCACTGCAGTGTCAGACAGGATGGCACTTCAAAAAAATAGTCCCCAAACAGCACATGATGCAAAGAAAAAAAGAGGCGCAATGAGGTAGCTGTGTGACTAAGCTAAGCGACCCAAGTGGCCGACACAAACACCTGGCCCATCTAGGAGTGGCACTGCAGTGTCAGACAGGATTGCACTTTCAAAAATAGTCCCCAAACAGCACATGATGCAAAGAAAAATGAAAGAAAAAAAAGGTGCAGGCATCGCAACCAACACAATTGGACTCTCCTTGGGAATTTGTGATTTAGAAGAACGCACAGTTCTTTGCTGTGCTTTTGCCATCTTAACTCTTTTAAGTTTTCTAGCAGGAGGATGAGTGCTTCCATCCTCATTTGAAGCTAAACCACTAGCCTTGAACATAGGCCAGGCCCTCAGCCGTTCCTTGCCACTCGTAAATGGCACATTGGCAAGTTTACGCTTCTCCTTAGACGATTTTGATTTAGATTTTTGGGTCATTTTAGTGAGCTTTATTTTTTTGGATTTTACATGCTCCCTACTATGACATTGGGCATCGGCCTCGGCAGACGATGTTGATGGCATTTCATCGTCTCGGCCATGACTAGTGGCAGCAACTTCAGCACGAGGTGGAAGTGGATCTTGATCTTTCCCTATTTTAACCTCCAAATTTTTGTTCTCCATTTTTTAACGTGTGGAATTATATGCCAGTAATATATCAATAGCAATGGCCTACTACTATATATACTGCGCACAACTGAAATGCACCACAGGTATGGATGGATAGTATACTTGACGACACAGAGGTAGGTAGAGCAGTGGCCTACTGTACCGTACTGCTATATAGTATATACTGGTGGTCAGCAAACTGTGCAAAACTGAAATGCACCACAGGTATGGATGGATAGTATACTTGACGACACAGAGGTAGGTAGAGCAGTGGCCTTCTGTACCGTACTGCTATATAGTATATACTGGTGGTCAGCAAACTGTGCAAAACTGAAATGGACCACAGGTATGGATGGATAGTATACTTGACGACACAGAGGTAGGTAGAGCAGTGGACTACTGTACCGTACTGCTATATATATCAGCAAAACTCTGCACTGTCCTCCTACTATATAATACTGCTGGTCCCCAGTCCCCACAATAAAGCAATTAGCACACTGAGCACAGATATTTGCAGCACACTGAGCACAGTCAGATATGGAGTGTTTTTCAGGCAGAGAACGTAGATATTTGCACTTGCAGCACACTGAGCACAGATATTTACAGCACACTGAGCACATATATTTGCAGCACAATTTGCAGCCCACTGAACATAGAAACTGAGAGGACGCTAGCCACGTCCTCTCACGATCATCTCCAATGCACGAGTGAAAAATGGCGGCACGCACGGCTCCTTATATAGAATACGAATCTCGCGAGAATCCGACCGCGGGTTGATGACGTTCGGGCGTGCTCGGGTTAACCGAGCAAGGCGGGAGGATCCGAGTTGATCGGACCCGTGAAAAAAAAGGTGAAGTTCGGGCGGGTTCGGATCGTGAGGATCCGAACCCGCTCATCACTAATAAATATATATATATATATAAAACAAATGATTAATAAGAAACATGTATTAAGACAGGTAATCCATTTGACACAGTACTTCACAGATTTCTTACATAGGGGCTCATTCCGAGTTGATCGCTCGCTGCTAATTTTCGCAGCACAGCGATCAGGTTAAAAAACGGCAAAACTGCGCATGCGTATGCACTGCAATGTGCACGCGCATCGTACTGGTACAAACAGCATCGCTGCTGTGCAATGCTTCTAGTGACGAATCCATTCGCACAGCCGATCGCAAGGAGATTGACAGGAAGAGAGCGTTTATGGGTGTCAACTGACCGTTTTCTGGGAGTGGTAGGAAAAACGCAGGCGTGACCAGGCGTTTGCAGGGCGGGTATCTGACGCCAATTCCGGGACTTCCGTCGCTAGGATCATCGCACAGAATAAGTAACTTCAGAGCTGGTCTTGTTTTGCACAAAAAATTTTTTGTACCCCTCGGCTGCACATGCGATCGTATACTTGCAAAGCGAAAATACACTCCCCCGTGGGCGGCGACTATGCGTTTGCACGGCTGCAAAAAGTAATGTCTTCTATATTATATTTCCATGGTTAAATCCCTTTACTGTAAAAGCAATTTACAACCCCTGTGTTGTGCTTATTTTGACACTTTTAGCCTCAACACATTCGAACTTCAATACCTGTAATTTTATAGTGCCGTCAATACAAAAAACAACACCTCACGGTTGTTTTTGCCTTTAAAATTATTTCTACTTTATAACATTGGGCTGACTTGCAGGGATCTCGTTGATGCCTATAAGTCACAGCCTGTTACACTTCCCACCTTCACAAAATTGCAGATTTCTTTTAGAACCCGAATGTTCAAACCAAGTTATACAATAGTGGAAAATAATACATTTTTTTTCTTTAATATGTCAGTGTGAAGCTGTACATGTCTCCCATTGCAGCACAAGAGAAGCAAGCTTGCCAACTCTCCTGCAATGTGACAGAGTCACAAGGCTTTCCTGGACTAAGTGTGGACATAGTTACTTTAGCTGTGGCGATCTGAAAATGTTGCCCACAGGACAGCTCTTTTGCGCATGAGCACATCTTCTGTGTACAGTGCTCATAGTTAACTTGTCATGGCTACACTATGCAATGGTACCCTATAATGGACTCCCGAAAGACTGCAACGTTTGTCATCCTTCAAAAAGACAAGAAGGATGATAGAGAATGTTTACTTTGGGTTAACCATTACAATACAGCAAGCAGGGAGATTAATAAAGCAACTTTGAAATTGTGGTCCATTGTGAAGTCAGATGATGCCCTGAAATTGGGTGATACAAATATAATGTCCTGCTAATCACGTGAAAATAACATCAGGGATTGAGTCGTGAAAGCAGATGCCACTGGCTTACAAACTAAACATGCAAACACATTTTTTGATGCCTAGAATGGATGTTTTACAGTAGATGTCTAAATTGCCTTATGTGCAGACACCTTACTGTGGGCAATAATTTTTGTCATCCAAATAGTGGCAAATGGTTTGTTATTAAATATAGGCTGAATTGCACCACTAAATTTACTATCTATTTAATCACATGCTCATGTGACTTGAGCTACGTGGGGAAAACTGATAGGAATATAAGGTATTGCATGGCGCTATATCGGCATTCTACTAAATCGCCCATTGAAGAAGGAAAAAGCAATAAGCATGTCGTGTGCCATTTCTTGATGGCTGGTGATGGGGTGTCTGCCTTAAATTACATAATTATCGACCATGTGCCAGCTTCCACTCGCGGGGGTGATAGATCTGTCAAATTACTGAGACTTGAATAGTAGGATTAAGCTTGGTACGATGTCCCCGAAGGGGTTAAATGGAAGCATGGGGTTATATTGAACAGACTCAGTAGTCCTCATTCTTCTGTTGGAAGTCCGATGAGTGCCGCCCTTCACACACTATGTATATATATATATATATAATGGCATAGTATAATGATACAAAATGCAGTAACATGATTAGACACATTAGATTACCTGATCATGCATTATTTCCCAATATTCGCACAGTTCCCCGTGTATCCGCACACTTCTAAGACCATCGGGACACAAATCCAACTGTAAATGTACTTTTGAACAATACTAGTTAGTGTTCCTTCTAGGCTTTTTCAGCAGGGTGCTGCACCCTGCCCATTCTTGAAATGTGAAAAAGCACCCTGCCCTTTTTCAGTGCACCCTGCAGGATCATAAATCGCCCCCTTGTATACAGAATGCAACAGTCAGAGTGCATGTTACAATGTTGTCATCTACTCCTTGCTCACCTCTGACATTGGAACACAATATCCTTAGCCAACTGGATGGCAGAGGAGGCACTGTAAATAACACAGCACTCTGATAAAGAGTGAAAGAACAGGGTAAGCAATGAGCATGTACTGCTTTCAGTATTTCCCTAGTAGAAAAGACTTATTTTTTTCCTATATATTTTAACCGATTGTTTAACTTTTCTGTTTTATAACACATACAGATAACTACTTCAGCACTGGAAAAGACATTTATAATTATCTACTTATGTATATGCTACAGCCGATCTTTCAAGAAGACTGGACATATACAGTATGTTTCTCAGTACAAATGTTAGGTGTCTTGTATGCATGGGTATATGATTTACTAAGGGCAAAATGTATGTACAAAAACTATAAACATATGCGCTATGCTTTGTGCGCAGAGTCACATCAAAAATGTGCCCTTCAAAATAAAAATGTGCCCTCTTCAATGCTCAGCACCCTGCCCTAAAAAGATCCTAGAGTGAACACTACTAGTTGTAATCTTGGACAAATCCTTTTACTTTTTTCTTACTTTAACGGAGGGTGTTCCAAAGCTTCCCTGCACCATAGTGTACTCTGCAGTGATGAATGCTATTGTATTTAACCAAGTGTTAACCCTGCTGAATACTCCAGGCAAGGCTGAAAGTTATGGAAAGCGAGCACTGTTCAGAAAGCGTGTGCAGGCGAATTAAAACGTGTTTAAGAACACGCGTTAACTCGTTAAAACTAAAGTACTGTGCACAAGGATTTAAAATATAAGCTCTTCATTAATGTGACCAAAGTGGATGTAAATATAACACTTAAGACGACAGCTACATGAGTCATGCTCCAACATATGAGAGCACAGTGGGAAACTGCTACTTGTAAAAAAGTAATGATTTTCCTGATGTGAGAACTAAATTACGTAAGGAAAGGTCATCTATTGTTAATACAGGTCTGTATGAAAATGCATGAATTGTTAATAGACATCTGTTGATGATTCATCCTAACGTCAGAGAAAGCATCTCTTAGAGATTGTAGAGGTATAAAATGACTACAATAACAACATGAAGTATTTTGATCACATTTTTAGTGTTGTGAAATAATATAGTATGTTTATGAGCATATATTAAAAACACCTATATAACATGTTCCCATTAACTTTTTGCATTTCTATTATGGGAATGTACAAAGGTGTATATCTATATAAATGAACATAGTGCATAATGGTTCCATAAACTATATTTATTGGTTTTCACCACTGAGAATGACAGTAAGAAGATCTAAAGCAAATGTCCTACAGATCTATTCTTTCTCTTTTTTTTTTCAAGTGGAATCAGGGTTATCCCACACTTTCATTTGGAATTTGAATGGAGTGATATGTGGCTCACATTGGTAGAAAACGGAATTCTAGATAAAGTCTGGATAAATGAACAGCAATGTCTTTGGATGAAACTACAGCTTAATTTTCATTGGCTGAACATAGGAAGCCCAGCAGATGTGGCAAAAGCACTACCCAACAGAAAAGGATGGTTAAACACATTATTATTATTATTTATTATCTTTTTATATGGCACCACAAGGGATCCACAGCACCTATTACAGAGTACGTACACAAATGAGCAAACCAATATAGGACACGTACAAGGTATATACAGAAAACCAGGGGTTAGGTGCCATCAAAGGGAGTACAGGTTGAGTATCCCATATCCAAATATTCCGAAATACGGAATATTCCGAAATACGGACTTTTTTGAGTGAGAGTGAGATAGTGAATCCTTTGTTTTTTGATGGCTCAATGTACACAAACTTTGTTTAATACACAAAGTTATTAAAAATATTGTATTAAATGACCTTCAGGCTGTATGTATAAGGTGTATATGAAACATAAATTAATTGTGTGAATGTAGACACACTTTGTTTAATGCACAAAGTTATAAAAAATATTGGCTAAAATTACTTTCAGGCTGTGTGTATAAGGTGTATATGTAACATAAATGCATTCTGTGCTTAGATTTAGGTCCCATCACCATGATATCTCATTATGGTATGCAATTATTCCGAAATACGGAAAAATCCGATATCCAAAATACCTCTGGTCCCAAGCATTTTGGATAAGGGATACTCAACCTGTATTGCGTATAAGATAGTGTAAGTAAGAGAAGGAAAGGCACATGAGGGGAGAAGGCCCTGCTCTTGCGAACGTACAATCCAAAAGAAATGCGCATGTATGTCATTTGTTACTCCAACATTTGCAATCAATTATATAAGTGATGCAAAACTGGAGCTATAAACCAAAAAGAAATAAAGCTGCACCATTCAGTGTAGTAAACATACCATGGTTCTATTCGTCAACACATTTTTGTCATAAAGGTCTTAAAAGCAGTAAACACTACATATAAACAATGTAAACTTATATTACAGAAATGTCACCCATGTAGACTTGCTTATAATGCACAATGAAATCAAGATTTTGTCATAAATTGAGGCACATCACAGTGTAGGAGAACCTGAGTGTCCCGGACACTCCAGTAGAGTAGGCACGTATGGTGTTACATGTATGGTGTTGTATGAAACTTGGATGTGCTTAAGGGCAGGAGGGATATTAGTAATCAGGATCCTTCCTTTTAACCACTTAACTGACAATTTTTCCCTTCAAAATCGTTCATACCATTGTTTTTTTTTTTTTAAATAAAATTATTTACTATAGTTTAAAAAGTATTTTTTCAAATACATAAATATTATATTATGCACATCTGTAGGAAGGATCTCCTTGTCAAAAACTGGGGGACACAATGGCGCAGGCGCATGTGATCTGAAGATGCCAGTTACAGTAAATGGTTAAAAGCACAATATTTATATCCAGATAAGGGCGTGGTATGAAACGTCGACACTCATAATGTTTCAGCGGCTCTTTCCAGGTCCTGGCTGTCATGTGAGTTTGATTTCCAGCATAGACATTCGACAGAGCGGAATTTCCTTGATTATTATCCCTCATCCCTAATTTCTACTCCTTATTCTCACCCTAGTACCTAATCCTAACCCTCCCATCCTCCAACCTAACCCTGTCGACCTTTCACATATTGGCCTTCCAGGAATGTTGACATATTTCCTGTCAACATTTTGGTAATGTCGACATAATGACTACAACCCCAGGTAAGCTATTTTTGCATCATTTAAAAAAAAAATTAAGTATTTCTCAATTTTACTACACTATGCATATTCCTTGTATGGGGTGACCAAAAAGTTCATTCATCTAAAGATTAATGACTGCATATGATATGTGCACATTTCAGAAGTTGATACACCTGCTGTGTGTAAATATGCTAATGCTGCAAGAGGCGTATTGTGCAAATAGACTCCTCCCACAAGCTTCTGTGATCTGCTGCTGTGTCCGAGGCTGCAGTATCAGATCACTTGCGAGAATATCAGCTGCTTACTGACCTTCAGATTGCTCAGTATGGCCACCTCAGATCTGTAGCCAAGGCCAGTAAATCTGTGCCGGAAGATGCAGATACTGGAAATGACACCACCCTCATTTTCAGGAACACTGTCCGGAGCACTGAATCAGGCTGCAGCTTTGGGGCACTGCTTGTTACGTCTCAGAACGGACCATGTACATGCGCAGTAACTGTTATCCCCACATCAGGTTTACATACAACTCTGAATCAGAACTATACTTCACTATTTCTGCACAATCCCTCTTTATTTTCACTGCAGATCAGGCACCCAAGATAAACAGTAAGTACAGAGAGAAGACAGCAGCTCCCCCTTAATGATTATTTTTGCTCAGTATTTACTACTGAGAGGGGAAGGGGCCACAGTTAAGTTGCAGGTATATTCAGGAAAATGAAACAAGTACATTTACAGAGGAGAAGGTCCTAACAGAACTCTCAAAGCTGAAAGTGGACAAATCTATGGGGCCAGATGGGATACATCCAAGGATACTAAAAGAACTTAAAGAGGTGCTGGTAGCACCATTGACAGAATTATTCAACTAGTCATTAGCTACAGGAGTAATTCCAGAGGACTGGAAAAGAGCAAACGTAGTCCCACTGCACAAAAGTGGAATCAAGGAAGAGGCAAACAACTACAGACCAGTGAGTCTTACATCAGTAGTAGGGAAATTGATGGAAACTCTATTAAAAGAAAGAGTTGTAGATTATCTCAAATTCGGCAATTTACAGGATTCCAAACAGCATGGATTCACTGGGGGGAGATCATGTCAAACAAATCTTATTGACTTTTTTGATTGTGTGACTAAAGTGATGGATAAAGGTAGAGCCATGAATATAGCTTATCTAGACTTTAGTAAGGCTTTTGACACTGTTCCACATCGCAGACTGCTAAATAAACTTGAAAGTTTGGGATTGGATATTAGGATTATTGAATGGATAAGATCTTGGTTGAAGGATAGAAAACAGAGAGTTGTGGTAAATGAAGTGCATTCACAGGAGGGAAATGTTACCAGTGGAGTACCCCATGGATCTGTACTTGGACCAGTGCTTTTTAATATCTTTATTGGTGACATTGCAAATGGCATTAAAGGGAAAGCATGCCTTTTTGCAGATGACACAAAGGTATGCAACAGGGTAGACACACCAGGTGGGGTAAAACAAATGATTGAGGATCTAGGTAGACTAGAGGAATGGTCAAGAGTCTGGCAATTACAGTTTAATGCCAAAAAATGCTAAATCATGCACTTGGGTCTCAAAAATCCTAAAGCTAAATATAGTATTAATGGCACTATACTGGAAACTACTGAGGAGGAAAGGGATCTAGGAGTCACTATTTCAGATGACTTAAAGGCAGGTAAGCAATGTAACAAGGCAATGAGGAAGGCTAGTCAGATGCTTGGCTGCATTGGGAGAGGAATCAGCAACAGAAAGAAAGAAGTAATAATGCCACTGTATAGGTCATTGGTACGGCCTCATCTAGAATACTGTATTCAGTTCTGGAGGCCATATCTTCAAAAGGATATTAATACATTAGAAACTGTACAAAGGAGGGAAACTAAAATGGTGCATGGCCTACATCACAAAACATACCCAGAAAGACTAAGAAATCTCAATATGTATAGTTTGGAGCAGAGAAGGGAAAGGGGGAACATGATAAAAACTTTCAAATATATCAAGGGTTTTAACAAAGTCCAGGAGGGAAACATTCTCCAAATGAAGAGAAGCAATAGGACACAAGGACATGCACTGAGGCTGAAGGGGGGGGAGGTTCAGGGGAAATTTGCGGAAAAATTATTTCACAGAAAGGGTAGTGGACAAGTGGTAGAGGTGGTAGAGGCTAAGACAGTAGAGCAATTTAAACATGCATGGGATAGACATAAGGATATCCTTACAAAGAAATAAGGATCAAATAAGGTTAGAGATAAAAATAATGTAAAAAAAAAAAGGGGGCAGACCAGATGGGCCAAGTGGTTCTTATCTGCCGACAAATTCTATGTTTCTATGTTAAATACTTAACTGCATACGTGCACGCAGGGGAGGTTTCCGAGTACCTGGAAACCCCCCCTCTGCCCGGCGATCCATCGGTGCTGCTGATTGATCATTTTTCATCTTGTATTGAGGAAATCAAGCAGGCTGTGCCTGTAAGACAGCAGCCTCTTTATAACAAATGGGACAGGCAAGTAGGCTCCTCTCCTAGCGTACTACACCATCCTGCATCAGCTGCTGGCGCGTCTCTGCATATCCCCCTCCCGCTTCACCTCCTCCGGCTTGTCACAGTCTCTGCTTCTCCCACTTATCCCACGTCTCTGCCTGTCCCCCTCCTGTGTGTCACAGTCTCTGCCTGTCCCCCTACTCCCGCGTCTCTGCCTATCCCCTTCCCGCTTATCCTCCTGCTGCTTGTGTCTGTCCCCCTCCTCCCGTGTCTCTGCTTATTCCCCTCTCCTGCATATTTGACATCCCCAGCATGGCCGCCTATTGTCTTGCCGAGCTGCGGGGATTGTGAGCCCTCCAGAGCACTGCACATCCTGAGGAGCCTGGCTTGTGGAACCATGTGGCTTCCTACCGACCTGCAGGTACTGTAGCTGCTCTCCCACGCACCTCTCCTTTGTGTGCTGCTGCTGAAATCTCTCCCCATGCCTCTCTCCCTCGCTCTCTCACCCCCCATACCCTTCGCCCCCTTTCTCTCTCCCTCCCCATGCCTCTCTCTTTTACGATGTCCTGTCCCCATGCACCCTCTCTCTCTCCCCATGCCCCCTCTCTTTATGCTGCTCCCTCTCTATGCCCCTCTCTCTACCCATGCCCCCTTGCTCAGTTTACCAATGCCCCCTCTCTCCCTGTGCCTCTCCCCCCTCCCCTCGATGCTCCCCCTCTTTATCTCCCCATGCTCACCCCCCTCTCTCTCCATTCCTCTCTCTCTCTCTCCCTTGGGTCTGTGTGTGCACACACATGGGAGATATAATATGTCTCACATATGTGGAAACCCCCACCTAAAAATCCTGCGTTTGCCACTGAACTGAGTAATTGTTTTTTAGTTATTGGGTGTATGAAATTCATGTTAATTAGCTTGCACAATATTGTTTGTATTGTACTAGATCCTACGTGCCTATTTTAGATACTTAATACTAGTTGGATCATTTTGGTGTATAGAATGAATGTTGCTTTTTATCCGCTTAGTCGCGGACTAAAATAATGAAATTCCTTGACTTCATTGGTTCACTATGTACAGTACCACTTGGCAGAGCAAGTTATGGAATCTTTACCACTGTGTCATTCTCTAGCTGTAATGTAGGAATATATGATTTTAGCAAGCAGACTGTAAACAAAGTGAGTCTTATTTGTCCTCCGTGGCATGACATTGAAGACTGCATCTGGGAAGGGCCCTAGAAACCTAGACTTGACCTCGAATCTTAAGTAACTGCTCTGTTTTGCTAGCAGACAGATTTTAAACAGCCCCCGAGCACTCACCAACAAATGCCAACAAAGTAATTTAATAGTACAATGCAATACTGTTCAGATCAAAAGCACTCAGCCTGCCACTATTTATTTCAAATCAAGCCAGATAAAGAAATTGAAATCCCCCTCTGCATTTAGCAAAGCTTAAGGGTAGTTATCCTCCCTTGTACCTCAAACTGACAACGTATTATAGTGGCAGAAATTGTAGGCTGTTCAATCAATTACAGGCTGCTTTTCTGTGAACATCTCACCTCTATGTATACTTGCATTTTTAGAAAGCATAGCAGGGATTCCAGCCAAAACAGCACAGCTATGTTATAAATCACGTTAAACAATGCAGATAATTGCAGTCTAATTTGCATGCAAAGATTAGAACAATTCCAGTGATTATGAACTTTGTCTGAACTAAACTAAATCACACTTTCCAAATTCTCACTCTGGAAATACAGATGGAACAGTTGGAGATTTAAAGGAGAACTGAACAAATAGTTTTCTAGTAAATCAACACCAGTCTGTGGGATAACAGTCAGGTTCCAATATTCTACAGTTGCCGAAAAGCTCACCCCTACCTCTGGGCAAAATAATCAGTTCTGCATAAACAGGGGAGAATTTATAATCATTGCAAATGTATCCATAATACTGATTGGATAATCTGGCATCTGTTCAATCAGCGTTGCGGAATAGCAGTGAGTAGTTATATCAGCTGGGAGGAGGAGAAGGATTTAAGTAAAAAGAAAAAAAAAAGAAAAAGATTTTTTTAGTTTACCCTGTTACCGATTCCTTCTACTATCAGGCTGTGTAGAAGTTCACCAATATTTCCCAAAGGCCACAGCGCTGTGGGGGAGATGCACTAATGCCCAGGACAGTGAAAATGTGGACCAACAGCGGGACAAGAATGGTGGGCCCAGGTGCAACAATATGCGTTGCCCTGCCACCCTATACCTTTTCTCCAAGCTCGCCCCACCCCCCACCCACCGTTTGTTGAAAACACTGTAACGTATCATTTCATATACAGATACAGCCACACGCAGAATACAGACATGCTGCATATAATTTTAATCAGAATAAGCTGTTTGTGATTCTTATTTGCATTGTTTTGCGAATAAGACGCATTTTAATGGAAAAAGATGCAAGTAAAGACAGTCGGTGCTACAGAGTCACACAACGGCATGGCATGACTAGAAGGGCTGTTTAAAGTGCAGGGAGGCTAGATGTCGGTGGACACATCTCTACATTGCAGATTTACACAATCATCTGCCAAAGGGAGAAGCACCAGTTGATTGATGATGTTATGTATGTGTCCTATTATTCTGTATGTCATATATGTAACATTCATTGATGCTTTTCACCAATTGTACTGTACGTTTGTAATAAATGTAGCTTTTGAAAGTTTCTTTAAAAAATAGGCGTTATGGTAAGAACTTACCGTTGATAACGTGATTTCTTCTATGTCCACAGGATAACATTGGGATATGGTTGAGCGACTGCGGAAATGGCACCACCACCGTCACGATCTTTCTGGCCTCCCAGGATGCATCGGGGCTTCCCCATATAATCCCGCCCACTGACTCAGTCAGATCAGTTCTTTCCACAGCGATTTAGGCAGGATCATCAGGTAGAAACCTATTTAGGCGATAAGAACACACATGTACACCCTTCCATACAAGAGGGAAGAGGTTTAGTGATTGTCAAGATCCTCAAATCAGGTGCGTCAGGGTGGGATCCCTGTGGATACATGTGGACATAAGAGAAATCACGTTATCAACGGTAAGTTCTTACCATAACGTATATTTCTCTGGCAGGGTCCACAGGATTATCCACAGGATAACACTGGGATTCCCAAAGCCAATTTTAGTGGTGGGGACGCTCCTGATTACATAGGAGGACCTTTCGCCCGAAGTCTGCATCATGAGAGGCAAAAGTATCCAAGGCATAATGTCTGATGAATGTGTTTATGGAAGACCATGTGGCTGCCTTACATTTCTGTTCTGCTGAAGCACCCTGTTGTGCTGCCCATGAAGGACCTACCTTACGTGTAGAATGAGCAGAGACATTAGCCGGAGTAGGGAGATCTGCATGAGAATAAGCTTCTGATATTACCATTCAGAGCCATCTTGCGAGCATCTGTTTACTAGCAGGCCATCCTCTTCTATGAAATCCATAGAGGATGAAGAGAGAATCTTTTTTTCTGATGGCACTAGTACGATCTATGTAGATTCTTAAAGCCCGGACTATGTCCAGCGACACTTCTCCCACAGATAGGCCAGATACCTGAAAAGCTGGGACTACAATCTCCTCATTCAGGTGAAACTTTGACACCACCTTTGGAAGATAACCAGATCTAGTTCTGAGAACTGCTCTGTCTTGAAAAAAACTTAGGAAAGGAGACTTACACGATAACGCTCCTAAATCCGACACTCTTCTGGCTAACGCCATTGCCAGTAAAAAAAAGTACTTTAGCCGTTAACTATTTAAGATCTGCTCTCTTAAGTGGTTCAAAAGGAGGACCATGGAGGAATTTAAGAACTAAATTCAAATCCAAAGGAGCTGCAGGAGGAACAAATGGAGGTTGAATATGTACAACTCCCTGAAATAAAGTACGTACATCCTGTAATTCAGCAATCTTTCGCTGAAACCATACAGTCAATGCTGATACTTGAACTCTCAAGGAAGCTACCTTCAAACCTTTATCCAATCCTGCTTGAAGGAAATCCAAAATCCTGGATACTTTAAAAGACCTTGGATTCAAACTTTTTTCAGTACACCAATGAATATAGGCTTGCCATATTCTATAATACACACAAGCTGAAGAAGGCTTTCTTGCTCTAAGCAGTTTGGATTACTTGTTTCAAAAATCCTCTCGCTTCCAAGATAGAGGTTTCAACCGCCACGCCGTCAAAGACAGGCAATCCACATGACTGTGGCAACAAGGACCACGCATTAGCAGATCTGGACGTTGAGGGAGCGGTATCGGTGCTTCCACGGATATTCTTAGCAGATCTGTGTACCAATGCCTTCTTGGCCAAGCTGGAGCTATTAGAATTATCGCTCTCTTTGCTTGCTTTATTATTTTCACTACTCTGGGTAACAGAGATATTGGAGGGAACAGATATGCCAGATTAAATTTCCATTCTACTGACAGTGCGTCTACAAGGACCGCTCCTGGGTCCCTTGTTCTCGATCCGTACCTTGGAACTTTGTTGTTTAGACGAGACGCTATGAGGTCTATCTCTGGTAGACCCCATCTGTGCACTATTGTCTGAAACACTTCTGGGTGTAATGCCCATTCGGTTTCCTGAATGGTGTGTCGACTGAGAAAATCTGCTTCCCAGTTCAGTACACCTGGGACAAACACTGCTGAAATGCTGGGAGATGGAGCTCTACCCATCTTAGAATGGGAGTTACTTCCTCCATCAATCTTTTGCTATGAGTTCCTCCTTGATGATTGAGGTATGCTACTGCTGTCGCATTGTCTGAGCGAATCTGGACCGGTCTCCCCTGCAGACTGTCCTTTGCCTTAACTAGAGCCATATAAATGGCCCTTATTTCCAACAGATATATTGGCAGGCGACTTTCCCTTACGGTCCATTTTCCCTGGATCCAAAGGCTTCCGAGTACCGCACACCAGCCTTGCAGGCTGGCGTCTGTTGTCAGGACTTGCCATTCTTTCACCCAAAAGGGTCTCCCCTTGTTTAAATGGTCTGTCTGTAGCCACCACGCTAGAGACCTTTTTACGTTTACTGGAAACTTTAACATCTGCTTTTTTATCGTCTGATGATTTTCGTTCCATTTGGTCAGAATAAGATGCTGCAATGGTCTGGAGTGGAATTGCGCATATTCCACCATGTCGAAGGTTGATACCATCAGACCCAACAGTTGCATTGCTGCATGGACTGACATTGTCTGGGCGTGCAAAGCTTCCTGAGCCATGACCTGCACCTTGTCTATCTTTTTCTCTGGTAAAAACTTTCTGTAGGTCTGAATCCAATATGGCCCCCAAATGAACCATCCGCTGTGACGGATTCAGAGACGACTTTTCCCAATTTATGAGCCACCCGTGTCTCTGTAAACAAACTATTGTCTGTTGAAGATGACTCAAAAGTAAATCTTGTGAATGTGCTAAGATTAACAGGTCGTCGAGGTATGGGAATATTCTTATCCCCTGTTTGCGCAGACAAGCTGCCATAACCACCATAATTTTGGTAAACACCCTGGGTGCTGTTGCTAGCCCGGAGGGCAAAGCTTGGAACTGAAAATGTTCCTGGAGGATGGCAAACCTGAGGTAACACTGATGAGACAGTGCTATGGGCACATGTAGGTAAGCATCCCGTACACCCAGAGATACCATGTAAACTCCCGGTTCCATGGCCAACATTATGGAGCGTAACGTCTCCATGTGGAACTTCGGGATCCAAATGTATTTTTTTTTACATTTTCAGATTGAGAATTGGTCGATATGACCCATTTGGCTTCTAGATCATAAATAGATTGGAGAAAAACCCCTGTCCCTTTTGTGATGGAGGTACTGGGACAATCATACCTGACTGCAGTAATTTTTGGACTGCTTCTTGCAGGGCATTGGCCTTTCGACGCTATGCGAGACGGGCTGGTGCAAAAAAATCTTTGAGAAGGCTGCCTTCTGAATGGGAACCCATACCCCTGAGATACCACCTTCTGCATCCAAGCATCTGTTGTTGACTGTTGCCATGTGTGTGCAAAATGAAGGAATCGGACCGAACCCTGGAATCCTCCAGGCGGAGGCCCGTCTCTTCAGGCTGATGGTTTCAGGCTTGGAAGCTGGCTTTTTGCTAGCCCACTGCTTTCTACCCCTGGTTTTGAACTGGGGTTGCTTAGACTCCTCTTTAGCTTTCGCTTTGCTTTGCCAACGAAATGAGCGAAACTTTGAACCCTTAGACTTAGGGTTATAAGTAGCCGGAAATCTGACCTTCTATGATTCAGCCTCTGATTCTAGGATATCAGATAATGGTTTCCCAAACAATATATTACCAATGAAAGGCAATGCTTCCAATTCTTTTTTGGATTCCGCATCTGCTTTCCAGGTATGTAGCCAAACTGCTCTTCGAGCGGCTACTGTCAAGGCTGAAGCTTTAGAAGCAACTGAACCCATATCAATTGCTGCTTCTTCCAAGTATTGGGCAGATTGTCTTAAACAGCTTAAATGATACTCTTGCTCCCTAGTAGGAGAAGAGATGTCATTCTCTAGTTCCTCTATCCATTTGCCCATTGCCTTTGCTACCCAGGCCGAAGCGTTAGCAGGTCTTACTATTGCTCCTACTAGTGAAAATAAATTTTTCAGGAAACTATCTACCCTTCTGACTGTGACACCATTTAGTGAGGTCATGACAGTGGTAAAGCAGATTTATGCACAAGTCGCAGTACATGTGCATCTACTTTTGGAGGAACTTCTCTTTTCTAACAATCCGCAGCTGAAAATGGATAATAAGAATTCCATCTTTTCGGAATCTTATATTTCTTATTGGGCGTCGCCCAAGACTCATCCATCATTTCCGTCAGCTCATCTGACGCTAGGAATTCAGTTTTACCTGATTTTGTTTGTTTTAAACACAGGTGCTTTAGATTTTAACACTGTTTTGGCTGGCTCTTCCAAAGAGAGAACAGCCTTCACAGCATCAATAAGTTCAGCTACATCCTCTGAACTAAAACTCTGCGACTGATCATCATACGAAGTATTTGAATATACTGTATCATTATCTGTTGTATCATCTTGTGTAGTCTGCCACATAGACGCATATGTCTTAGTCTTACCTGTCCCTTGGTTGCTCGTAGAGGCTACTGGAACCAAGCCGTAGGAAGGGAGCTGCATGTATGGGTTAATTATTAGCAGTTTATTTATTAGCAGTTTCTTATATAGCGCAGCATATTCCGTTGCGCTTTACAATTAGAACAACAGTTATAGAACAAAACAGGGCAAGACATATCGGTTAATAGTGTAACCTAACCCTTGAGGTGGAGCTACCGGAGTTATCCTGTCCACTACTGAAGATAGAGTCTTTGCGAACATATTCCATGGTGGCTCTGTTGGTGGTTGAACCAACTCCTGTTTTTTACTTTGCAGAAAAGCAAAACAGTTTGCACACGACCCATCATAAGTGACTAATTGGTCCATACCAATTAACCCTGTCTTACAAGATAAGCATGTTCGGGATGTAGGAGTACTTGATAAATTCTCCTCGTCACTTTTGACGCTCACAGACATGGTAATAATCTGTAAATGACTACACAATTTGTGACTGAAAATCACCTATATATGAGTATATAGAAGTGAGATCAATCTGACCACAGCCGAGCACCTGAATTGAGGATCAGAACAGGACTGACGTTACATAGAAAAGTCAGCACACATACTAGCAGTCAGTCACATGATAAGGAATTAAACATTGTCATATGAGAATACAACCCCCATATCAACTTACAAGTAAGTAGGAAAATTGTACTTCTGTTTTTAACTGGTTCTTTTTCAACATAAAATGCAGAAAACACAGTAATATACAGATCTCATATGCAATATGTACTAAAAATTAACAATTCATACTAACAAATAGAGATAATTTTTAGTACTGTATACCCTTCCTCTGTAGAGCGGGATACAGGGAGACTCGCCACACTTCCATATCCAAGCAAATGCGCTTGTAAGACGCTGAGTGGATTCAGACGCTACTGATGTACACTACCGCTCCTGATAACTGATAACGGACGCTCAGCGACTTCCACGTGTATGCAGACGCTAAGGCCTGCGACTCGGTCTAGGCGGGATCTCTAGTGTACACAACAGCGTCTAAGCTGCGACCGAGTACACTCGTGGTAGCGCCTGAGACGGAAGTGAGATCATTTATGTCATGGACGGGAGACGCACGGAAACTGGCCATGAACTCGGAGGAGGGGCGGCCAGGAGAGCGTCTGAATCCCCCCGTTGACTTAAACCCTAAGGATCGCGGCCTCTACCTAGTCCTGGCGCCTATGATCCCTACAGCGTAGCGCGTCGCACTCGAGATGTTCGGCACATCAACACACTGGCCCTCATTCCGAGTTGATCGGTCGCAAGGCGAATTTAGCAGAGTTACACACGCTAAGCCGCCGCCTACTGGGAGTGAATCTTAGCTTCTTAAAATTGCGACCGATGTATTCGCAATAATGCGATTACTAACTACTTAGCAGTTTCAGAGTAGCTCCAGACTTACTCTGCCTGTGCGATCATTTCAGTGCTTGTCGTTCCTGGTTGACGTCACAAACACACCCAGCGTTCGCCCAGGCACTCCCACCGTTTCTCCGGCCACTCCTGCGTTTTTTCCGGAAACGGTAGCGTTTTCAGCCACACGCCCCTGAAACGCAGTGTTTCCGCCCAGTAACACCCATTTCCTGTCAATCACATTACGATCGCCGGAGCGAAGAAAAAGCCGTGAGTAAAAATACTTTCTTCATAGTAAAGTTACTTGGCGCAGTCGCAGTGCGAACATTGCGCATGCGTACTAAGCGGATTTTCACTGCGATGCGATGAAAAATACCGAGCGAACAACTCGGAATGAGGGCCACTGTTTGTAGTCTCCACCAATACAGTGTAGCGGTGTCCGGACCCCTCTAGTAATAGGAAATCCATAGACTTACCTTCCCCCCATGCTCTGGCCATAGCCTGGTTACGTCTGCTGGACCTGCTAGAACATCCGACACAGACGCCCGTCGAGACAGCACTGTACCGCAAAGGTAAGCATTGTTTCGACCCGGTGGGGAGTTGTTGGAGCGACTCTTTCCAGTATGCGTTTAGTATGCGTTTAAGACGCTGTTAAGAAAAGTCGCTCAAAAAACATAGTAAGTCTATAAAAATAAAATAATAAAAACTTCAGGCTGCTTTATCTACAGCAGCCCTGTGACCATGCGGCTTCCTGCCGCACCAAGCAAAAAAACTGATCTGACTGAGTCAGTGGGCAGATTATATGGGGAAGCCCCGATGCATCCTGGGAGGCCAGAAAGCTCGTGACTGTGTTGGTGCCATTTCCGCTGTCGCTCAACCATATCCCAATGTTATCCTGTGGACCCAGCCAGGGAAAAATAAAAATATTAGAAAAGGTGAAACTATGAAACCTTCTAAAGAGTACAAGTGGAGAACTTGCCTATAGAAACCAATTAGGTTCTAGTTATCATTTTATTTTCTTTATTCTATAAAATGATACTGTATAAATATGATGGGTTGCTAAATACATCTCTCTTGGGCACTTTAGAAGAATTACTAAATCTCCCACCAAGTCAGTAATGATGATAATCTGTATTCACCCCTGCGCTGTATCACTCCCTGGAGATTTTTTCTAGTCATGGCTTGAGAAAGGTCCATGGTGACCAAAATTTTGGCTTTTTGTTCAAATGGGTCAATCACCTTGTGTACTGACCTATAGAGGTCCGGCCACATATTTGCTAAAATGCTCAGTTAGAAAATAAAAAATTATGACTTATCACTTTAAATCCTGGGAGTTACATTTTAGATAGTGGCCCTCATTCCGAGTTGTTCGCTCGCAAGGCGAATGTAGCAGAGTTACACACGCTAAGCCGCCGCCTACTGGGAGTGAATCTTAGCTTCTTAAATGTGCGACCGATGTATGCGCAATATTGCGATCACAAACGAGTTAGCAGTTTTTGAGTAGCTTCAGACTTACTCTGCCTGTGCGATCAGTTCAGTGCTTTTCGTTCCTGGCTGACGTCATAAACACACCCAGCGTTCGCCCAGGCACACCCACCGTTTCCACGGCCACTCCTGCGTTTTTTCCGGAAACGGTAGCGTTTCCAGCCACACGCCCCTAAAACGCCGTGCATCCGCCCAGTAACACCCATTTCCTGTCAATCACAATGCGAACGTCGGAGCGAAGAAAAAGCCGTGAGTAAACTTACTTTCTTCATAGCAAAGTTACTTGGCGCAGTCGCAGTGCGAACATTGCGCATGCGCACTATGAGAATTCTCACTGCGATGCGATGAAAAACTCCGAGCGAACAACTCGGAATGAGGGCCAGTGTCCCGAATATCAGATTTCCAAATCTAGCTGAAAGAAGTAGCTGCACATTTAGCAATTCAACAATATAAGATGTAAATTTTCTTGCACACAGTTTTAACGGTTAATTTTGGCAGGACAGTTCACTCTCTGTTACTTAGCAGAGATTACACTGGAGATCCATAGAGAAAAACAGTCATAAAATATTGTACACTGTGTGCTGTGTGTAGAATAAGTGGGTTGGTAGAGCCACCTCTCTATTAAGGCTAGACATTTATGACCACTGACAACAGCAAAGGGCAGTTCCAATGTGTTCATAATTATATGGACACAAGCTAACAGCAGGCGTTAACGCTCTTTAACAGCTATTAAGGAGTGTTAATTGGATACCACAGAAACAGTTTAGCAGATCTTCTGAATTCAAGAAAAGAACGTGTGCATGAGGGCAGTGACACAAATCAGAGTGTTTGACCAGCAGGTTTAAGCAACATACATCCAATATATTGTCCGTAGAAGCATAATGCCATTTTGCTTGTGAAAATGCACACACACAGATATATATATATGGTCATGGAGGAAATGGACATTAGCACGGGTGTCTGCACAGGTATTTAGACATGTTTATTTATAATTTTGTGCAAGTCTTGAAAAAAGGGAGCAGATCCTTGAAACGTTGACCCTGATAACTGTGTCTGCAGTAAATTTCTTGAATAGTCTCTGAGTGCCAGCCGCTTCTTTGTATCTACACATTCCTATCGGTAAGGCACACTACATTTGGATGGGTGCAGTGTCTGTCTTGTCATCAAAATGTGCGTTCCCCAATGGCTTCCGCTGCTAGGGAGGTTTCCACTGCTAGGGAGAAGGGACAGATCTGAGCCATGGGCTGCAAACAAAAATCTGCAAATCCAGTGGTACTTACTCACGAGGGCAAGAACAACGCAGCTAATAGGATTGAGTCCCAAAAATTGAAAATGACACAAAAAAGAGATGTTGGTGGGGGCATGGCCAGAACGTCAGGAGTTAGGATGCACATCACCCTGCTCTCCAGCTCAATTATCCAATTTGCTATCCTGCCTTGGTGATTGTGACCTGTTTTGGGTCTCACTTGGAGCCTGCACTATTCCTCACACTCTGGAACTTGTTTGTTGATCTCCCGCTGCTATCAGTGGAGTGGTATACTTTTTTGAGGGCTTTCTTGCCTAATTCTTTGTGTGTACAGTTCTCTACTGCTGTCGGAACCTGCTCTTTAGTTGGTTGCCTTGTGATCTGTGTGTTTCAGGCTCTCCTGATCTCTGGGGTCTTTGGTCCTCTCTGTGCTGTGGTCTGGCTAGGAAGTCGATTCCATCCTCATTTGTCGGCTACAGTCGGTGTGTCCAAGCGGTTGCCATTGTGAAGGTCTCAGTATCCTGCTCTGCAGTTGGCTGGCTGTGACTCCTGCACTTGCCCTAATGAATCTCTGGCTGTTCTTCAATAAATGGAGAATTTCCTACAAATAAGTGCAATAATAAAAAAAAAAGTCTATACTATTGAGTACTGCATCACCAGAAAACAAAAGTACCGGTTTTCCTCCTGTTTCAGTGGAACCTGCCAAAACTGTCCAGAGTTGTAGCTATATGAGGATTTTAAATGGGAAGGGGCCAACATTTTTCCTGAATGTTTTTTTCCATTCATTCCAATAAACTATTAATGTCAATGCATTGTCTACATGTACCATAAATATGCTGGAAGCGCCACTAAAATAAAAGGAAAAAGCTTTGCACTATTGGTATTGTGGATGCATTCACGAACGCATGCAAATGCACACCAATTACATTAGCCGATATACAGTGAAATTTAATATCTTGGAAGATGCAGGCCCGAGATAACAGGGAGTCTGCCCGTTTTTTTAAACCAGCAATAATTTATAAGGCAAAGCAACCTTGACTTTCCTTTAATACTGTTGCCTCTTTAAATAATGGGCAAACATGGCAGGATTCTGCATAGTGCTGTCTCTGATAGAATGCTTTAAATCACATTCCTACTGTGTCAGTATTCTGTTTTCAACATTATGCTTTCCACATTCTCAGTGTTAACATTCTGACTACTGAGAAATCGGGTGTGGTCGACAGTAACTAGGTCGACAGGGATGCTAGTCAACAGGGTCTCTAGGTCGACATGGTCTAGGTCGACATGTCAAAAGGTCAACATAAGTTTTTTAGGTGTCATTTTCTCCGTACAGTGACTGGGAACCCCAATTAGTGCACCGTCTCCCCTTGCATGGCTCACTCGGGCAAGGTACCTCGCTGCGCTCGGCACAGGTTACTATGCGCAATCGTAGTCCGTGTGGATCGTTACGTCTGAAAAAGTTTTTTTTTTAAATGTGAAAAACTCATGTCAACTTTTTGACCTGTCGACCTAGAGACCCTGTCGACCTAGTTACTGTCGACCAATAGTGGTCAACCTAGACACTGTCGACCTAGATACCGGATACCGAGAAATCATACAGATCCCCATATCCAATGATCAGATGTGTGCGCAAATGCATAGCGTTTATATGCGTTTTCACATTTTATTTTTTTTCTAAAGCAAACACAATGTCAGTGGCTAATGGTCCTCAGAAACACTTAAGCTGCCATGAGCCATGATCAAGATTTTACTGGCGGAAAGAGCTCAGTGTCTCCTGCCCTGGGCTGTGATCCCTGAGTAGTTTCCAGGGAGGGGCAGTGAGTCAGCATTTGCAGTGAATCAGGAGGACAGCCCTGTTATCATTGATATCAGGATTCTGTTTAATAACCATGTGCATGAACTCATTTTTTATGAAATGCAATAGACAAATGACACTTACACCTGACAGAAAATAGCAATGTATGCTATACAATTCATATTCATTATTTATATACTTTGTCACACTTGGCGCCTGATTCTGAGTCACACATTATATTCGCTTTAATAGCCAATGCTTTCTCATGATTTAGACGCAAGGTCTTTGAGTTATATGAGCGTTCATGAGCAGCGACTGGGATTTACCAGAGATAGCTAATTAAACGCAGATGTTGCATCTTATGTGTGTGGTGGGCATGCTGCTCATAGTAGTTGCATAAAGAGATCAGCAGCAGCCTCAGATATATAGTCTTCACCTACCATAGGGCAGGTGCAAGTTTCGATGGTGCAACGGATGTTGCATCTAAAGATGCAACATCTTTAGACTCTGAGGGGTATATTTACTGAAGTGCAGGTTTTTAGAAGTGGAGATGTTGCCCATAGCAACCAGTCAGATTTTACATATCATAATTTAGCATCTTCTACACGATGACAGCTAGCATATGATTGGTTGCTATAGGCAACATCTCCACTTTAATATATATCCCGACAGTGCAGTATGTGCGCATTCGGACGTGCGGTTATACACAGAGGGGAGGGCTCTGTAGCGGCATTTCCAGCCAGTTAGTATGTTTTTTAGGTGTCACTATAACAAGGTGATTTGTGGAAAAATGTGCCAAGGCAAAATATGTGTTATATGTCATTACTGTATAAAGGGATAAATATTCAGTACTAAATGTGACAATTATCTAAGATGTGTGTTGCCATTTAAATGTACTTATACTTGTTTTTTTTTTTTAAACAATTTTAGTTCAATTTAAAACAATATTTTAATAAAAGGTTTTCACAAAAACTAATCATGTAACAGGTTTGTGGAAGAAAAAGTCGTCTGTATGAAGTGATTGTCATTTGTAGGTGTCCAGGGTCAAGCTGCCATAATGGGTTTCTATTTAACATATACAGTAAGTACCAGGCTCTCTATAGGAGGGAAGTGGAGCATTTGAAGCATACCAGTGTACTACCCGAGTCTGGTTTTGTGCTTACAGTATGATACCTCAGATCAGGCTCCATATCTCAAGCTACCATTGCAGCTGTCTTACCACTTCCTGACATTTATGCAGCTCTGCCATCTAATAATGACCACCTTATCTGGGAAGACAGAAATGTCTGTTTTCTAGTACTGGAGGTATCCAAACATAATGGCTAATTCTGAGTTGCAAGCAAAGTGACTGTTATTGCGGGCAGCTGTATAATCAAGCTTTACTACCTCATGCTAATGAGAGAGTCCGTAAGGCTAATGCTAAGGTTTGTGCATCTGGAAGTGTTGAATGTTTTTACGCCAGCTCCTGAAGTGTTTTCTGCATTTATTTCTGTTTGTTGTTTTCAGGCAGGTCTGGTTGGCACCAGACTGCCTGCTTCGTGGGACTTAGAGGGGAGAACGGCCCAACTTCCTAAAGCGTTAATGGTCCTGTTTCTCCGCTGACAGGACACTGAGCTCCTGAGGGAGTCATTCGCAAGCCCCACCACGGCGAGCGTACCCTCCCGCAGCACGCCACCACCCCTAACAGAGCCAGAAGATAGAAGAGTGGTGAGTACAGCGCCGGCGTCCCGGTTAGCGGGTCGCTGGCGGGAATGACGGCACAAGGGTAGAAGCGCAGAGCTGATGCAGGCTGCACTCCAGGGGGCTCAGGAGGACATTCACTTAAGTGTGTTTCACTGTGAGGGGCACGCTGAGCCACCAATGATTACCCACGCTGGCCAACAGACCTAACAAGGGTTTTAACCCTCTGTTAGGCACACTAATACCTCAGGCCAGTAAAAAAAAAAATGGGAAGCCGCGCGCCATTACAGGGGCGGGGCTTCACTATGAACGGATCCAGCAGCTCACCAGCGCCATTTTCCCTCTGCAGCTTACACTTACAGGAATCACAGGGAACCGCAGCTCCTCCACAAAGACTCCACGTCTACTCAGCGGTACCAGGGGGTCTTAGAAGGGGGGGGGAGGGGAGTGTTGTAGTAGACTAAGCCCTATTAAGGGACTTAGTGTGGTGACCCAGCTGAGTTTTTACTTGGCTATAAGGGCGCTGTGTGGCTGGCTCCATTTTCTGTGTCTCCCTGCGGGCTCTGTGTGGGTTAAACTGTGTTTCACCTTCTGTGTGTGGGTGTGTGTGTGTGTGTCCCTTCACGTTACCATGTCCAGGGACTGTGTTTCCTGCACAGCAGAGTGTCTGTCCTCCCCCAGAGACTCACTACCCTGTACTCAGGATAGTATACACTCTCAGGCTAGTGGGGCTGAACCCCCATGGTTAGATTCCATTAAAGGTATGATATCAAATATTTCTACTAAATTATCCCATACTGAGAAAGATATGCAATTCTTAAGACATTCTATGGATGACCTGATGAATAGAGATTCAGTTCCCATACCAGCGTCTCAGGTCCCCGTCATTTGCCCACAAAACCGTACTCTGGCCCAGCTCATGCAGGCTGATACTGATGATGATACATCAGACCCAGGGGAGGGTGAAGTGGATGCGAGTGGGGGGATGCTGTTCTGTCACAGGGAATACATGCACTGATAGAAGCTATAAGAAATGTCCTGCACATTCCTGACAGGGTGGTGGAGGTAGAGGAGGAATCTTATTTTAATGTAAAAAAGAATCCTCAGCAACTTTTCCTGCATCAAAGGAATTGAATGCCTTGATTGAAAAAACTTGGGCTAATCCTGACAAAAAGTTTCAGATCCCTAAAAGATTAGATATATCCTTTCCCTTTCCTCTGGAAGATAGAAAGAAATGGGAAAACGCACCGATTGTGGACGCATCGGTGTCTAGGTTGTCAAATAAGGGGGGGTCATTCCGACCCGATCGCACACAGCGATCGGGCCGGAATTGCGCATGCCGGAAGGCCGAAGTCCGTCGTTCAGTAGCGATCGCCTCTGTCTGACTGACAGGCAGAGGCGGTCGCAGGGCGGGAGGGGGCTGGATGGCGGCGTTAAAACGCCATTTAGGGGGCGCAGGCGTGGCCGGACCGTTGGGGGGGCGTCTGTGCTGGGCGTCCCCCCGCATGTCAGGGAAGATGATCGTCCCCCCGCATGTCAGGGAAGATGATCGTAGCTGTGCTAAATTTAGCACAGCAACGATCAACTCGGAATGACCCCCAAGATACTGTAGTCTTATCTGTTCCTGGGGCAGCATCCTTAAAGGACACGGCTGACCGCAAGATTGAGACCATTCTCAAATCTTTATACACTGCTGCTTGGGTTGCCCAGAGACCCACTATTGCTTGTGCTTGGATCACTAAGGCCATTGCTAAGTGGACAGGTAACCTAATTGATGGATTAGATTCCTTACCCAAGCAGGAGATCATTTTACTCTTACAGCATATTCAAGACTCTGCTAAATTTACGGTGGAGGCCAAAAAGGAAATTAGTTTGCACAACGCACGCACCACTGCCATGGCAGTGTCAGCACGCAGGGACCCGTGGCTACGCCAGTGTACTGGGGATGCAGATTCCTGAAAAGGAGTGAAGAGCCTACCATTCACAGGTGAGGCCCTTTTTGGAGATGAACTGGATAAGTGGATATTCAAGGCTATGGCGGGTAAGTCTACATACCTTCCTAACGCAGCACCCCCAGCTAGGAAAACCTACTCTGCTCCAACTCTGCAGTCTTTTCGGACAGCAAAATTTAAAGGTAAACCCAAAGGTTCTTCTACAGACTTCAAAGGCAATGAAAGTAAACCCAGAAAACCAGCAGCTGCAAGTTCTCAGGAACAGACCTCCGGATCTGCTTCCTCAAAGCCTTCAGCATGACGGTGGACCGCACTGCCTGGAAGACAGGCAGGTGGGAGCCCGGTTACGTTGTTTCAGTCACATTTGGGCAACATCTTGCTAGGATTTCTGGGTAAAAGACCTTATCACCCAGGGATACCGACTGGAGTTTCAGGAACTCCCACCTCACAGATACTTCAAATCAGGCTTACCAGCTTCTCCAGAAGTAAGTACGACCTTACAGGCAGCCATTCAAAAACTGGTACAGACTCAGTCCCACCTCAACTACAAAACAGGGGTTATTACTCCCACCTGTTTGTAGTACCGAAACCGGACGGTTCGGTAAGGCCCATTTTAAACCTCAAATCACTGAACCCGGGCGTTCAAGTTCAAGATGGAGTCTCTGAGAGCGGTGATCTCAGGTCTGGAGGAAGGGGAATTTCTGGTGTCTCTGGACATCAAGGATGCGTACCTTCATGTAACAATTTGGCCGCCTCATCAGGCTTATCTAAGGTTTGCTCTACTGGACAGTCACTACCAGTTCCAGGCCCTGCCATTTGGCCTCTCCACGGCACTGAGGGTATTCACCAAGGTAATGGCAGACATGATGTTTCTCCTCCGCAAGCAGGGAGTGAACATAATACCGTACCTGTTGATAAAATCACCAACCAGGGAGAGGTTGTTCGAAAGCATTGTCCTCTCAACCCGACTACTTCAGGATCACGGGTAGATTCTGAACCTACCATAATCCCACCTGGAAACGACACGGAGGCTTCCGTTCCTGGGGATGATAGTGGATACAGTGGAACAGAAGGTATTCCTTCCGTCGGAAAAGGCATTGGTAATCCAGTCGATGGTGCGGGATGTTCTAAAACCAGCCCGGATATCGGTGCATCTATGCATTCGCCTTCTGGGGAAGATGGTCGACTCTTACGAGGCTCTGCAGTACGGAAGATTTCATGTGAGGCCCTTCCAGCTGGATCTGTTGGAAAATAGGTCAGGATACGTCTGTCGCCAAAAGCCAGGATTTCTCTTCTGTGGTTGCTTTAAACTTCTCACTTGACCGAGGGTTGAAGGTTCGGGATTCAAAATTGGATTCTGCTAACCACAGACGGAAGCCCCAGAGGTTGGGGAGCAGTCACCAAGGGAGAACAGTTCCAAGGAAAATGGTCAAGTCAGGAAACCATTCTTCCGATCAACGTTCTAGAGCTAAGGGCCATATACAACGCCCTTCTACAGGCATCACATATTCTTCAAGATCAAGCCATTCAGGTTCAGTTGGACAACATAACGGCAGTAATGTACATAAACCGACAGGGCTGAAAGAAGAGCAGAGCGACAATGTCAGAGGTAACAAGAATTCTCCTCTGGGCAGAAAGACACGCAGTGGAGCTGTTGGCGATCTTCATTCCGGGCGTAGACATCTGGGAAGCGGACTTTCTCAGCAGACACGACCTCCACCACGTCGGTGGGGAATTCCACAGATAGACCCGATGGCCTCTTTGGCCTCTTGTCTCAACAAGAAGCTAAAGCAGTATTGTTCCAGGTCAAGGGGCCCACAAGCTGTGGCGGTGGACGCTCTGGTGACTCCATGGGTCTACCAGATGGTTTACGTATTTCCACCTTTTCCATTGATCCCAAGAATTCTCAAAAGAATAAAAAGGGAAAAGGTTCAAGCAATTCTCATTGCTCCGGATTGGCCGAGAAGGGCCTGGTAAGCAAATCTACTTGAGATGCTCCTAGAGGACCCGTGGCCTTTGCCTCTCTGAGAGGATCTTCTGCAACAGGGGCTGTTAGTGTATCAAGACTAAAGGCCAGTACTCACTGGCCGATGCGGGAGATATGTGTGCTAAGCGAACCGCTCAGCACACATCTCTCCCGCCGCTCAGCAAAGCGCGATGTGTGTTGAGCGTGAGGGGGGAGACGGGTGGGGCCGCTCATTTCACCCAGTGGGTGAAATGAGCGACCTGCTAGATTGGCCTGCACGGCAGGCCAATCTAGCACCAGCGATAGCGATGTGCGGGGCTGCGCATCGCTATCGCTGTAGGGGGTACACACGGAGCGATCAGGCTTAAAATCTAAGTAATCTAGTCAGATTGCTTAGATTTTAAGCAGCGATCGCGCAGTGAGTACCCCCCTTTACCACGGCTACGTTTGACGGCATGGAAGTTGAGCGTCAAATTCTAGCCCGGATAGGTATTCCGGACAAGATTATTCCAACCCTGACCCAAGCCAGGAACCTCTAAACATTACCACAGTATTTGGAAAAAATATGTCTCGTGGTGTGAAAAACAAGATTTATGGTAAGAACTTACCGTTGTTAAATCTCTTTCTGTGAGGTACACTGGGCTCCACAAGGATTAACATCGGGGTGTAGAGTAGGTTCTTGATCCGAGGCACCAACAGGCTCAAAGCTTTGACTGTTCCCAAGATGCACAGCGCCGCCTCCTCTATAACTGTGCAAAGGAGCTCTATTTCGTTAACCAGCCCAATGCAGTAGCAGGTACCAGAGACGACAATCGCTCGTAGCCAATTACACCACACACTCCCCACAGGAGAGCGTGTCAGCGGGTATGCCATACCAACCCAAAGAAGCTAAGTGTGTCAGGGTGGGCGCCTTGTGGAGGCCAGTGTACCTCGCAGAAAGAGATTTAACAACGGTAAATTCTTACCATAAATCTCATTTTCTGCTGCGGGGTACACTGGGCTCCACAAGGATTAACATCGGGGATTTCCTAATGCAGTTCCTTATGGGAGGGGACGCACTGTAGCGGGTACAAGAACCCGGTGTCCAAAGGAAGCATCCTGGGAGGCAGAAGTATCAAAAGCATAAAACCTAATGAACGTGTTCCCTGAGGATCACGTAGCCCTTGCACAATTGTTCAAGGGTCGAACCACGGTGGGCCGCCCAAGAAGGGCCTACCGACAGAGTAGAATGGGCTTTGACGGTAGCAGGAACCGGACGACCAGCCTGTACATAAGCATGTGCAATCACCATTCTAATCCATCTGGCCAGAGTCTGCTTGGGAGCAGGGCAGCCACGTTTGTGAAAACCAAACAGCACGAAAAGAAAATCAGATTTCCTAGTGGAGGATGTTCTCTTTACATATATACGGAGAGCCCGTACTACATCCAAAGACCACTCTTTGGTAGACAACTCAGGAGAATTAAAGGCCAGAACCACAATCTCCTAGTTAAGGTGGAAGGAAGACACCACCTTGGGTAATAACCTGGCCGCGTTCTAAGAACCGCCCGGTCACTGTGAAAACTCAAATAGGGAGACTTACAGGATAAGGCACCCAAGTCCGAGACCCTTCTAGTTGAAGCAATAGCCAGCAAGAACAACACCTTAAGGGAAAGCCACTGAAGGTCAGCAGAAATAAGAGGCTGAAACGTAGACTCTTTTAAGGCCTCCAAAACCACCGACAGATCCCAAGGGGCCACAGGTGGCACATAAGGAGGCTGAATCCGCAACACACCCTGAGTGAATGTATGGACATCAGGTAGGGTAGCAATCTTTCTCTGATACCAAACTGACAAGACAGAGATGTGAACCTTGAGGGAGGCCAGACGCAGGCCTAAGTCCAGGCCTTGTTGTAGAAAGGCAAATAGTTTGGCCGTACTAAACTTGAAAACGTCATGATTGTGAGACGCACACCAAGTAAAGTAAGCATTCCAGACCCTATGGTAGATCCGAGCAGTAGCCGGCTTACGGGCCCTCAACATAGTTTGAACGACCGCCTCAGAAAAACCCTTGGCCCTCAGGACGGAAGCTTCAAGAGCCATGCCGTCAAAGCCAGACGGGCCAAATCCTGGTAAACACAAGGGCCATTGTCTGGCCATTGTGGAAGTAGAAGGGGACGATCCAACAAGATGCCCTGTAGTTCGGAGAACCAGTGCCGCCTGGGCCACGCTGGAGTGACCAGAATTAGGTTTCCTCCTTCTTCTTTGAACTTCCGGATTACTCTGGGCAGGAGTGACACCGGAGGGAACACATACGGCAGCTGAAAGTTCCATGGAATTGCCAGAGGGGGTAATTCTGAGTTGATCGCAGCAACAAGTTTGTTAGCAATTGGGCAAAACCATGTACACTGGGGTGGGAATCGGGGGGGGGGGGATATATAACATTTACAGAGAGAGTTAGATTTAGGTGGGTTATTTCGTTTCTGTGCAAGGTAAATACTGGCAGCTTTATTTTTACACTGCAATTTAGATTTCAGTTTGAATACACCCCACCCAAATCTAACTCTCTCTGCACATGTTATATCTGTCCCCACTGCAGTGCACATGGTTTTGCCCAACTGCTAACAAATTTGCTGCTGCGATCAACTCAGAATTAGGCCCAGAGCGTCCACGAATGCAGCTTAAGGATCCCTTGTCCTTGCTCCGAAGACCGGAACCTTGTGATTGTGTCGAGACGCCATCAGATCCACATCTAGAAGGCCCCACGTGTCCATGAGCAGTTGAAACACCTCCGGATGGAGGCTCCACTCTCCGGCGTGTATGTCCTGACAACTGAGATAGTCCGCTTCCCAGTTCAGAACGCCCGGAATGAACACTGCGGATATGGCCGGCAGATGGCGCTCTGCCCACTGAAGAATCCGTGATACTTCCCTCATTGCCATGCGGCTTCCAGTGCCGCCTTGATGACTGATGTACGCCACCATGGTGGCGTTGTCGGATTGTACTTGAACAGGTCTGTTCTGTATCAGATGCTGGGCCATTGTCAACGCATTGAACACTGCCCGCAATTCCAGAATGTATATCGGGAGTAGTGACTCCTCCTCTGTCCACCGACCCTGGAGAGAGTGTTGTTCCAACACCGCGCCCCAATCTCTCAGACTGGCATCCGTCGTCAGCAGGACCCAGTTGGATATCCAGAAGGGACAGCCCTTGCTCAATCGTTGGTCCTGAAGCCACCAGCTCAGTGACAGGCGGACCACTGGAGACAAGGAGATCATGTGAGATCTGATCCAGTGAGGTAGGTCGTACCACTTGGACAGAATCAACTTCTACAGAGGGCGAGAATGGAATTGAGCATACTCCACCATGTGGAAAGCCGACATCATGAGACCTAGCACTTGCATTGCCGAATGAATCGACACTTGCGGACGATATAGGAAGCATTGAATCCTATCTTGAAGTTTTAGGACTATCTCCTGAAACAGGAACAACCGCTGGCTGTGAGTGTCCAATAATGCTCCCAGGTGTACCATGCTCCGAGCAGGAACCACGGAGGATTTCTTCCAGTTGATCAGCCAACCGTGGGCTTTCATGCACTGGACCGTCAGATCGAGATGACACAGGAGAAGTTCTGGGGAATTCGCCAGGATCAACAAATTGTAAAATTCGGTAGGATCCTGACCCCTTCACGGCGGAGTGTAGCCGTCATGACCGCCATACCTTTGGTGAAAACTCGGGGAGCCGTTGTCAAACCAAAGGGTAACGCCCGAAATTGGTAATGGAGGTGGCCCATCACAAACCTCAGGTACTGCTGATGAGATACCGCAATAGGAATATGTAGGTAGGCATCCTGTATGTCCAGGGAAACCATAAAGTCTCCAGGCTCCAAGGCTAGAACAATAGAGCGCAGAGTTTTCATACGAAACTTGGAGACCCGCACATGCTTGTTCAAGGACTTCAGATTGAGAATAGGCCGCGAGGACCCATTCGGTTTCGGGACTAGGAACAGCGGTGAATAGTACCCCTTGCCTCTCTGAACTAGAGGCACCTGTACCACCAGTCCTGTGGTCAGGAGAGAATGTACCACCGTGTGCAAAGTGTTTGCTTTTGCCGGATCCAGAGGCACATCTGTCAGGCAAAATCGATGAGGGGGATGATTCTTGAAGGGTATGGCGTAACCTCGAGTGACGACTTCCCTTACCCAGGTATCTGAAGTGGTCTTTAACCATTCCCAGAGGGAGGCCCGCCCCATCATGCGGCAGGCTTGTCTGTTTTGGAAGCAGGCTGACGGGCAGCCCAGGCACGCTTCGGTCTGGGCTTTGCAGGTCTGGAAGCACGAGCTTGCTTTGGGTATGCCTGACCTTTTGCTTTACCTGGAGGACGAAAGGGCCGAGGGAAAGTACTTTTAGCCTTCTGTGCGGAAGGAGCCATACTAGGTAGGAAAGCTGTTTTAGCAGTAGTCAGATCAGCCACAATCGTATTGAGGTCTTCTCCAAAGAGAATGTCTCCCTTGAAAGGAAGCACCTCCAGGGTTTTCTTGGAATCCATATCCACCGACCAGGATCTCAACAAAAGGATACGTTTAGCCAAGACAGACGAAGTAGCAGCCTTGTCCGCCATCACCCCTGCATCGAGGGCCGCCTCCTTAAGGTACAGAGTGGTAATATATGAGAGACATTGTCGAGCATGCTCAGATGCGTTGGAAGGCAGTTCCGCCTCAAGCTCCTGCACCAATGCCTCAACAGCTTCAGCAGCCCAAGTCGCTGCAATGGTTGGCCTATACACAGCCCCCGTTAAGGTGTAAATTGATTTCAAACAGCCCTCCACACGTCTATCCGTCGGTTTCTCCAGAGAGGTGACGGTAGTTACTGGTAGAGCAGAGGAAACTACCATGCGCGCCACATGAGAATCTACAGGCGGAGGAGTTCCCAATTCCTACATATCTCCGCAGAGAGAGGATAGCGAGCCAACAGTCTCTTATTCGGTGTGAATTTTGTCCCTGGATATTCCCAGGATTCCTGACGTATGTCAACCAGGTGTTCAGAATGAGGTAAAACTTATTTAACCACATTCTTCCGATTAAACCTATCCGGTTTCTTAGAGACAGCCTCAGGCTCAGGATCATCAGACCCCTGAAGAATGAGCCTAATTGCCTCAATCAAATCTGGGACATCCACCATAGATTTCCCTTCCCCATCAGAAACATCTGAGTCAGTGTCTGTGGGATCAGTATATGCACCATCCTCATCAGAGGACGTGTCTGGGATAGCAGTGGATTGGGAGGAGGTAATGGCCCATTTAGAAGACGATTTAGTCTTAGGTGGGCGAGAGTGACACTTGGATTTAGACATTGACCGGTTCAAATGCTGTAACTGAGTTGAGCTTTGATCTGCCCATGGTGGATTAATAGCAGGGACCAAAAACTGCTGCATTGGCACAGGTGGTCCCACAGGGGGCATCAATTTAGTTACAAGCGTGTTTAACAGCGTGGAAAAGGTAGCCCAAAGTAAGTCCTGTGATGCCCCAGGTGCTACACACCCAATGGGGGGTAAAGAACCCCCTGAACCTGAACTCTCAGCTGTCATATTCTCCCCCATCACGTCTGTGGCCTCACTACCACGCAATGTGGGAGAAGCCCCAGCGTCGTTGCCACGTGTAGCTGACATAAAAATGTGCACAATATCGGGCAACCTGGTACAAGTGTAAGCAGCGATATACCTAGCAAGAACTTCCAGTGAAGTGTGACTAGGACAGCACAACCGGGACTTCAAGTGATATATATGGTAAATCACAAGTAAAAATACACAGCAGGTATAACTTGTGATACAAATCCTATATCATACAGAAAAGCCTGATACACTTAGCCCCCTCAGGTGTAGCAATATAGGAGTAGCACACTGAGTGAAATACCCTTTAATAAGGTAGCCACGCAGCAGCTACATGCACACACACATATAGTCACAAGCGTACCATGCAGCAATTATGCACCATAAAACTGCACTGGACTAGCAATACAAAGTAATACTCAGCATGGCTATATGTGTCAACAATGGATATAACAAAACACAGTAGGTACTGGATGTATATCACAGGGTGATTGTACCACACAACCCTGAATGTATGCACTCTTTCTTAACTAACACTGTCCCAGTGACAGATAGAATACTTAAGTGTCCTGCATGAAGCACAGCATTGGCAATCAGACGGCACTACAGAGGAGGATTTGCCCCAGCATTCCCAGGAACAGCTCAGCTCTGTCTGTAATGGCTGCTGACCAGGACTGAATGAGAGAAATGCAGCTCCAGGGCGGGAACATATGTAGAAATTGTGCCCTGCGGCTGGGGGAGGGGCCACAGGTCAGACCTGTTCCCCCTGCTGGCATCCCCACCGGGCGCTGCAGGCAGTGAAAAACAGGGTGATTTACCTTCAAAAAAAAAAACAGACCTGTGCCCTGTAATTGTCCCTGGTGGCTAGTGGAGCGGCTGCCCAATAACAGTGTCCACGCCAGCGAGCGCACGGCTCACCTCCCACGGCCGCGCTAGATCGCTGTAAAGTGCGGCTAAAGAGACCCCTTACCTCCCCCTAGTCTGCGGCCCCACGATCCAGGAAGACAATGGCGTGTGTGTGACTGAAGAGTAGGAAGGAACCGGAGCCTCCGATGCAGTGACCCGGCAACCAGGGCGCGGGAGTATATGGCGCCGCTGGGGGTGATGAAGCTGCAGTCAGAAAAGTCTAATAGACTTTGGCTGCTGCAGCCCTTGAAGTCTTGTAAGAAAAATCTTCTTCTTTTCTGTCAATTAAGCTATCAATAGGCTGCCTCAGGCAGCCCTCCTGTTAAGTGCCTGCTTACTGCATGGCACCAACTTACAAACTGAGCCCCTGTGCACGGAGGCAGGGTTATAGAGGAGGCAGCGCTGTGCATCTTGGGAACAGTCAAAGCTTTGAGCCTGTTGGTGCCTCGGATCAAGATCCTACTCTACACCCCGATGTTAATCCTTGTGAAGCCCAGTGTACCCCACAGCAGAAACATTTTTCACATTTTTTTTCCCACAATTTCCTGCAGTAAAATTTCAAATGGGACGTTTTCTCCTTTTTCTACTGTCAGGTGTGGATGTGGGCCTACGTTTGGGATACTTGAAAGTCCAGATTTCGGCCTTATCTATTTTCTTCCAGAAACAATTCCATCCCTGAAGTTCAGACATTCTTGAAGGGTGTTCTGCACATCCATCCGCCCTTTGTGCCTCCCACGGCACCTTGGGATCTTAACGTGGTGTTGCAGTTTCTACAATCGGAATAGTTTGAGCGTTTACAGGAGGTTGACGTAACGTTTCTTACGTAGAAGACTGTTACACTGTTGGCCTTAGCTTTGGCAAGGCATGTGTCGGAGCTGGGGACTTTGTCTCACAAAAGCCCCTATTTGATTTTTATTGAAGATAGAGCTGAAATCAGAACTCATCAGACACCCTGGGCTGCCGCCCAGGAAGAACCCACAGACCTAGTAGAGTGGGCCTGTACTTTCGGAACCGGCAATCCTGCCAATGAATAAGCCTGCTGGATAGAAAGTCCGATCCAGCGAGCAATAGACTGCTTTGAAGCAGGATACCCAATTTTCTTTGGATCATAGAGAACAAACAGCGAGTCAGATTTTCTGCGACGAGCCGTCCTTTTCACGTAGATCCTCAAAGCCGTCACAACATCCAGGGATTTAGAGGTAGCAGAGGTGTCACTACACACCCGGAACCACAATAGGTTGGTTGATATGAAACACGGACACCACCTTAGGAAGAAATTGCTGCCGAGTTCTGAGTTCAGCTCTATCCTCATGAAAAATCAAATAGAGACAACGCCCCGAGTTCGGACACACGCCTTGCAGAAGCCAAGGCCAACAGTGTAACAGTCTTCCACGTAAGAGACTTAAGGTCCACCTCCTGTAAAGGTTCAAACCAATCCGATTGCAGAAAACACAATACCACGTTAAGATCCCAAGGTGCCGTGGGAGGCATAAAGGGCAGTTGGATGTGGAGAACACCCTTCAAGAACGTCTGAACCTCAGGAAGGGAAGCCAATTGTTTCTGGAAGAAAATGGACAAGGCCGAAATATGGACTTTCAAGGAGCCGAAAAGTAGGCCCACATCCACACCTGACTGAAGAAAGGAGAAAACGTCCCAGTTGAAATTCCACTGCAGGAAATTTCCTGTTTTCACACCACGAGACATATTTTTTCCAAATACGGTGGTAATGTTTAGACGTTACCCCTTTCCCAGCCTGGATCAGGGTTGGAATTACCTTTTTCGGAATGCCTTTCCGGGCTAAACTCTGATGCTCAACTTCCATGCCGCCAAACGTAGCCACGGTAAGTCTTGATAGACGAACGGCCCCTGCTGCAGAAGATCCTCTTGCAGAGGTAGAGGCCACGGGTCCTCCAGGAGCAACCCCAGTAGATATGCGTACCAGGCCCTTCTCGGACAATCTGGAGCAATGAAGAATTGCTTGAACCTTTTCCCTTTTTATTCTTTTGAGAATTCTTGGGATCAGTGAAAGAGGTGGGAACACGTAAACCATCTGGTAAAGCCATGGAGTCACCACAGTGTCCACCACCACAGCTTGTGGGTCCCTCGACCTGAAACAATAGCGCTTTAGCTTCTTTTTGAGACGAGAGGCCATCAGGTCTAACTGTGGAATCCCCCACCGACGTGTCAATGACTCGAACACCTGTGGGTGAAGGCCCCACTCTCCTGGGTGGAGGTTGTGTCTGCTGAGGAAGTCTGCTTCCCAGTTGTCTACTCCCGGAATGAAGATTACCGACAGCGCCACTGCGTGTCTTTTTGCCCAGAGGAGAATTCTTGTTACCTCTGACATTGCAGCTCTGCTCTTCGTTCCTCCCTGTCGGTTAATGTACGTTACAACCGTCACATTGTCCAACTGAACCTGAATGGCCTGATCTTGAAAAAGATGTGATGCCTGAAGAAGGGCGTTGTATATGACCCTTAGTTCCAGAATGTTGATCGGAAGAATAGCTTCCTAACTTGACCATGTTCCTTGGAACTGCTCCCCTTGGGTGACTGCTCCCCAACTTCTGAGGCTTGCGTCTGTAGCTAGCAGAATCCAATTTTGAATCCCGAATCGGCGATCCTTGGTCAGGTGAGACGTCTGAAGTCACCACAGAAGGGAGATTCTGGCTTTTGGTGACAGACATCTGATGCATGTGAAGATGCGATCCAGACCATTTGTCCAACAGATCCAGATGGAAGTGACTTGCGTGAAACATTCCATACTGTAGAGCCTCGTAAGAGGCTACCATCAATCCCAAGAGGCGGATGCAAAGATACACCGAAATCCGGGACGCCTTTAGGACGTCCCGCACCATTGATTGGATCACCAATGCCTTGTCCCTTGGAAGGAACACCCTCTGTGTTTCCGTATCCAGAATCATTCCCAAGAACGGAAGCCTCCGTGTTGGTTTCAGATGAGATTTTGGTAGGTTCAGAATCCACCCATGATTCTGGAGTAATCAAAATGATAGAGCAATGCTGTGCAACAGCTTTTCCCTGGACGGAGCCTTGATCAGCAGGTCGTGGAGGTACGGAATAATATTTACTCCCTGCATGCGGAGGAGAAACATCATCTCTGCAATTACCTTGGTGAACACCCTCGGTGCCATGAAGAGGCCAAATGGCAGGGTCTGGAACTGGCAGTGACAGTCCAGTAGAGCAAACCTTAGATAAGCTTGATGAGGTGGCCAAATCGGTAAATGAAGGAATGCATCTTTGATGTCCAGAGACACCAGGAATTCCCCTTCCTCCAGACTCGAGATCACCGCTCTCAGAGACTCCATCTTGAATTTGAATACCCGAAAGTACGGGATCAGTGACTTGAGGTCTAAAATGGGCCTTACCAAACCGCCCAGTTTCGGCACCACAAACAGGTTGGAATAATAACCCTTGTGGTGTAGGTGAGGTGGAACTGGAACAATGACTTGAGAGTCTGTACCAGTTTTTGAATTGCTACCTGTAAGGTTAAACTTGCTTCTGGAGAAGCTGGTAAGCCAGATTTGAAGAATCTGGAAGCTGGGAGTTCCTGAAACTCCAGTCTGTATCCCTGTGCAATAATATCTTTGACCCAGGGATCCTGACAAGAAGTTGCCCAAACCTGACAGAAATAACGTAACCGGGCTCTCACCTGCCTGTATTTCAGGCAGTGCGGTCCACCGTCATGCTGAAGGCTATTAGGAAACAGCCCCTGAGTTCTGTTCCTGAGAATCAGCAGCAGCAGGTTTTCTGGGTTTGCCTATATAACTCCTGAAGGCTGTAGAGGAACCCCTGCATTTGACTTTAATTTTTGATGTCCGAAAAGACTGCAGAGTTGGAGCAGAGTAGGTTTTCCTAGCTGGTGTTGCTGCGGAAGAAAGATATGTACACTTACCCGCCGTAGCCTTGGATATCCACTTATCCAGTTCATCTCCAAAAAGAGCCTCGCACGTGAACGGTAGACTTTTCACGCCCTGTCTGAACTCTGCATCCACAGTCCATTGGCGTAGCCACAAGCCCCTGCGTGCCGACACTGCCATGGAAGATGTGCATGCGTTGAGTAAACCAACTTATTTTAAGGCTTCCAACATAAAGTTAGCAGAATCTTGGATATGCTGCAAGAGTAAAATAATATCGTACCTGGCTAAGAAATCTAAACCATCAATCAGATTACCTGACCATTTAGCAATGGCCCGAGTGATCCATGCACAAGCAATAGTGGATCTCTGGGCCACCCCAGCGTACATATCTAAAGATTTGAGAGTGGTCTCAATCTTACAGTCAGCTGCATCCTTTAAGGACGCCACCTCGGGAACCGGTAGGACAATCTTACGTGATAACCTGGATATAGATGCGTCCACAATTGCCGGGTTTTCCCATTTCTTCATATCATCCGCAGGAAAAGGAAAGGAAGAAATGAACCTTTTAGGGATCTGAATTTTTTTGTCAGGGTTTACCCACGCCTCTTCAAAGAGGGTGTTTAATTCCTTTAACGCGGGGAAAGTAGCTGAGGATTTCTTTTTAGTATTAACTAAGATTCCTCTTCCACCTCCTCTGTCTTGTCAGTAATGTGCAGGATAATTCTGATAGCCTCAATGATGGCCTGTATTCCCTGTGACAGGACAGCATCGCCCTCACCCGCGTCCACTTCACCCTCCTCTGGATCAGGATCAGTATCACCTTGCATGATTTGGGCCAGAGTACGCTTTTGCGGGAAAATGGCGAGGGCTAGGGGTCTCTATGGAAGCTGAGTCTCTATTCATAAGGTCATCCATAGATTGCCGTAAGAACTGTGTCTCCTTCTCATTACGAGACAATTTAGTAGAAATAGTAGAAATCATACCTTTAATGGAAGCGAACCACGGGGGGTTCAGTCCCACTGGACTGGGAGTGAGTACAGGGTAGTGAGTCCCCAGGGGATGACATTCTGCTGTACAAGACACACAGTCCCTGGACATGATTGGTGAGGGACACCCACACACACACACACACTGGGTGAAAGCACAGTATACAATATGTAGGCAGGGTACTCAGAGAGACACAGAAGCCAAAAATTGTCCCCAAACAGCACATGATGCCAAGAAAAATGAAAGAAAAAAGAGGTGCAAGATGGAATTGTCCTTGGGCCCTCCCACCCACCCTTATGTTGTATAAACATGACATGCACACTTTAATGAACCCATCATTTCAGCGACAGGGTCTGCCACACGACTGTGACTGAAATGACTGGTTGGTTTGGGCCCCCACCAAAAAAGAAGCAATCATTCTCTCCTTGCACAAACTGGCTCTACAGAGGCAAGATGTCCACCTCATCATCATCCTCCGATTCCTCACCCCTTTCACTGTGTACATCCCCCTCCTCACAGATTATTCATTCGTCCCCACTGGAATCCACCATCTCAGGTCCCCGTGTACTTTCTGGAGGCAATTGCTGCTGGTGAATGTCTCCACGGAGGAATTGATTATAATTAATTTTGATGAACATCATCTTCTCCACATTTTCTGGAAGTAACCTCGTACGCCGATTGCTGACAAGGTGAGCGGCTGCACTAAACACTCTTTCGGAGTACACACTGGAGGGAGGGCAACTTAGCCAGTTTGCGCAAGGGCCTCCAAATTGCCTCTTTTTCCTGCCAGTATACGTGCGGACTGTCTGACGTGCCTACTTGGATGCGGTCACTCATATAATCCTCCACCATTCTTTCAATGGTGAGAGAATCATATGCAGTGACAGTAGACGACATGTCAGTAATCGTTGGCAGGTCCTTCAGTCCGGACCAGATGTCAGCACTCGCTCCAGACTGCCCTGCATCACCACCAGCGGGTGGGCTCGGAATTCTTAGCCTTTTCCTCGCACCCCCAGTTGCGGGAGAATGTGAAGGAGCAGCTGTTGACGGGTCACGTTCCACTTGACTTGACGATTTGCTCACCAGCAGGTCTTTGAACCTCTGCAGACTTGTGTCTGCCGGAAAGAGATATACAACATAGGTTTTAAATCTAGGATCGAGCACGGTGGCCAAAATGTAGTGCTCTGATTTCAACAGATTGACCACCCGTAAATCCTGGTTAAGCGAATTAAGGGCTCCATCCACAAGTCCCACATGCCTAGCGGAATCGCTTTGTTTTATCTCCTCCTTCAATGTCTCCAGCTTCTTCTGCAAAAGCCTGATGAGGGGAATGACCTGACTCAGGCTGGCAGTGTCTGAACTGACTTCACGTGTGGCAAGTTCAAAGGGTTGCAGAACCTTGCACAACGTTGAAATCATTCTCCACTGCGCTTGAGTCAGGTGCATTCCCCCCCCCCTTTGCCTATATCGTGGGGAGATGTATAGGCTTGAATGGCCTTTTGCTGCTCCTCCATCCTCTGAAGCATATAGAGGGTTGAATTCCACCTCGTTACCACCTCTTGCTTCAGATGATGGCAGGGCAGGTTCAGGAATGTTTGGTGGTGCTCCAGTCTTCGGCACGCGGTGGCTGAATGCCGAAAGTGGCCCGCAATTCTTCGGACAACCGACAGCATCTCTTGCACGCCCCTGTCATTTTTTTAATAATTCTGCACCACCAAATTCAATGTATGTGCAAAACATGGAACGTGCTGGAATTTGCCCAGATGTAATGCACGCACAATATTGCTGGCGTTGTCCGATGTCACAAATCCCCAGGAGAGTCCAATTGAGGTAAGCCATTCTGCGATGATGTTCCTCAGTTTCCGTAAGAGGTTGTCAGCTGTGTGCCTCTTATGGAAAGTGGTGATACAAAGCGTAGCCTGCCTAGGAACGAGTTGGCGTTTGCGAGATGCTGCTACTGGTGCCGCCGCTGCTGTTCTTGCTGCGGGAGGCAATACATCTACCCAGTGGGCTGTCACAGTCATATAGTACCGAGTCTGCCCTGCTCCACTTGTCCACATGTCCGTGGTTAAGTGGACATTGGGTACAACTGCATTTTTTAAGACACTGGTGACTCTTTTTCTGACGTCTGTGTACATTTTTTCGGTATCGCCTGCCTAGAGAAATGGAACCTAGATGATATTTGGTACCGGGAATACAGTAGTTCAATCAAGTCTCTAGTTGCCTCTGAATTAACGGTGGATACCGGAACCACGATTCTCACCGCCCAAGCTGCCAAGGCCTGAGTTATCCGCTTTGCAGCAGGATGACTGCAGTGATATTTCATCTTCCTCGCAAAGGACTGTTTGACAGTCAATTGCTTACTGGAAGTAGTACAAGTGGTCTTACGACTTCCCCTCTGGGATGACGATCGACTCCCAGCAGCAACAACAGCAGCGCCAGCAGCAGTAGGCGTTACACTCAAGGATGCATCGGAGGAATCCCAGGCAGGAGAGGACTCGTCAGACTTGCCAGTGACATGGCCTGCAGGACTATTGGCTTTCCTGTGTAAGGTGGAAATTGACACTGAGGGAGTTGGTGGTGTGGTTTGCAGGAGCTTGGTTACAAGAGGAAGGGATTTAGTGGTCAGTGGACTGCTTCCGCTGTCATCCAAAGTTTTTGAACTTGTCACTGACTTATGATGAATGCGCTGCAGGTGACGTATAAGGGAGGATGTTCCGAGGTGGTTAACGTCCTTACCCCTACTTATTACAGCTTGACAAAGGCAACACACGGCTTGACACCTGTTGTCCGCATTTGTGTTGAAATAATTCCACACCGAAGAGCTGATTTTTTTTTGTATTTTGACCAGGCATGTCAATGGCCATATTCGTCCCACGGACAACAGGTGTCTCCCCGGGTGCCTGACTTAAACAAACCACCTCACCATCAGAATCCTCCTTGTCAATTTCCTCCTCAGCGCCAGCAACACCCATATCCTCATCCTGGTGTACTTCAACAGTGACATCTTCAATTTGACTATCAGGAACTGGACTGCGGGTGCTCCTTCCAGCACTTGCAGGGGGCGTGCAAATGGTGGAAGGCGCAAGCTCTTCCCGTCCAGTGTTGGGAAGGTCAGGCATCGCAACCGACACAATTGGACTCTCCTTGGGTATTTGTGATTTAGAAGAACGCACAGTTCTTTGCTGTGCTTTTGCCAGCTTAAGTCTTTTCATTTTTCTAGCGAGAGGATGAGTGCTTCCATCCTCATGTGAATCTGAACCACTAGCCATGAACATAGGCCAGGGCCTCAGCCGTTTTTTAATGTGTGGAATTATATGCCAGTATCAATAGCAATGGCCAACTACTATATATAATGCGCACAACTGAAATGCACCACAGGTATGGATGGATAGTATACTTGACGACACAGAGGTAGGTAGAGCAGTGGCCTACTGTACCGTACTGCTATATATTATATACTGGTGGTCAGCAAACTGTGCAAAACTGAAATGCACCACAGGTATGGATGGATAGTATACTTGACGACACAGAGGTAGGTACAGCAGTGGCCTACTGTACCGTAATGCTATATATTATAGTGTTCACTGTAGGAGTGAAAAGGGGCAGGGCGCCGGACTCTGGGGGCACAGCCGCGCGTGCTTCCGAAATGGGGGAGCGGCCATGCAAATTAGGGGCAGTGGCCACGCCTCCGTCATTTTAGGGGGCGGTGCGGCCCATAGACGCTACTATAGAGAGCGTCTGTGGCCGACGACGTCACTGTTGGGGGCGTGCCCATCACCTCCGTCGGTGCTGGGATTCCCCCAGCCCTCTCCCAATGCGTGAATGGATGCCGCGCGCATGCGCACGGCATCTATACACGCCGGGAGGGCAGGGAGCGGGCGGCTGTTCTAGCAAGGCGCCGCAAAAGGGGCAGGGCGGGTTTTGCCTGTTAAAAAACGGGCAGGGCGCGGCGCCCTGCTAAAACAGCCTAGAGTGAACACTATTATATACTGGTGGTCAGCAAACTGTGCAAAACTGAAATGCACCACAGGTATGGATGGATAGTATACTTGACGACACAGAGGTAGGTACAGCAGTGGCCTACTGTACCGTAATGCTATATATTATATACTGGAGGTCAGCAAACTGTGCAAAACTGAAATGCACCACAGGTATGGATGGATAGTATACTTGACGACACAGAGGTAGGTACAGCAGTGGCCTACTGTACCGTTATGCTATATATTATATACTGGTGGTCAGCAAAATTATGCACTGTACTCCTACTATATACTACAATGCAGCACGGATATGGAGTGTTTTTCAGGCAGACAACGTATACTGGTGGTCACTGTCAGCAAAACTCTGCCCTGTACTCCTCCTATAAATACAGCTGCTCCCCAGTCCCCACAATTAAGCAGTGTGAGCACAGATATATGCAGCACACTGAGCACAGATATGGAGTGTTTTTCAGGCAGACAACGTATACTGGTGGTCACTGGTCAGCAAAACTCTCACTGTACTCCTCCTATATAATACAGCTGTTCCCCAGTCCCCACAATTAAGCAGTGTGAGCACAGATATATGCAGCACACTGAGCACAGATATGGAGTGTTTTTCAGGCAGACAACGTATACTGGTGGTCACTGTCAGCAAAACTCTCACTGTACTCCTATATAATACAGCTGTTCCCCAGTCCCCACAATTAAGCAGTGTGAGCACAGATATATGCAGCACACTTAGCACAGATAAGGAGTGTTTTTTTCAGGCAGAGAACGGATAAAACTGGTGGTCACTGATCAGCAAAACTCTGCACTGTACTCCTCCTATATTAATAATACAGCTGCTGCCCAGTCCCCACAATTAAGATATAAGCAAGCACAAATATTTGCATCAACAATGAATAAACGGAGAGGATGCCAGCCACGTCCTCTCCCTAACATTTCCAATGCACGAGTGAAAATGGCGGCGATGCGCGGCTGCTGATATAGAATCCGAATCTCACGAGAATCCGACAGCGGGATGATGACGTTCGAGCGCGCTCGGGTTAACCGAGCCATACGGGAGAATCCGAGTATGCCTCGGACCCGTGTAAAATGGGTGAAGTTCGGGGGGGGTTCGGTTTCCGAGGAACCGAACCCGCTCATCACTACTTAGCACTACACATTTCAGTTCTGTTATGCTGTAATGAGTCTTTGAGGCACAGGTTCTAACAATTGAAAAGCCTTGTTTATCACTTGAATTTAGAATATAGGAAGTAGGAGTTTATTATACATTCATGGGAAAGTGGTCATCATATCACAAACAGCTTGTCACAATAAGATAAACACGAGTGTAACACGATTAGGCATGCTGCACACTTCCTCAGACTGTTTATGCCATTTTGGCAAATTAAGGTGCATACACAGGGTGAGATATTGACTATCTCTGATTTTAACTTTGCGATTTCCCCTGAACTCCCCAGAGCCCTGAACCCGCGATACTGACCATCTTTACTTGAGATTTTGAATATGTGAGATTTTGACGAAGTGCCAATTTTGGCTATACTATGTCCTAGACCTAGATTGTACATAATGTAGTCAATATTGACTTGTCTGTAAGGTCTATCTTTTCTTGCCATACCGATCCCACGGGAGCGTGCATCGGTATCGCAAGCTGTGTACACACGGTGCGATTTGCACTAACTTTCCTTACGATTTTAACTACATAAGCCAAATCATAAGGTTACATTGCACCATGTGTGTGCACCTTTAGTTTATTCTGCGTTTGACAGTCATTCATTCAACATTGTTCCCGTTAATGCTTGTCTGTATTCAGCAGATGTGGCTTGCAGGGAGCAGCCAATGGCTAACTCGGCCATTAATCTGCTTTATGCAAATGGTGTGGGTTAACCTAGGATCAACTTTGCTACTTTTTCCTCATTTTTGTTTCTTAGTTTGAGCTCTTTGACACAATTTGAGGATAGATGTATGTAGTCATTAATCCCTCTGTATGAATCCTATCAAGAACAGTGTTCAGGTGGTGATTATGGTGGTTACTAAGATAATCTTTGTATTGCACGACAGTCACTGGGATGCACCCCTTATTGAATTATTTCTTGCTAGAAAGGTTACAGAAGCTGTGGCAGCATAACTTCATGAACAGGAAACTTTGCCTCGTGGGTACACTGCTCAGGTCACTAAAGGGGCATGGCCTTTCAGAAAGCCTCCCGATTACCTCACAGCCTGCATGCCCTGGGAGACTCTTCCAGCACTGCTGGCTTCTTCTCAGTGACATGAGCCAAGTGCTGCAGGATAATGTCACACTGCAGCACCCGGCTCCTGTCACTGCAGAGGAGTTGGCATTTTGGTGTCACTGTGACTGTGCTTCATTTTAATGACCAGGATTTCCCAGACTTAATTGTTTTCATTTTAATTCTAATCATGGGAGCTCATAACGACTGTATTAAGTGTACTTCACGTATACCCTCTGGTATTATGAATATGGCTCTGCCTACAGATGTGTCCTCATTCATCTTTGCTAAAGTCATGCCAAACAACCCCTCTTGCACTCCAGGTCTCATGAGACTCTGCTAGCATCAGGCATCTTTTGTGGCAAAAATGTGTCTTAGCTAGGAAGCACCAAGAGACTATGCTAATTAATTTGACATGTGACACTTGTATATAATAATAATAACAATAATAACAATAATAATAATTTTATTTATATAGCCCTGTTCCTCCAATAGGACTCAAGGCGCTTAACAGATACATAGCATAATATAGTACAGAAAATAATGAAGTACATTTTCATAAAATACAGAAGCTTGGAGATACTAAAAGGGACATTATGGAAATGTTTGAGTAAACAGGAAAGTCTTGAGTCTACTTTTGAAGGATTCTATAGTTGGGGCCTCACGCACTGTGCGGGGAAGTGAGTTCCATAGAGTCGGAGCCGCATGACTAAATGCTCGACCCCCGGATGAATTACGGGATAATACTGCTAAAAGTCCTTCATCTACAGATCGCAGTAATCGAGTGGGGCAGTATGGGGTCAGAAGCTGCTTCAGGTACTTCGGGCCCTGGTCATGTAATGCTTTGAAACTCAGTAAGCCAATCTTGAAGATGATTCGCCATCTTAAAGGCAGCCAGTGAAGGGAGTAGAGCAGTGATTTTCAACCTTTTTTTACGCACGGCACACCAAACAATATTTTAAAATTGCCAAGGCACACCATCAGTTCCCCACAGAAAAAAATAAAAAAACACACATTGGCCCTTATAGTAAAAAATATCCACACATACATTGGACTACACAGGCAAAACAATCACATTGCTCCCCACATAAATCCTATTGCTCCCTACATAAATCCTATTGCTCCCCACATGAATTATTCACATTGTCCCCCCATAAATCCGTATTCTTCCCACATAAATCCTATTGTTCCCAACAGGAGAACTAAAATAACAAATATTAGCTCTTACCGGTCAGCTGTCCTCCTTCCTGTCCCTCAGTGGCGGGGGTTGTTCATAGTGGAGTGCTGCAAATACTGAGCAGTGGGCAGTCGGGCAGGTGTGGATGTGGGTGGGCAAGAAAAGCTGTGTATGCAGGCAGGAACTGGAAGATGTATATGCAGGTGGGTGGGCTGGCTGGGTGGTGAGACGCGCCAGCTGTGACCTATGATTTCACACTGCCACGTCTTCAGGGCATACGTCACAGCCGGAGCATGACTGATCCTCAAGGAAAAGCCTGGGCCAACAGTTCACTCTGAAGGTGCAGGTAGCTGCTCTGGCTCCGCGGCACACCTTGCAACTGGTCGCGGCACACTAGTGTGTCACGGCACACTGGTTGAAAATGCCTGGAGTAGAGGATGGGTGTTATGTGGCTAGAATGGGGCTGGTTGGTTAACAGCCTGGCAGCTGTGTTTTGCACCAGCTGTAAGCGGTGCAATTCTTTTGCTGGGAGACCAAGGTAGAGGGCATTATAGTAGTCTAATCGAGATGATACAAATGCATGAATGACTTTTGGCAGATCATTTGAGGGAATTAAGTGCTTGATTCTGGTTATGTTCCTCAGGTGAAAGAATGAGGATTTGATAGTGGCTGATATCTGATGTTTAAGTGTCAAGCCACCATCCAGGACAACACCAAGATTCCGCACACGATCACTGGTCTGTAATTCTGAATCCCCGAGTGTAAGTCCAGTTGGTTGGCTATGCTGCGGTCTTGTCCTTTGCTGTTGCGGTCATATCATAAGGACCTCTGTTTTATCCGGGTTCAGTCGCAGCCAACTGGCGCTCATCCACTCCTGTAGCTCAGCTAGACAGCCATTTCGGGTTGCTATTGGGTTATCAGTGCCCGGAGCAAAGGACAAGTACAGTTGTGTATCATCTGCATAGCAGTGGTAGATCAGGCCATGGCGCCTGATTATTTCACCCAATCGAAGCATGTATACTGCAAAAAGCATGGGGGATAGTATAGAACCTTGTGGGACACCGCATGGCAATGGCACTGGGGGTGATGAGTATAATCCAGACGATACTCTCTGTGACCTGCCTGTGAGAAATGATTTGAACCAGCTTAGGACTGTGCCATCCAGACAACAGAAATTTATCAGTCACTCAATCAGAAGCCCATGGTCCACGGTATCAAATGCTGCCGAGAGATCCAGAAGGATTAATATTGAACAGTCACCTCTGTCTCTTGCCATCAGAAGATCAATTAACACACACACCAGGGCTGTGTGTGACCGAGTCTCTGAATCTGCATACGAACTGCTACGATGCTGCGCCGTGACATTTTCCATACCAAGTTCTGTGATTCATACACAGATTCAGTCGCACACAAATATTGCATTTGAAATTAATGAACACAGTCTACTGGTGTGTCCTAGCCACATTGTGTTGTATCTAAGATGCATTATTGTCAAAAAATTACACCCGACGCCTGCGGAGTTGCACTGTCTGGAACGGTCAGCTCACTTGCGACAGGCATCTACCGCTGCATGGTGTATTGAGGCTAGATGTATGAAGACACATCTGTACTTATTTAATTACACTTACCAGTGCAGTGTTTCACAAACTGATATTATCTCTTGCTACTGTGATAGGCTATTCCTGCAATTATTATGATTACATGTACCATATTACATTGGTTTGCTTACCACTAACAGTTTGCTAACTTTTGTGTTGGACCCACCTATAATTTATTTATTCTTATCTATACTTTTGCAAAAAAAAAATTTCAGGGACACTAAGTTTTGAAACTGCCCCCGCTGACCGCTCTCATTAACAAGCTGTTTTCACCTACAATTGGATAATTCTTGTTTTGTGCACATTCTCAGTAAACTCTAGATTCTTGTTTGTGACAAACCCAGATTAGTAATTTCTAAAACACCACAAAACATTCCACAGTCAAAATGATGAAGATCACAATTCTTCCCATTTTAATGGTCTAAACGGGTTGGATATAGTAACATAGTATTTGAGGTTGAATAGAGGCAAATTGCCCATCATGTTCAACCTGTTTTAAGCTGTGATGATTCTACATACTTGCTAAATAATGTTTTATGACTAGTTAGCTACTATAACTCATGTTACCCCCGGATTAACCACGTTGATATTTTAAGTATTATAACCTTGGACAGCATTTTCATTCAGAAATGTATCCATTCCTTTTTTTAAACCAATTACAGAGTCCGCCATTACCACCTTCCCTGGCAGGGAATTCCACATCCTGAATGCCCTAACAGTGAAGAACCCTTTCCTCCGTTGTGTTCAGAACTTTCTCTCCTCCAGTCGCAGCGAGTGCCCACGTTTCCTAAACTGTGTTCTTTTAATAAATAATTCCTCTGATAACTCTTTGTGATGTCCCTTTACATATTTGAAGATATTAATAATATCTCCTCTTAGGCGCCTCTTTTCTAGTGTATACATATGAATTTCCGGTAGACAGAATGCTGGCTGGCAAAATCCCGACAGCAGATTCCCGCCCGCCAGAATGCTGGCAGTGGGGTGAGCTCGCCACAGGTTCTATTCCAACTCTATGGGTGTTGTGGACACCCACAAGTTGGAATAGCCCTGGTGAGGCTGACGGCATTCTCGGCTGTAGGGATTCCCGCGTTGGGATCCTGAACGCCGGGATCCCGACAGATGGGATATTAACTACATCCCGTCTAAACAACTGATCCTCTTGACTCTGCATGCTTTTTTTTTTAAACAATACTGAGCAGGTGTAGCTAATAAATGGGCCTCTGAGTGGATTTGTCAGTCATACATAGTTTTGATAGATCTTTTGTTACATATTTACAGATGTAGCCACACTGATCCAGCCTGCAGCTTGGCGTATTTGCTCCAATCCAGGCACAGCAAATGACTGCGACTGGGACACGCACCAGTGACGTACATTGAGGTGAGGCAGAGCCTTTCCTTTCATACTTACGTACATGCCAGAGTTTTGACTATATAAAGAATATGAAAAATACAAATAATATATTACTAATATCTTCTTTGCATTATTCTAATAATTTTTATAGTCAAAACTCTGAATTAAAAAATTATCGGCCATTTTTTAATTCGACACAATTCGACCGTCCAATTTCGGCAAGTGGGTGCCGAAATTGACCATATTCAATCAAAAACGGATTCGACAGTCCCGCGGACGAAAAACGGCCGATTTGACGGATTTTGATCCGTTTTTTTAAAAACGGGGAAAAACCCGAAAAAAAATGGTGTGGGGGTCCCCCCTCCAAAGCATAACCAGTCTCGGGCTCTTCGAGCTGGTCCTGGTTCTACAAATGCGGGGGGAAAATGGACAGGGGATCCCCCGTATTTTTAAAACCAGCACCGGGCTCTGCGCCTGGTGCTGGTGCAAAAAATACGGGGGACAAAAAGAGTAAGGGTCCCCCGTATTTTATACACCAGCATCGGGCTCCACTAGCTGGACAGATAATGCCACAGCCGGGGGTCACTTTTATACAGTGCCCTGCGGCCGTGGCATTAAATATCCAACTAGTCACCCCTGGCCGGGATACCCTAAGGGAGTGGGGACCCCTTCAATCAAGGGGTCCCCCCCCAGCCACCCAAGGGCCAGTGGTGAAGCCCGAGGCTGTCCCCCCCATCCAAGGGCTGCGGATGGGAGGCTGATAGCCTTGAGAGATGTGAAAGAATATTGTTTTTTCCAGTAGTACTACAAGTCCCAGCAAGCCTCCCCCGCAAGCTAGTACTTGGAGAACCACAAGCACCAGCATGCGGGAGAAAAACGGGCCCGCTGGTACCTGTAGTACTACTGAAAAAAAAATACCCAAATAAAAACAGGAGACACACACCTTGAGAGTAAAACTTTATTGCACACCCGCCGACACACACATACTTACCTATGTTGACACGCCGACTGGCACGTCTCGTCTCCGACGATCCGGGGTACCTGTGAAAAAAATTATACTCACCTGATCCAGTGTCCGGGAGATAATCCACGTACTTGGCAAAAAAAGAAAACGACAAACCCGACCATGCCGGACTGAAAGGGGTCCCATGTTGACAAATGGGACCCCTTTCCCTGAATGTGCCGGGACCCCACGTGACTCCTGTCACTGAGGTCCCTTCAGCCAATCAGGAAGCGCTACTTCGTGGCGCTCACCTGACTGGCTGTGTGCGTCTGAGGTCAGACAGCGCATCGCACAGCTCCCTCCATTACTTTCAATGGTGGGAACTTTGCCGTCAGCGGTGGGGTTATCTGCGGTCAGCGGCTGACCGCGGGTGACCTCACCGCTAACCGCAAAGTTCCCACCATTGAATATAATGGAGAGGCTTTGCGATGCGCTGTCTGACAGCTCAGAAGCGCAGCCTATCAGCAGAGTGCAAGGACGTTGCACTCGCTGATTGGCTTAAGAGACCTTTCAGTGACAGCAGTCACGAAGGGGTCTCTGCATTCGGGGAAAGGGGTCCCATGTGTCAACATGGGACCCCTTTCAGTCCGGCATGGTAGGGTTTGTCGTTTTCTTTTTTTGCCAAGTACGTGGATTTATCTCTGGACACTGGATCAGGTGAGTCTAATTTTTTTCACAGGTACCCCGAATCGACGGAGACTGTGGCAGTTGGCGGGTCAACATAGGTAAGTATGTGTGTGTCGGCAGTTGTGTAATAAAGTATTACTAGCAAGGTGTGTGTCTCCTGTTTTTATTTGGGTATTTTTTTTCCAGTAGTACTACAGGTACCAGTGGGCCCGTTTTTCTCCCGCATGCTGGTACTTGTGGTTCTCCAAGTACCAGCTTGCGGGGGAGGCTTGCTGGGACTTGTAGTACTACTGGAAAAAACAATATTCTTTCACTTTTCTCAAGGCTATCAGCCTCCCATCCGCAGCCCTTGGATGGGGGGGGGCAGCCTCGGGCTTCACCCCTGGCCCTTGGGTGGCTGGGGGACGACCCCTTGATTGAAGGGGTCCCCACTCCCCCAGGGTACCCCGGCCAGGGGTGACTAGTTGGATATTTAATGCCACGGCCGCAGGGCGCTGTATAAAAGTGACCCCCGGCTGTGGCATTATCTGTCCAGCTAGTGGAGCCCGATGCTGGTGTAAAAAATACGGGGGACCCCTACTCTTTTTGTCCCCCGTATTTTTTGCACCAGCACCAGGCGCAGAGCCCGGTGCTGGTTTTAAAAATACGGGGGATCCCCTGTCCAATTTCCCCCCGGATTTTTAGAACCAGGACCAGCTCGAAGAACCCGAGGCTGGTTATGCTTTGGAGGGGGGACCCCACGCCATTTTTTTCCGGGATTTTACCATTCCATCTAAAAAAAAATATATATATATATTATTTTAAAAAATATATAAATAATACTTGTGCCTCCAAAACAGACAAACCAAGTACCTAATCCCTTCTAATATAAATAGATATGCTATTACCAAAAAAAAAAAAACACCAAAAAAAAACATGTTTTAAATTTTTTTTATTAGTTTCACCCACCAAAGTGTGGCAGATTGAAAATGACGAATTTACTGTCTAAAAGCACTGTTGTCGAATTTCCAAACTTCAATTGAATATACTTTTGTCGAATTGCAGCATTTGTACCATTGCAGAAAAGTCGAATTTGACAAAAGTCAAATTTCAAAAAGTCGAATTTTAAAAGTCCGTTTTTTTGACGGAAAGTACTGAATTGCATTGACAATTTTTTTTTGGGGGCGAAAAAGTCCAGTTTTTCGCCAATTTCGGGAATTCGACCGCAATTGCATATACCCCTATGGCTGCCTCACCTGCTTATCTTTTCTGCACAGTTCTGATCAAAACTCACCAAATTTCCAGCAGTATACAGTATAGTGCTGTACTTGTGTACAATGCCCACATGAACCCTTTGGCTCATATATTGTGTGCAAACATGGCTCTGGTACTAGCCAGTGCCTCCTGAGAAATGTATCTCAACGCACATCCCTGACGCGCACATGTGTCTAAGTACACGCACACATAGGAATTCAAGGCATACTAAGCCGCAGCTCGCCATACTAAGTCGCACCAGCATCTCAGCACAGGTCGTGTGGCTGAGCCACAGGCTAGATGAGCGTGGCTACAGCTGTACTTCACTAAAACAAATAACAACGCACATTTATAACAGACTAGCTGTTCTACCCGTTCTTCGCACGGTGTTCCTGATTTTTGCGGTTGTAAGTATAAATGAGTGTTAAAAATTTAGTAAATCTTTAGAGATGTAAATTTGAGATGTCTTAATGTAAGTAAATATTAATCCATGGTTCTTGGCGTTACCCGAGGAGCACCTGTAGCAGATATGGTAAAAAGTGACAGGACCATTTTTGTAGTTAATGAAATTCTACGCACTGGAGGTGCATTCCAAATTTTGATCCGATTGTCCGTTTGGGCGTTATCGTTCCCGCAACGTAAGCCACACATCAGTAATGACGTAATTATGTTAACCCTCTACTGATCCCCTTAAGGGAGGTTTTTTACAATTGTAATTACATAGTTTTCATATTTCCAACCTGAAGAATACCTATGTTAAATTTCACCTTCCTAACGTATTGGGAAGTGAGAGGATTAGTGATGAGTCAGTCAGTCAGTGAATGAGTGAGTGAGGGCTTTCGCATTTTTGTAGTTTATTAAATGCTACACACTGCAGGTGCAATCCAAATTTTGATCCGATGGCCCGTTTGGGCGTTATTGTTCATGCAACGCAAGCCATGCATTGGTAATGAGGCCATTATGTCAACCCCCTTTTCATCTCCTTAGGGGAGGACTATTAAGATTCTAATTACGTAGTTTCCCTATTTCCCACCTGAAGAATACCTACTGTATGTTAAATTTAAGCCTCCTGACACATCGGGAAGTAAGAGAATTAGTGATTAGTGAGTGAGTGATTGAGGGCTTTCGCATATATATATATATATATATATATATATATAGTCTATTTACTAAGTCTTGGAGAGAGAGAAAGTGGAGAACGATAACGTACCAACCAACCAGCTTCTAATTTTCAAAACAGCCTGGAACATGGCAGTCAGATGCGGATTGGCTGGTACTTTATATCTCACCATGGATTATTAAATATAACCCATAACACAGTAATGACTTAGAACTACAATTTACAAAATAAAAAATTAAACTGTTCTATCCAATGGACGAGTCTTTTAAGCTCATGTTTTATACAGTTTGTGCATTTCTACAAGGCTGCCGAAAGCTACCCCCCATGTGTTGTCTTCCTATGGAAATTACAGTCCTAGTTTTTTCCCTAAACGTTTGCTGAAAAATAACTTATGAGAATCTTGTTTCTCAATTGCCATAAACAGTAATTTAAAAACATGGCAGCCATGAATATGTTTTGCACATACAGTAGCTGCAGAAATGCGTTATTGCTGAAAGTAGGGAGATGCTTCAGCGCGGAAATCATAAGCAAGGAGCTGACAGCTATAACTGTAATTCAGTTTGAGGGCCATCACAAACAGACAAGAAACAGTAAAAGCCCCATAATTCCTAGGTTTGAAAGCTAGCAGCTAAATAATATGGTCAAAGTGTTATTCAGCTACAGTACATCTATCTGACAAGGAGCTGACTACTGTGTACATGATGCTACTTACCAGAGAGGACATAAACTATGTGGGTGGGCTCATATAAACATTCTTTTGGTGGCATTCATTACCTAAACTAACCACATGAATGCTGCATACCTCCTTAAAGCATTAAGACCTCCGTACATCAGCAATCATTTGGGACAATTTGGCATTTTGCAGATGATTGTGTAAATAAATCTGCAATGTATGGGGATCATAGATCGCAGATTCCAGCCAAAAATCAATTGGAAAATCAATTGGGATTGTTAAATCTGGTATTTCAACATGTTTAATTTCACAGATCAATAGGGGCTGTAGATTGCAAGTGTATGTTAACAATCAGCAGATCTGCAGACCGTTTCCAGTAAACCGATGAGCCTTTCAAGATTGGCAGATCTGTATTTGCTGAAAATCATGAAAATAATTTGTAATGTACGGTTGCAGATTGGTGGATTGGGGAATTTTTAATTTGGGGGGATCACAGAATCAGGGAATAGCTTTTTTGTGTTTGCTGACGAGTACGGGGCCTTAACTTGCAGCATCATGTCTTCATTTGTAGTCCTAAAACCCTCACCATTTCACTCATTTATTTATGGACCCAGACATCTGTGACTAATAAAAGATTATTAAATATGGCTTCTTAATGTTTATCACACTGAAAAGAGCGCATTCACCTTTAGACACTGTTCTGAAAAAGGTCTCTTAATGCTAGGGGGTATATTTACTAAAAATCCGAGTTTGACCGATTTGTGTTTTTTTTTTTCAAAGTGGCAACACGGGAATGTACTAAGCACAAATCTCGGCAGTGTTTGGGCTATTCGTAATGGTTTTGACGGCAAAGTTCAGATATACGAATGAATAGACCATTGGTCAAACGCGGCTGTTTGTTCATACAACACGGGAATTTACTATTAATTCGTATTTGGGTGTTAGTCTCTGAATGCTCAAGTGCGGGTGTATTTTTTTGTGATTCGTAAAAAAAAGCAGCAAAAAAATAGACCTGCTTTTTCCAGGCGAGTTTGGATAATCATGCACGGATCAGTGAGATCTGTGCATGGTTATCTATGGGAAAGGGTCTGTTTAGTGTAAAAACTGGAGAGAAAAAAATTGCGTGGGGTCCCCCCTCCTAAGCATAACCAGCCTCGGGCTCTTTGAGACGGTCCTGGTTGTAAAAATACAGGGAAAAAATTGACAGGGGATCCCCCATATTTTAACAACCAGCACCGGGCTCTGCGCTTGGTCCTGGTGCAAAAAATATGGGGGACAAAAGATGTAGGGGTCTCCCGTATTTTTCACACCAGCACCGGGCTCCACTAGTCAGAGAGATAATGCCACAGCCGGGGGCACTTTTATATTGGTCCCTGCGGCCCTGGCATTAAATCACCAACTAGTCAACCCTGGCCGGGGTACCCTGGAGGAGTGGGGACCCCTTAAATCAAGGGGTCCCCCCTCCTCCAGCCACCCAATGGCCAGGGGTGAAGCCCGAGGCTGTCCCCCCCACCCAAGGGCGGCGGATGGGGGGCTGATAGCCATGGTACCACAAGTAACAGCATGCGGGGGGGGGGGGAACGGGCCCGCTGGTACCTGTAGTTCTACTACAAAAAAAAATACCCAAATAAAAACAGAACTCACACACCTTGAAAGTACAATTTTATTACATACATGCACACCTACATTCATACATACTTACCTATGTTGACACGAAGAGTCGATCCCCTTCTCCACGTAGAATCCATGGGGTACCTGTAAATAAAATTATACTCACAACAATCCAGTGTAGATCGGTCCTCTTCTGTTTGTAATCCACATACTTGCCAAAGTAAAAAAACAAAAAAAACACGATCCACGCACATGGGACCCCTTTCCCTGACTGGTGGTACCCCCGTGACTCCTGTCAAAGAGGGTCCCTTCAGCCAATCAGGGAGTGCCACGTCATGGCACTCTCCTGATTGGCTGTGCGGTAGACTGCAAGGTTAAGTGGGGTCACTCTTGTGGTTGGCCCCACTTAACCTTGCGGTCTACCGCAGACCGCAAAGTTCCCACCATTGGATACAATGTTGCGCCTATGCGCTACATTGTATCTTCAGTGTGCAGCCTGACTGACAGCTCAGGAGCGCACAGCCAATCAGGAGAGTGCCATGACGTGGCGCTCCCTGATTGGCTGAAGGGACCCTCTTTGACAGGAGTCACGGGGGGTCCCGCCAGTCGGGGAAAGCACATGGGGCCCCTTTCAGTGCGTGGATCGTGTTTTTCGTTTTTTTATTTTGCCAAGTATGTGGATTACAAACAGAAGAGGACCGATCTAAACTGGATTGTTGTGAGCATAATTTTATTTACAGGTACCCCGTGGATTCTACGTGGAGAAGGGGACCAACTCTTCGTGTCAATCAATATACAGTAGGTAAGTATGTATGAATGTAGGTGTGCATGTACGTAATAAAATTGTATTTTTAAGGTGTGTGTGTTCTGTTTTTATTTGGGTATTTTTTTGTAGTAGAACTACAGGTACCAGCGGGCCCGTTTCCCCCCGCATGCTGGTACTTGTGGTTCTCCAAGTACCAGCTTGCGGAGAGGATTGCTGGGACTTGTAGTACTGCTACAAAAACAATATTCTTTTTTTTTACACTATGGTTATCAGCCCCCCATATGCCGCCCTTGGATGGGGTGGGGGGGGGGGGGGCAGCCTCGGGCTTCACCCCTGGCCCTTGGGTGGCTGGAGGAGGGGGAACCCCTTGATTTAAGGGGTCCCCACTCCTCCAGGGTACCCCGGCCGGGGGTGACTAGTTGGTGATTTAATGCCAGGGCCGCAGGGACCAATATAAAAGTGTCCCCTGGCTGTGGCATTATCTCTCTGACTAGTGGAGCCCGTTGCTGGTGTGAAAAATACGGTGGACCCCTACGTCTTTTGTCCCCCATATTTTTTACACCAGGACCAGGCGCAGAGCCCGGTGCTGGTTGTTAAAAATAAGAATTTACTCACCGGTAATTCTATTTCTCGTAGTCCGTAGTGGATGCTGGGAACTCCGTAAGGACCATGGGGAATAGCGGGCTCCGAAGGAGGCTGGGCACTCTAGAAAGATTTATGACTACCTGGTGTGCACTGGCTCCTCCCACTATGACCCTCCTCCAAGACTCAGTTAGGACACCGTGCCCGGACGAGCAGACATAATAAGGAAGGATTTAGAATCCCGGGTAAGACTCTTACCAGCCACACCAATCACACCGTACAACTCGTGATACTATATCCGGTTTGACAGTATGAAAACAATAGAGCCTCTCAACAGATGGCTCAACAATAACCCTTTAGTTAACAATAACTATGTACAAGTATTGCAGACAATCCGCACTTGGGATGGGCGCCCAGCATCCACTACGGACTACGAGAAATAGAATTACCGGTGAGTAAATTCTTATTTTCTCTAACGTCCTAGTGGATGCTGGGAACTCCGTAAGGACCATGGGGATTATACCAAAGCTCCCAAACGGGCGGGAGAGTGCGGATGACTCTGTAGCACCGAATGAGAGAACTCCAGGTCCTCCTCAGCCAGGGTATCAAATTTGTAGAGTTTTGCAAACGTATTTGCCCCTGACCAAGTAGCTGCTCGGCAAAGTTGTAAAGCCGAGACCCCTCGGGCAGCCGCCCAAGATGAGTCCACCTTCCTTGTGGAATGGGCCTTTACAGATTTTGGCTGTGGTATGCCTGCCACAGAATGTGCAAGCTGAATTGTACTACAAATCCAGCGAGCAATAGACTGCTTAGAAGCAGGAGCACCCAGCTTGTTGGGTGCATACAGCATAAACAGCGAGTCAGATTTTCTAACTCCAGCCGTCCTGGAAACATATATTTTCAGGGCCCTGACAACGTCTAGCAACTTGGAGTCCTCCAATTCACTAGTAGCTGCCGGCACCACAATAGGCTGGTTCAGGTGAAACGCTGACACCACCTTAGGGAGAAATTGGGGACGAGTCCTCAACTCTGCCCTATCCATATGGAAAATCAGTTAAGGGCTTTTACATGATAAAGCCGCCAATTCTGACACAAGCCTGGCTGAAGCCAAGGCTAACAACATGACCACTTTCCACGTGAGATATTTCAGATCCACGGTTTTTAGTGGCTCAAACCAATGTGATTTTAAGAAACTCAACATCACGTTGAGATCCCAAGGTGCCACTGGAGGCACAAACGGGGGCTGAATATGCAGCACTCCTTTTACAAAAGTCTGAACTTCAGGTACTGAAGCTAGTTCTTTTTGAAAGAAAATCGACAGAGCCGAGATCTGTACTTTAATGGAGCCTAATTTTAGGCCCATATTCACTCCTGCTTGCAGGAAATGCAGAAATCGACCTAGTTGAAATTCCTCTGTTGGGGCCTTTTTGGCCTCGCACCATGCAACATATTTCCGCCATATGCGGTGATAATGCTTTGCCGTAACATCTTTCCTGGCCTTAATAAGCGTAGGAATGACTTCTTCCGGAATACCCTTTTCCTTTAGGATCCGGTGTTCAACCGCCATGCCGTCAAACGCAGCCGCGGTAAGTCTTGGAACAGACAGGGCCCCTGCTGTATCAGGTCCTGTCTGAGCGGTAGAGGCCACGGGTCCTCTGAGAGCATCTCTTGAAGTTCCGGGTACCACGCTCGTCTTGGCCAATCCGGAACCACGAGAATCGTGTTTACTCCTCGCTTTCTTATTATTCTCAATACCTTTGGAATGAGAGGCAGAGGAGGGAACACATAAACCGACTGGTACACCCACGGTGTCACTAGAGCGTCCACAGCTATCGCCTGAGGGTCCCTTGACCTGGCGCAATATCTTTTTAACTTTTTGTTGAGACGGGACGCCATCATGTCCACCTGTGGTTTTTCCCAACGGTTTACCAGCATCTGGAAGACTTCTGGGTGAAGCCCCCACTCCACCGGGTGGAGGTCGTGTCTGCTGAGGAAGTCTGCTTCCCAGTTGTCCACTCCCGGAATGAACACTGCCGACAGTGCTAGTACATGATTCTCCGCCCATTGGAGAATTTTTGTGGCTTCTGCCATCGCCATCCTGCTTCTTGTGCCGCCCTGTCGATTTACATGGGCGACTGCCGTGATGTTGTCTGACTGGATCAGCACCGGCTGGTGTAGGAGCAGGGATTTTGCTTGACTTAGGGCATTGTAGATGGCCCTTAGTTCCAGAATATTTATGTGAAGGGAAGTCTCCTGACTCGACCATAGTCCTTGGAAGTTTCTTCCCTGTGTGACTGCCCCCCAGCCTCGAAGGCTGGCATCCGTGGTCACCAGGACCCAGTCCTGTATGCCGAACCTGCGGCCCTCTAGAAGATGGGCACTCTGCAGCCACCACAGTAGAGACACCCTGGTTCTCGGAGACAGGGTTATTAAGCGATGCATCTGAAGATGCGATCCGGACCACTGGTCCAACAGGTCCCACTGAAAGATTCTGGCATGGAACCTGCCGAAGGGAATTGCTTCGTAAGAAGCCACCATCTTTCCCAGGACCCGCGTGCAGCGATGCACTGATACCTGTTTTGGTTTCAGGAGGTCTCTGACTAGAGATGACAACTCCCTGGCTTTCTCCTCCGGGAGAAACACTTTTCTCTGGACTGTATCCAGAATCATACCCAGGAACAGTAGCCGTGTCGTCGGAACCAGCTGTGACTTTGGGATATTCAGAATCCAGCCGTGCTGGTGCAGCACTTCCTGAGATAGTGCTACTCCCACCAACAACTGTTCCTTGGACCTCGCTTTTATTAGGAGATCGTCCAAGTACGGGATAATTAAAACTCTTTTTCTTCGAAGGAGTATCATCATTTCCGCCATAACCTTGGTAAATACCCTCGGTGCCGTGGACAGTCCAAACGGCAGCGTCTGGAATTGGTAATGGCAATCCTGTACCACACATCTGAGGTACTCCTGGTGAGGATGGTAAATGGGGACATGCAAGTAAGCATCCTTGATGTCCAGGGATACCATGTAATCCCCCTCGTCCAGGCTTGCAATAACCGCCCTGAGCGATTCCATCTTGAACTTGAATTTCTTTATGTATGTGTTCAAGGATTTCAAATTTAGAATGGGTCTCACCGAACCGTCCGGTTTCGGTACCACAAATAATGTGGAATAATAACCCCGGCCTTGTTGAAGTAGGGGTACCTTGATTATCACCTGCTGGGAATACAGCTTGTGAATTGCCGTTAGCACCGCCTCCCTGTCTGAGGGAGCAATCGGCAAGGCAGATTTTAGGAACCGGTGGGGTGGGGACGCCTCGAAATTCCAGCTTGTACCCCTGAGATACTATTTGCAGGATCCAGGGATCCACCTGTGAGCGAACCCACTGATCGCTGAAATTTTTGAGGCGACCCCCCACCGTACCTGGCTCCGCCTGTGGAGCCCCACCGTCATGCGGCGGACTTGGAAGAAGAAGCGGGGGAGGACTTTTGCTCCTGGGAACCTGCTGTTTGTTGCAGCCTTTTTCCCCTACCTCTGCCTCTGGACAGAAAAGACCCGCCTTTTCCACGCCTGTTTTTCTGGGTCCGAAAGGACTGAACCTGATTAAACGGCGCCTTCTTAGGCTGTGAGGGGACATGGGGTAAAAATGCTGACTTCCCAGACGTTGCTGTGGAAACTAGGTCCGAGAGACCATCCCCAAATAATTCCTCACCCTTATATGGTAACACTTCCATGTGCTTTTTTGAATCTGCATCTCCTGTCCACTGGCGAGTCCATAAGCCTCTCCTAGCAGAAATGGACAATGCACTTACTTTAGATGCCAGTCGGCAGATTTCCCTCTGTGCATCTCTCATATATAAGACTGAGTCTATGGTCTATGGTTAACAGGATCGTGTCTCTGTCTAATGTGTCAATATTTTCTGACAGTTTATCTGACCACGCAGCGGCAGCACTGCACATCCAAGCTGACGCAATAGCTGGCCTAAGTATAATGCCTGTGTGTGTGTATACAGACTTCAGGATCGCCTCCTGCTTTCTATTAGCAGGTTCCTTGAGGGCGGCCGTATCCGGAGACGGTAGTGCCACCTTTTTAGACAAACGTGTGAGCGCTTTATCCACTCTAGGGGGTGTTTCCCAACGTGACCTATCCTCTGGCGGGAAAGGGAACGCCATTAGTACCTTCTTAGGAATTACCAATTTTTTATCAGGGAAAGCCCACGCTTCTTCACACACTTCATTTAATTCATCTGATGGGGGAAAAACTACGGGTAGTTTTTTCTCTCCAAACATAATACCCTTTTTAGTGGTACCTGTAGTTATATCAGAAATGTTTAACACCTCTTTCATTGCCTCAATCATACAGTGAATGGCCTTAGTGGGCATCAGATTTGACTCATCGTCGTCGACACTGGTGTCAGTATCAGTGTCGACATCTGGGTCTGCTTGAGGTAGCGGGCGTTTTAGAGCCCCTGACGACTCGGTTCATTAGGTCGACACGTGCAATGTTGACAGGTCAAAAGGGCGACATGAGTTTTTCACAATGTAAAAAAATTTTTTGCCACTTTTTCATACTTTACGATCCACGTGAACTACTAATGAGAACGGTAATCTGTGTTGAGCGCAGCGGAGCGAGGCACCTTGTCTGAAGCATGGTGAGCGAAGCAAGCCATGCGAGGGGACGCGGTGGACTAATTGGGGTTCCCCGTCACTGTACGAAGAAAACAACACCAAACACAGTAAATAAAAAACATGTCAACCTTTTGACCTTAGGACCCTGTCGACCTAGACACCCTGTTGACCTAGTGCATGTCGACCTAATGCATGTCGACCCAACGACCCATACCCCTGTACAGTATATTAACACTGCATTTTGATCTAAATGCATTTAGTGGGTAATACATGCTTCACTTTGTCAATATTCACTGTGATTTGGGTCTCAGTGAATTCTCCTTTTATTTTTAAAATGTGTGTTTTTATCAAAATTTGAGCCCTGCTGGACACTAGAAATGGACAACAGAATACATTTTAATGGGTTCATATGTGGTCTTTAAATAGCAGCACATGTTCCTACATTTGTAGTTGCAAATACGGCAACAGGTTGATCCAAAACTGTCTAGACAATAATCAGTAACAGTTGTACAAATGAAGGCTAGAATAACTATTTTAGGAGTTTCATGAATACAAAATGAGCAGGAGTTGCTAATATGATTGATGCAGGAGCAACACACACACACACACACACAATCTGTATCTGCATGGGAGCGTTGCACAGGGCACATGCTTCCTGCAGACCGAGGAACATGGCTGTAGCCTTGTTTCAGCTTTACAGAAGGGGACGCTGAAACAAGAAGGGGAAGCTGCTGAAATACAAACTACATACAGCTTCATTACAAAAGGTACACAGAACTACTGCAAATTTTGAAAAGGCAGCAATTCTTATTGTAAAGGGTTAAAGACTTTCTGGGTGAAGTAATGCTGAAAACTGGTGTAATAGTTGCAATGAGGCATGATCAAGTAGACTATGTTCAGTGAGGGCACGTTGCAGAGTTATACTGTATGCACATCTAATTATGCCTGCTTTTAGGGAAATCTTGGCATGATGGCAGTTATCAAACTAAGAGTGTGGCTAGGCGCAGTCCAGCCACAGAGATGTGTACAACTTTGCACATGGATGAATATACACATTTTTTTCTGTGCATGTAATGTGGGAGCAATTACAGCGGACTTGCATTCAACTGTGATTTAAAAAAAAAGACATGCAACCCATATTTTTGCAGTGCAAAATAGTACACAGACGTATATTTTGTAACCATACTGTACAAAACACTATCTGGTTGCTATAAGTACCATTGCATCTTCAAAACTCAGTTTACCGTCTTGTTCTCCTTATTTCCCTGTCCATGGTACTGAGAAGCCAAACCCTATAACCCCTTCCTCACAAGTAAGCAATACTCCCATTTGACATTCTGGTGTATGACATGAGCAATATAAGTCAGCATCTATAACTCTCTCATTTATCCATCACAGTTTATGTTAGAGCTGCTCAAGTGATGGCTCTCCCATATTTTTCTATTACCATGGCTTCCCTGAGATGCATCAGGATTTCTGCCATAACTATACAACTATAACACATACATAGACATTTCTAAGAAAAACTGAACTGGAGAGAGAGAGAGAGAGAGAGAGAGAGAGAGAGAGAGATCATATCAATTGTTCCATATAATAAATGGGACTAATTGCCTTAAGGTCACAATGAAATCACTTATCAGAAATGAGCCACTGATCGATAGCACACAATTAACACAATAAATTAATTTAAAACTGACTTATATCAGTAACATGGTTGCGCCATTAATATTCCTGTATGTTCAGTCATTTGTTTTCTTAATCTATAATAGACTAAGTGTTTTGTTATTCTACTATTGGAAGACCGAAAAAGAAATTCCAATAAAAAACAGATGCTAAAAGAGGATATGGGATGATTAATTCTTTAACTATTTAAAGGACACTTGACATTCTAACTTACAAAATCAAATTAGTATTCCCAATACTTTAAATGATAGTTTTCAATCTGGCATTATGATTTTTTTTTTCCTGACACAAAAAAAAAAAACAAGTGTAGTGTTTGCCAACAAAATCAAAAGAGTTTTAGATAAAAGCTATCTTCTGTTATGTACTGTACACATAAACCTGTAATTATATGAAAACAGAGAATCTTTATTATAAATTCAGTTTGTGAAGACAGAAACAATCTTGTGTGACAAATAATGCACCCAGCTGCTGGATATAGAAGACTAGGGCCCTCATTCCGAGTTGTTCGCTCGCAAGCTGCTTTTAGCAGCTTTGCACACGCTAAGCTGCCGCCTACTGGGAGTGAATCTTAGCATAGTAAAATTGCGAACGAAAGATTAGCAGAATTGCGAATAGACACTTCTTAGCAGTTTCTGAGTAGCTCCACACTTACTCGGCATCTGCGATCAGTTCAGTGCTTGTCGTTCCTGGTTTGACGTCACAACCACACCCAGCGTTCGGCCAGACACTCCTCCGTTTCTCCAGCCACTCCCGCGTTTTTCCCAGAAACTGTAGCGTTTTTTCGCACACGCCCATAAAACGACCAGTTTCCGCCCAGAAACACCCACTTCCTGTCAATCACATTACGATCACCAGAACGAAGAAAAAAATAAGAATTTACTTACCGATAATTCTATTTCTCGTAGTCCGTAGTGGATGCTGGGGACTCCGTCAGGACCATGGGGAATAGCGGGCTCCGCAGGAGACAGGGCACATCTAAAAAGCTTTTTAGGTCACATGGTGTGTACTGGCTCCTCCCCCTATGACCCTCCTCCAAGCCTCAGTTAGGTACTGTGCCCGGACGAGCGTACACAATAAGGAAGGATCTTGAATCCCGGGTAAGACTCATACCAGCCACACCAATCACACCGTACAACTTGTGATCTGAACCCAGTTAACAGTATGATAACAAAACGAAGTAGCCTCTGAAAAAATGGCTCACAACAATAGTAATAACCCGATTTTTGTAACAATAACTATGTACAAGCATTGCAGACAATCCGCACTTGGGATGGGCGCCCAGCATCCACTACGGACTACGAGAAATAGAATTATCGGTAAGTAAATTCTTATTTTCTCTAACGTCCTAGTGGATGCTGGGGACTCCGTCAGGACCATGGGGATTATACCAAAGCTCCCAAACGGGCGGGAGAGTGCGGATGACTCTGCAGCACCGAATGAGAGAACTCCAGGTCCTCTTTAGCCAGAGTATCAAATTTGTAAAATTTTACAAACGTGTTCTCCCCTGACCACGTAGCTGCTCGGCAAAGTTATAATGCCGAGACTCCTCGGGCAGCCGCCCAGGATGAGGCCACCTTCCTTGTGGAATGGGCATCTACATATTTCGGCTGTGGCAGGCCTGCCACAGAATGTGCAAGCTGAATTGTACTACAAATCTAGCGTGCAATAGACTGCTTAGAAGCAGGAGCACCCAGCTTGTTGGGTGCATACAATATAAACAGCAAGTCAGACTTTCTGACTCCAGCCGTCCTAACTATATATATATATATATATATATATATATATATATTTTTAGGGCCCTGACAACGTCTAGTAACTTGGAGTCCTCCAAGTCCCCAGTAGCCGCAGGCACCACAATAGGTTGTTTCAGGTGACAACGCTGACACCCCTTTAGGAAGAAACTGGAGACGAGTCCCAGTTCTGCCCTGTTCAAATGGAAAATTCTAATATGGGCTTTTGTAAAACAAAACCGCCCATTCTTTTTGACAATCGCCTGGCCGAGGCCAGGACTAACAACATGGTCACTTTCCATGTGAGATATTGGTCAACAGCATGGTCACTTTCCATGTGAGATATTTCAAATCCACAGATTTGAGCGGTTCAAACCAATATGATTTTAAGGAATCCCAACACTATGTTGAGATCTCACGGTGCCCCTAGAGGCACAAAAGAACTGTATATGGAATACACCCTTTACAATCTGGACTTCAGGAACTGAAGTCAATTTTTTCTGGAAGAAAATCTACAGGGCCGAAATTTAAATCTTAATGAACCCCAATTTGAGGCTCAAAACACTCCTGTTTTCAGGAAGTGCAGAATCGACCTAGTTGAATTTCCTTCGTGGAGCCTTCCTGGCCTTACCCACGCAACATATTTTCACCACATGTGGTGATGACGTTGTGCGGTCACCTCCTTCCTGGCTTTGACCAAGGTAGGTATGACCTCTTATGGAATGCCTTTTTCCCTTCAGAATCCGGTATTCAACCGCCATGCCGTCAAACGCAGCCGCGGTAATTCTTGGAAAAGACATGGTACTTGCTGAAGCAAGTCCCTTCTTAGCTCCCCAGGCCCTTAGTCCTCTGTGAGCATCTCTTGAAGCTCCGGGTACCAAGTCCCTCTTGGCCCATCCGGAGCCACTAGTATAGTTCATACTCCTCTATGTCTTATAATTCTCAATACCTTGGTTATGAGAAACAGAGGAGGGAACCCATACACTGACTGGTACACCCACGGTGTTACCAGAACATCCACAGCTATCGCCTGAAGGTCTCATGACCTGGCGGAATACCTGTCCCGTTTTTCGGGCGGGACGCTATCATGTCCACCTTTGGTCTTTGCCAACGATCCACAATCATGCTGAAAAACTTCCTTATGAAGTTTCCACTCTCCCGGGTGGAGGTCATGCCTGCTGAGGAAGTCTGCTTCCCAGTCGTCCACTCCCGGAAAGAACACTGCTGACAGTGCTATCACATGATTTTCCGCCTAGCGAAAAATCCTTGCAGTTTTGTCACTGCCCTCCCGCTTCTTGTGCCGCCCTTTCTGTTTACGTGGGCGACTGCCGTGATGTTATCCCACTGGATCAATACCGGCTGACCTTGAAGCAGAGGTCTTGCTAAGTTTAGAGCCTTATAAATTTGCTCTAAGCTTATTTATGCAGAGAGAATTCTCCAGACTTAATCACACTTCCCTGGAAATTTTTTCCCTGTGTGACTGTTCTCCAGCCTCTCAGGCTGGCCTCCGTGGTCACCGGCATCCAATCCTGAATGCCAAATCTGCGGCCCTCTAGAAGATGAGCACTCTGTAATCACCACAGGAGAGACACCCTTGTCCTTGGATATAGGGTTATCCGCTGATGCATCTGAGGATGCGATCCGGACCATTTGTCCAGCAGATCCCACCGAAGAGTTCTTGCGGGAAATCTGCCGAATGGAATTGCTTCGTAATAAGCCACCATTTTTACCAGGACTCTTGTGCAATGATGCACTGACACTTTTCCTGGTTTTAGGAGGATCCCGATTAGCTCGGATAACTCCCTGGCTTTCTCCACTGGGAGAAACACGTTTTTCTGGACTGTGTCCAGAATCATCCCTATGAACAGTAGACGTGTCATCGGAAAAAGCTGCGATTTTGGAATATTTAGAATCCACTCGTGCTGACGTAGAACTACTTAAGATAGTGCTACTCCGACCTCCAACTGTTCTCTGGACCTTGCCCTTATCAGGAAAGCGTCCATGTTTCCTTTTAAGAAAAATCATCATTCCGGCCATTACCTTGGTAAAGACCCGGGGCGCCGTGGACAACCCAAACGGCAGCGTCTGAACTGATAGTGACAGTTCTGTACCAGGAACCTGAAGTACCCTTGGAGAGAAGGGCAAATTTGGACCTGTAGGTAAGCGTCCCTGATATCCAGTGACACCATATCGTCCCCTTCTTCCTGGTTCGCTATCACTGCTCTGAGTGACTCCATCTTGATTTGAACGCTTGTATGTAAGTGTTCAAATATTTCAGATCTCACCGAGCCGGTTGGCTTCAGTACCACAATATAGTGTGGAATACTACCCCCTTCCATGTTGTAAGAGGGGTACTTTGATTATCACCTGCTGGGAATACAGCCTGTGAATTGTGTGAGGGGGAGATGTCTCGAATTTCCAATGTACACCTGGGATACTACTAGTAGGATCCCGGAGTTCCCTTGCGAGTGAGCCCCCTGCGTACTGAAACTCTTGAGATGACCCCCTACCGCACCTGAGTCCGCTTGTACGGCCCCAGCGTTATGCTGCGGACTTGGCAGAAGCTGTGAGGGGCTTCTGTTCCTGGGAATGGGCTGCTTGCTGCAGTCTTCTTCCCTTTCCTCTACCCCTGGGCAGATATGACTGGCCTTTGCCCGCCTGCCCCTATGGGGACGAAAGGACTGAGACTGAAAAGACTGTGTCCTTTTTTGCCGATATGTGATTCGGGGTAACAAAAAGTGGATTTTTCAGCTGTTGCCATGGCCACCAGGTCCGATGGACCGCCCCTTTATACGGCAATACTTCCACATGCCGTCTGGAATCTGCCTCACCTGACCACTGTCGTGTCTTCGTCTGGCAGATATGTAAATCACATTTACTCTTGATGCCAGAATGCAAATATCCCTCTGCGCATCACGCATATATAGAAATGCATCCTTAAAATGCTCTATAGTCAATAAAATCTTGTCCCTGTCAAGGGTATCAAAATTTTCAGTCAGGAAATCCGACCAAGCCCCCTCAGCGCTGCACATCCAGGCTGAGGCGATTGCTGGTCGTAGTATAACACCAGTATGTGTGTATATACTGTCATGATATTTTTCAGCTTCCTATCAGCTGGCTTCTTGAGGGCGGCCGTATCTAGAGACGGTAACGCCATGTTTTTATAAGCGTGTGAGCGCCTTATCCACCCTAAGGTGTGTTTCCCAACTCGCCCTTACTTCTGGCGGGAAAGGGTATACCGCCCATAACTTTCTATCGGAGGAACCCCACGTATCATCACACACTTCCTTTAATTTATCTGATTCAGGCAAAACTACAAGTAGTTTATTCACACCCTACAAAATACCCTTATTTGTGGTACTTGTAGTATCAGAAATATGTAACAGCTCCTTCATTGCCCTTAACATGTAACTCGTGGCCCTAAAGGAAAAATTACGTATGTTTCTTCACCGTCGACACTGGGGTCAGTGTCCATGTCTGTGTCTGTCGACCGACTGAGGTAAATGGGCGTTTTTACAAGCCCCTGACGGTGTCTGAGACGCCTGGACCGGTACTAATTTGTCCGCCGGCCATCTCATGTCGTCAACCGTCTTGCAGCGTGTTGACATTATCACGTAATTCCATAAGTAGACCATCCATTCCGGTGTCGACTCCCTAGAGAGTGACATCAACATTACAGGCAATTTGCTCCGCCTCCTCACCAACATTTTCCTCATACATGTCGACACACACGTACCGACATACAGCACACACACAGGGAATGCTCTGATAGAGGACAGGACCCACTAGCCCTTTGGGGAGTCAGAGGGAGAGTTTGCCAGCACACACCAAAAGCGCTATAATGTATATAACAACCCTAGAAGGTGTTGTTTCTATATATGCGCTCTTAATATATCATTATATCGCCAATTTATGCCCCCCCTCTCTTTTAACCCTGTTTCTGTAGTGCAGTGCAGGGGAGAGTGGGAGCCTTCCTCACCAGCGGAGCTGATCAGGAAAATGGCGCTGAGTGCTGAGGAGAATAAGCTCCGCCCCCTTTTCGGCGGGCTTTTCCTCCCGGTTTTTTAATAACTGGCCTGGGTTAAAATACATACATATAGCCTTAATGGCTATATGTGATGTATTTATTTGCCAAATAGGTATTTATATTGCTGCCCAGGGCGCCCCCAGCAGCGCCCTGCACCCTCCGTGACCGTGTCAGTGAGCCGTGTGACAACAATGGCGCACAGCTGCAGTGCTGTGCGCTACCTCTCTGAAGACTGTGAAGTCTTCTGCCGCCTGTTTCCGGACCTCCGTTCCGCCGTCTTTCTTCAGCGTCTGTAAGGGGGATCGGCGGCGCGGCTCCGGGACGAACCCCAGGCTGACCTGTGTTCCAACTCCCTCTGGAGCTCAGTGTCCAGTAGCCTAAGACTTCAATCCTCCTGCACGCAGGTGAGTTGCCAGTCTCTCCCCTAAGTCCCTCGTTGCAGTGATCCTGTCGCCAGCAGGAATCACTGATTAGAAACCTAAAAAAAAACTTTACTAAATAGCTCCTTAAGAGAGCCATCCAGTTTGCACCCTTCTCGGACGGGCACAAAAACCTAACTGAGGCTTGGAGGAGGGTCATAGGGGGAGGAGCCAGTACACACCATGTGACCTAAAAAGCTTTTTAGATGTGCCCTGTCTCCTGCGGAGCCCGCTATTCCCCATGGTCCTGACGGAGTCCCCAGCATCCACTAGGACGTTAGAGAAACCTTGTAATGCCGTGAGTAAAATACCTAACTGCATAGCAAATTTACTTGGCGCAGTCGCACTGCGGACATTGCGCATGCGCATTAGCGACTAATCGCTCCGTTGCGAGAAAAAAATAACGAGCGAACAACTCGGAATGACCACCTATATGCGAGATACTCAGGATTGGTGTGGCGTTAGGGAAACAGTGCGTACTAAGGTCAGGTCAAGTGTATTATTATGATGACTCCCCAAATGACTAGGAGCACCACAGACAGACATGCCCACATGTGTGTTTGGCCAGTATGGGGGGGAAAAGCACAATGTGCCCTCCCACTTCTATGGAAAAACATAGTTTTTTCGTAGTGTAGGGTGAAATTTCCTGGTGATCAAAACCTGCTAAGGGGCCACATCTTTCTTATTTGGGTACCTCTTAATTGTTAAAAAAAAACAATTTGGGGAGATCTTCCCCATCTGTGGGCTCTCTGATCACCAGGTAAAATCCTCTGTACTACACAAAAATAATGCTGATAATGAGTTTGAAAAAAAGTACTGCCCCCATTAAAATAAGGTGTCCCCATCTTTCTACCTAGTACGGTGGGAGAGGCATATAGACTTCAACTCCCTCCCCTCTTTTATTAAGAGACATTGGCCCTCATTCGTTGTTCGCTCGGTAATTTTCTTCGCATCACAGCGATTTTCCGCTAATTGCGCATGCGCAATGTTCGAACTGCGACTGCGCCAAGTAAATTTGGTAAGAAGTTTGGTATTTTACGCACGGCATTACGAGGTTTTTTCTTCGTTCTGGTGATCGTAGTGTGATTGACAGGTAGTGGGTGTTTCTGGGCGGAAACTGGCCGTTTTATGGGAGTGTGTGAAAAAACGCTGCCGTTTCTGGGGAAAACGCGGGAGTGGCTGGAGAAACGGGGGAGTGTCTGGGCGAACGCCGGGTGTGTTTGTGACGTCAAACCAGGAACGACAAGCACTGAACTGATCGCACTGGAAGAGTAAGTCTCGAGCTACTCAGAAACTGCACAGAAAAATCTTTTCGCAATATTGCGAATACTTCGTTCGCAATTCTGCTAACCTAAGATACACTCCCAGAGGGCGGCGGCTTAGCGTGTGTACTGATGCGAAAAGCGGCTAGCGAGCGAACAACTCGGAATGAAGGCCATTGCTCACTGATCCTTCCCAGCTGTGCACACTGTGCAGCATGGTGTCAGAAGTCACGCTGTGCAGTCTAACGCCAGCTGCCCATACTGCACCTCGCCGCCCACCACCTGCAGCAAGTGAACCCGCACTCCCAGAGGATAGGGAGTAGTTCTGTTGGCTGGGCGGGTTCCGGGAGGGAAGGGGGAGGGGGGGTGGTTAATTGTAGATTTTAATTTTAAGATCTTAAACCCAATCCCGGGTATCCCGGGATTGATCATGTTACAATCCCTATACTTTATTGAAAAAAAGGCCCGGGATTGGCCTCCCTAATGTTGACCTAATGACTATATCTCGGATGACTGGGAATCCGCTGCCTTAAGTTGCAGTATAAGCAGAGGACTAACACCACTTATCTTCTACAGCAAAGGGGTTAAAAATAAGTACATACATAAAATTAGGTGAAATTGAGGGGAGATATTTACAGTTGCATGCTTTGTTTATTACTATAATAATCACTGGGAGGGGAAGCTGTAATCTCTTTGTATTGTGTGTGGCACTATCCATTAAATGCTGTCTGGGAGCCCCAGGAGGTCCTTGTGAACCAATTAATTTATATTGATTCTAATGGAAAATTTATCCCGTACAGCATGGTTTCACTTAGGACTCAAGTTGTCACTCACCAAATAACAGCGCTAAGTGGTGGATCACTGTACATGATAACAAATGTGGACTGCAGAAAGCTATAATGTGATAAATACTGGAACTTGGTTAATATATAAAAAAAGGCATTAAGAATGAAATGTTAAAAACATTATGAAACGTACTTACATATTTAATATATTGCCATAGTAGTACAGGGTCAATTGTTACTGTTTTACCTGCTGCCTGGCACCAGAACCGATGGCTGAGACTAGTGAACCACTTTTTTACAAAGAGATGACATATGTGTCACTATTCCAGTAACCAGAGTACACAGCTGATTTACAAGCCATACATCTCAAGAATAAACCACACTCTGGAACCGTACAATGAATTCTTTGTGGTTATAGGCAATGAAAATGTGCTGTGCTAGTGAACTGTGTGGTATGAAATAATTTTGCAATTCATCCAGAAGTAGAATTGGTATATTATTTGCTGTGAAATCTATCATTATCTTTGTAACTTTCTGGCAATGAAGAATGTGCCAAACACATTACCACAGCTGCCACTTGCCCATCCAACTGACTGATCAGTTTCCCTTCTCGTACCCTCTTCATCATTACTCATCACTCTGATGTTGACTGCACAGGAACAGAAAGATGGAATTTTAAGGGAATTGGAAGTTACTACAATTACTTACTGATCAGCTTACTGCTCGCCCCTCTGATCTCCTCCTGTGCAGCTGTGATTGTTGCCAGACAGGCAAATAATGCATAAATGTCAGTGTCTATACAATTTAGAATGAGTGTGCTTTTTATATTTTTTTCAAAAACTAGATCGATGTATTAAAAGAAAAAAATACAATCCCTTGTGTGGAACATGAAACCACGTTATATAGTCCCAGAACTCCTTGGTGACCTGCCATGTCGTTTTTAACCTCTCTAATCAATAGTGTAGACTGAGTAAAAGCCTAACTGTAATGTACATATAGTAAAAAACATACTATTACAAATACTGAAAAAATGAAGTTAAAAATATTAAGGTATCTGATGCGCATACATCGCTTAAGGTGGGTATACACGGGACGAAGTGCATACGATGCAACATCATCAGCGAAGGGACAGGGCGGCAGGGCTGGCATCAGCAAGTGCATACACACGTGCCGAGGCAGGCAGCAACAAATGACGGTGGGGGAGCATTCGGAGCATGGCATCACTATCGACAGCCCCAGATCTTCTTGCATGTACAAAAGATCTGAGGCTGTCACTAGCGACCTGCGGGTGCGCTCATCAGCATCGTGATAGTGCATACAAACTGCACTTTTTAAATGATTTGTCATTCCGATAAGTCGAAAACGGACAAATTGTTTAAAAAATTGTTCTGTATGTACGCACCATAAGGCTTGGTGACCTTTTGGTAGAAGCTGTTATCTTAATAATATTTTAGCAAAATATTGCTCCTATTTTAAGAATGGCAGTAATATATTTTGCTATATATATATATATATATATATATAATAAGAATTTACTTACCGATAATTCTATTTCTCGTAGTCCGTAGTGGATGCTGGGGACTCCGTCAGGACCATGGGGAATAGCGGCTCCGCAGGAGACAGGGCACAAAAATAAAGCTTTAGGATTAGGTGGTGTGTACTGGCTCCTCCCCCTATGACCCTCCTCCAAGCCTCAGTTAGGATACTGTGCCCGGACGAGCGTACACAATAAGGAAGGATATTGAATCCCGGGTAAGACTCATACCAGCCACACCAATCACACCGTATAACTTGTGATCTGAACCCAGTTAACAGTATGACAAACGTAGGAGCCTCTGAACAGACGGCTTACAACAATAACAACCCAAATTTGTTTGTAACAATAACTATGTACAAGTATTGCAGACAATCCGCACTTGGGATGGGCGCCCAGCATCCACTACGGACTACGAGAAATAGAATTATCGGTAAGTAAATTCTTATTTTCTCTAACGTCCTAAGTGGATGCTGGGGACTCCGTCAGGACCATGGGGATTATACCAAAGCTCCCAAACGGGCGGGAGAGTGCGGATGACTCTGCAGCACCGAATGAGAGAACTCAAGGTCCTCCTCAGCCAGGGTATCAAATTTGTAGAATTTTGCAAACGTGTTTGCCCCTGACCAAGTAGCAGCTCGGCAGAGTTGTAATGCCGAGACCCCCCGGGCAGCCGCCCAGGATGAGCCCACTTTCCTTGTGGAATGGGCCTTGACAGATTTAGGTTGTGGCAAGCCTGCCACAGAATGTGCAAGTTGAATTGTGCTACAAATCCAACGAGCAATCGTCTGCTTAGAAGCAGGAGCACCCATCTTGTTGGGTGCATACAATATAAACAGTGAGTCAGACTTTCTGACTCCCGCCGTTCTTGAAATATATATATTTTCAATGCCCGGACCACGTCCAACAACTTGGAATCCTCCAAATCGTTAGTAGCCGCAGGCACCACAATAGGCTGGTTCAGGTGAAACGCTGACACCACCTTAGGCAGAAAATGAGGACGCGTCCGCAGTTCTGCCCTGTCCATATGGAAAATCAGATATGGGCTCTTATATGATAAAGCCGCCAATTCTGATACTCTCCTGGCTGAAGCCAGGGCCAGTAGCATGGTTACTTTCCATGTAAGATACTTCAACTCCACCGATTTGAGCGGCTCAAACCAATGGGATTTGAGAAAATCCAAGACTACATTAAGATCCCACGGTGCCACTGGGGGCACAACCGGGGGCTGTATATGTAGTACTCCTTTTACAAAAGTCTGGACTTCAGGAACTGAAGCCAATTCTTTCTGGAAGAAAATCGACAGGGCCGAAATTTGAACCTTAATGGACCCCAATTTGAGGCCCATAGACAATCCTGTTTGCAGGAAATGTAGGAATCGACCCAGTTGAAATTCCTCCGTGGGGGCCTTCCTGGCCTCACACCACGCAACATATTTTCTCCAAATGCGGTGATAATGTTGTGCAGTCACCTCCTTCCTGGCTTTTACCAGTGTTGGAATGACCTCTTCCGGAATGCCTTTTTTCCCTTAGAATTCGGCGTTCAACCGCCATGCCGTCAAACGCAGCCGCGGTAAGTCTTGGAATAGACACGGTCCCTGCTGAAGCAGGTCCCGTCTTAGAGGTAGAGGCCACGGATCCTCCGTGAGCATCTCTTGAAGTTCCGGGTACCAAGTTCTTCTTGGCCAATCCGGAGCCACTAGTATCGTTCTTACTCCCTTTTGCCGTATAATTCTCAGTACTTTTGGTATGAGAGGCAGAGGAGGGAACACATACACTGACTGGAACACCCACGGTGTTACCAGAGCGTCCACAGCTATTGCCTGAGGGTCTCTTGACCTGGCGCAATACCTGTCCAGTTTTTTGTTGAGGCGGGACGCCATCATATCCACCATTGGTTTTTCCCAACGGTTCACAATCATGTGGAAGACTTCTGGATGAAGTCCCCACTCTCCCGGGTGTAGATCGTGTCTGCTGAGGAAGTCTGCTTCCCAGTTGTCCACTCCCGGAATGAATACTGCTGACAGTGCTATCACATGATATTCCGCCCAGCGAAGAATCCTTGCAGCTTCTGCCATTGCTGTCCTGCTTCATGTGCCGCCCTGTCTGTTTACGTGGGCGACTGCCGTGATGTTGTCCGACTGGATCAACACCGGCTGACCCTGAAGCAGGGGTTTTGCCAGACTTAGAGCATTGTAAATCGCTCTTAGCTCCAGTATATTTATGTGAAGAGACATCTCCAGGCTTGACCATACTCCCTGGAAGTTTCTTCCCTGTGTAACCGCTCCCCAGCCTCTCAGACTGGCATCCGTGGTCACCAGGACCCAGTCCTGTATGCCGAATCTGCGGCCCTCTAACAGATGAGCACTCTGCAACCACCACAGAAGAGACACCCTTGTCCGTGGCGATAAGGTTATCCGCTGATGCATCTGCAGATGTGATCCGGACCATTTGTCCAGCAGATCCCACTGAAAAGTTCGTGCGTGGAATCTGCCGAATGGAATCGCTTCGTAAGAAGCCACCATCTTTCCCAGGACTCTTGTGCACTTTCCCTTGTTTTAGGAGGTTCCTGACAAGTTCGGATAACTCCCTGGCTTTCTCCTCCGGAAGAAACACCGTTTTCTGAACCGTGTCCAGAATCATTCCCAGGAACAGCAGACGTGTCGTCGGGGTCAACTGAGATTTTGGAAAATTCAGAATCCACCCGTGTTGTTGCAGCACTAGTCGGGTTAGTGCTACTCCGTCCTCCAGCTGTTCTCTGGACCTTGCCCTTATCAGGAGATCGTCCAAGTAAGGGATAATTAATACGCCTCTTCTTCGCAGAAGAATCATCATTTTGGCCATTACCATTGGTAAAGACCCGAGGTGCCGTGGACAATCCAAACGGCAGCGTCTGAAACTGATAATGACAGTTTTGCACCACGAACCTGAGGTACCCTTGATGTGAAGGGCAAATTGGGACATGCAGGTAAGCATCCTTTATGTCCAGGGACACCATAAAGTCCCCTTCTTCCAGATTCGCTATCACTGCTCTGAGTGACTCCATCTTGAACTTGAATTTTTGTATGTACAGGTTCAAAGATTTCAGATTTAGAATAGGTCTTACCGAGCCGTCCGGCTTCGGTACCACAAATAGCGTGGAGTAATACCCCTTTCCCTGTTGTAGGAGGGGTACCTTGACTATCACCTGCTGAGAAAACAGCTTGTGAATGGCTTCCAATACCGTCGCCCTGTCTGAGGGAGACGTTGGCAAAGCAGACTTTAGGAACCTGCGAGGGGGAGACTTCTCGAATTCCAACCTGTAACCCTGAGATACTACCTGCAGGATCCAGGGGTCCACCTGTGAGCAAGCCCACTGTGCGCTGAAATTCTTGAGTCGACCCCCCACCGCTCCTGAGTCCGCTTGTAAGGCCCCAGCGTCATGCTGAGGGCTTTGCAGAACCCTGAGAGGGCTTCTGTTCCTGGGCAGGGGCTGCTTGCTGCCCTCTCTTACCCCTTCCTCTGCCCCGAGGCAGATATGACTGTCCTTTTGTCCGCTTGTTCTTATAGGACCGAAAGGACTGCGGCTGAAAAGACGGTGTCTTTTTCTGTTGGGAGGGGGTCTGAGGTAAAAAGGTGGATTTTCCGGCAGTTGCCGTGGCCACCAGATCCGATAGACCGACGCCAAATAATTCCTCCCCTTTATACGGCAATACTTCCATATGTCGTTTGGAATCCGCATCACCTGACCACTGTCGCGTCCATAAACTCCTTCTGGCAGATATGGACATCGCATTTACTCTCGATGCCAGAGTGCAAATATCTCTCTGAGCATCTCGCATATAAAGGAAAGCATCCTTTAATTGCTCTATAGTCAATAAAATACTGTCCCTATCCAGGGTATCAATATTTTCAGTCAGGGAATCCAACCAGACGACCCCAGCACTGCACATCCAGGCTGAGGCGATGGCTGGTCGCAGTATAACACCAGTATGTGTGTATATACTTTTTAGGGTAGTTTCCAGTCTCCTATCAGCTGGATCCCGGAGGGCGGCCGTATCAGGAGACGGTAACGCCACTTGTTTTGATAAGCGTGTGAGCGCCTTATCCACCCTAGGGGGTGTTTCCCAGCGCGCCCTAACCTCTGGCGGGAAAGGGTATAATGCTAATAACTTTTTTGAAATTAGCACTTTTCTATCTGGGTTAACCCACGCTTCATCACATACATAATTTAATTCCTCTGATTCAGGAAAAACTACAGGTAGTTTTTTCACCCCCCACATAATACCCCTTTTTGTGGTACTTGCAGTATCAGAGATATGCAAAGCCTCCTTCATTGCCGTGATCATATAACGTGTGGCCCTACTTGAAAATACGTTTGTTTCATCACCGTCGACACTAGATTCAGTGTCTGTGTCTGGGTCTGTGTCGACCGACTGAGGTAAAGGGCGCTTTACAGCCCCTGACGGTGTCTGAGACGCCTGGGCAGGTACTAACTGGTTTGCCGGCCGTCTCATGTCGTCAACTGATTTTTGTAATGTGCTGACATTATCACGTAATTCCATAAACAAAGCCATCCATTCCGGTGTCGACTCCCTGGGGGGTGACATCACCATTTTCGGCAATTGCTCTGCCTCCACACCAACATCGTCCTCATACATGTCGACACACACGTACCGACACACAGCAGACACACAGGGAATGCTCTTATCGAAGACAGGACCCCACTAGCCCTTTGGGGAGACAGAGGGAGAGTTTGCCAGCACACACCCAAGCGCTATAATATATATGGGAACAACCTTATATAAGTGTTGTTCCTTATAGCAGCTTAAATATATCAAAATATCGCCAAAAAATGCCCCCCCTCTCTGTTTTACCCTGTTTCTGTAGTGCAGTGCAGGGGAGAGTCCTGGGAGCCTTCCTCACAGCGGAGCTGAGCAGGAAAATGGCGCTGTGTGCTGAGGAGAAAAAGCCCCGCACCCTATTTCGGCGGGCTTTTCTCCCGGAGTTTTAGATATCTGGCATGGGTTAAATACATACATATAGCCTCAATGGCTATATGTGATGTATTCTTTTGCCATAAAGGTATTAAATATTGCTGCCCAGGGCGCCCCCAGCAGCGCCCTGCACCCTCCGTGACCGCTTGGTGTGAAGTGTGTGACAACAATGGCGCACAGCTGCAGTGCTGTGCGCTACCTTCATGAAGACTGAAGAGCCTTCTGCCGCCTGTTTCCGGACCTTCAATCTTCAGCATCTGTAAGGGGGGTCGGCGGCGCGGCTCCAGGACGAACCCCAGGGTGAGACCTGTGTTCCGACTCCCTCTGGAGCTAATGGTGTCCAGTAGCCTAAGAATCCAATCCATCCTGCACGCAAGTGAGTTGAAATTCTCTCCCCTAAGTCCCTCGATGCAGTGAGCCTGTTGCCAGCAGGACTCACTGAAAATAAAAAACCTAAAAACTTTTTCTAAGCAGCTCTTTAGGAGAGCCACCTAGATTGCACCCTGCTCGGACGGGCACAAAAACCTAACTGTGGCTTGGAGGAGGGTCATAGGGGGAGGAGCCAGTACACACCACCTAATCCTAAAGCTTTATTTTTGTGCCCTGTCTCCTGCGGAGCCGCTATTCCCCATGGTCCTGACGGAGTCCCCAGCATCCACTTAGGACGTTAGAGAAATATATATATATATATATATATATATATATATATATCAATACGAGGGTGCGGCACTCATGCTAGTCTCATAAAGAAACGGACATCCGTCCAAATGTCTTCTTCCTCTTCGATAAGTACGGCTTCCATTACCCGACAGAAGTACAGTATCCGCACATTTTATTTTTAATGTGGTACTCGGTCGGTATGTTTTTATTGTTGTGGTTGTGTTTTATATTAACATTTTTGGTTATAAGGATTTTTGTACGGTCACTATGACAACTATAATCACACTGAGGTCATGGAGATCGACGGCGGTCCATGTCTAATGACGTCAGTGTGATTCACACACCGGCAGTGGGGGTGATTTTCCCGCCTGACGTGTTCCTGATTCTTACATGGTATGTCTATATAAAGGTGTTTTATTTGTACATGTATTATTTCCTGATGACAATTTGATTAATAAATTGAAACGTAAGAAGAAGACATTTGGACGGATGTCCGTTTCTTTATGAGACTAGCATGAGTGCCGCACCCTTGTATTGATATTCAATTAACACTGTGAGGGCACCAGTGAAAGCTATCTGTGAAGGCTTATATGGAGTGCCGGACCGCAGCATCCGATATATATATATATATATATATATATATATATTTATATACACACACACACACACACACACACACCACACACACACACACACACACACACACACAAAGAAGTGTTCTCCAGAATCCAAAATTATCCCTTACTGCAGCTAACAGGATAACATATTATCTATCAATAGGTTTGGCAACGTATAACAGTCATACATCCATCAAGACATAAATAACTTATACAGGAATAGTGATTTACTTCCTGGAATAATTTTATTGACCATTTGTCACCTTTAAATAGTACCAGGGAGAAAACAGAGCATTGATTTATAGGCATTTTAAAAAATGGCTTGATGGAATGGTTAATACAAGCAGGCAAGGGAGTGCTGGAATTGCCCAGCCTGTCTTATACTTAAAGAATTGCTGTCAGGTTCTTAACACTCTATTCACTCTTGGTTTTAAATTAAGCTAAAAGGCTGATTAGTGTTATTCTAACGCCACAGGAGGAATTATTCATTGTAACAGCCATGGACAACCAAAGACACAAAAAGCATATTTCCAAAATATCTTATAAAACATGCTTTTATGAAAAGAGACAATCAGCCAATATATAATTTTGTTTTCTCTATTTTATGGTGTTTAATTATTCATTTTAAGTTCTCGTTATATGGCCCTTCACTTCTTGCTGTGATTTACCAGCCTAATTGTCACATAATCTGTAGACGCTGCCTCACATTTTCAGAGAGGATTATTATCAGTGGAGTCTCGTGAATTAAGAAAGCAGGACAACAATCATCAGACAATCTGGTAAAAGCAGGCAAGCTTAACTGAAACTAGTTTTAAAACAGTACAAAATGAATGTTTTAAGAACTGCATGATAGATTGTTTTAGTCAGTGCCGGAAACAGGGCTCTATGTTGTCCCGTGCCTGCCTCGCCCCTTGAACCTATGATGCCTAGGGTCCAAAGACTCCCTCTGTAGGAAGTAAAGCACTGCCCAGCAGCTCTACAGACCGCAGGGTGCATGCCCACAGCATCAATTGGATGCTCTGAGTGGCTCTGCATCAGTGCAAGGTGCAGTGTGGCAGCAACGGTGCCACCCCCCAGGGCACTGCACTCTGGGTGACAGCACCACTCGCAAAATCCCTAGATATGGCGCAAGTTTTAATAAAAACAGTCTGTAAGTAATGTGGCTAAGATGGAGACTATGGACCAAATTCAGTGTTTTATAAATAGCAGACACATTTTTCACACTGTGTATGCATTTAGGGCTGTCTACAGGGGGGATTCAATTAGCCACAGTAATTTACCACAGGCTAATTGATCAACAAGGCTAAATGAATAGCCCGTAGGCTACAGTTAACTGGGATTTCTTTTCGGGTCTGAGCTCAGACCCGAGAAGAAATCCCTGATAATTAGCATGTTATCGGGCTCCGCGAACAATGTAAATTGGTTATGTCCATTTACTTAATCTGTACCACCAAGTATTTATTGCGGACTTAAAGTATAAGCTGTCAGTTGAGACCTATCACAAAGAAACCCTTATGGGTGGAATATGTGATACTAGTATGTGAGTATGGCACGCCATATTACATTTCCTTTAGAGACAAGCGGATAATATAGCCATACATATTTGGACCCACATATACTATATAATTGTATACCACATCCTTTTCTTGCGACCTATTGAGGACCCATCTACAAAAAACTGTTATCAAGGGAACAGACACTCTACCATATTCATTAAAAAGGGACAAGGAATATTGGGGGTAATTCTGAGTTGATCGCAGCAGCAAGTTTGTTAGCAATTGGGCAAAACCATGTGCACTGCAGGGGGGGCAGATATAACATTTGCAGAGAGAGTTAGATTTGGGTGGGTTATTTCGTTCCTGTGCAGGGTAAATACTGGCTGCTTGTTTTTACACTGCAATTTAGATTTCAGTTTGAACACACCCCACCCAAATCTAACTCTCTCTGCACGTTATATCTGCCTCCCCTGCAGTGCACATGGTTTTGCCCAACTGCTAAAAACTTTCCTGCTGCGATCAACTTGGAATTACCCCCATTGACTTTCACTCATCATTTGGTGCTTTATTTACTCTTATTATCCTATACTCGTTTTGAGAGCATATGAGGGTTGTGTTTACAATAGTTTATTTTCTCTGATTTGCAACTGCATAATAGGTGACATACATTTACACAATCCACTTTTGCAGCTCCTAGAGTGCGCATTGTCATATCCATATTCTTCATTTATAGAGGTATGAAGGCCATGTTCGCAAGCTTATAATCTACTGAAGGGTACATATTTGCACATGGACAAGCCAAGTTTCTATACAAAGCTTGCAAGTGCAATTTTCTTTTTTTAACCAAAAATTTGCCAGTTTTATTTTAATACAGCAATTCAGTTGAGCTAGAGAGCGCCGCCCCCAACCAACTGCAAATCTGCTCATTTTAAAGTTGCCCCCATGCAGTGCACTTTCCTAAGCCTACACTCCCATTCACTACTTAATCATCCACTTCCCTGCAGTATATCACATTGCTGTATTCTTACAACACCATCAAAGCCACTTAACTAAGTAAAGTAAACTATACAATATGTATGTTTTGGTGACACGGTGGCACTGAACACAATTTCAAATCAGCAAAGCAAAGGATTACTAACAAGGAAAATATACATCACAAGAAAAAAACAAATCTGACACTTTTCCATGACAATGACATTTAAAAAAAACTATTTCCCAGGACTTGATAATGTACTGTATATAAAGTACTGACACCTGCTGTTATGTCACAGGTTACTTGATCTTACCACATGCAAACATAATACTAATCTCCCTGATGTAGGTAAATGCTACTGTATACCTTTGTATGGCAGTAAATGTAGAACAAGTAATTGCACAAAGGACAGACACTACTGACAATTCATGGTATCCATGGGAACATGGATGTTGTGAGGAAAATTATGACTAGAAAAAAAAGAAAGGTTTGTTTTATAGTTTTTATAGTGAAAGTTTAAGAAAAAAATCAGAAGCAATATACAGTACAGTATAATCAAAAATAATGATGCAAGTCAGAGGAAGAAGACTTGTTTATAATACGTCCAGTACAAAATAACTGCAAGATTCATATAATTCCACAATAAACGGTATGCGTGTAAAATACCGACCGTAGGAATTCCGGCGGTCTCAATACCGATGGTGAAATCCCGACAGGGGTCATTGCCGCCACCGGAATACTGGTGATGTAGGTGATTCTACCTCTATGGGTGTCCACGACACCCATAGAGTGAGAATATGACCCGCACCCTGCAATGGGCTACGATGCGCTCGCCCCCCTGCTGGCATTGTGGCGGTCGGAATGATGCTGTCAATATAGTGGCAGCCAGCATCCCGTGCTCCGGGATCCCATACCGATCCCCTATAAACAGGTCATTGCCCTATCTAAGTATATAAACAGTGCAGAAAGAAGTCCATAATACACTGTAGTAGTAGTGCAAGATTAATATGATATAGTTTATATATAACAATGTATCCAGCTGTCACACGCCAGGGGCAGCGGCCGCTGCGCTTACCCCTGCGTGTCCTCTGGTCCTCCTGGCGGTCCCCGCCTCCGGTGGTCGCTGGGTCCCGGCGTCTGGCGGCGCTGCTCCCGGCGGTTCCCCGGAGCGTGGGCGCCGCCATTGCGCCCGGCTGTCACGTGGGTGGTGGGCGGGTGACGTCGCTGGCTCCCCTCCACCAATCGGAGGAAGGCAGGGAATTCAAAGGTGGACGCCGGACAGAGCCCGGCGCCTGAATATCGTCTCTCCTTAGAGAAAGACTCCAGTGCTCCCTTTGTGCAAGCGTGTTCCCTGTTTCACAGTCTCCAGTGTTACCAGCCTTCAGCATGTCCTCCGTCTCACAGTCTCCAGTGTTCCCAGCATTCAGCGTGTCCTCAGCCTCACAGTCTCCAGTGTTCCCTGCATTCAGCGTGTCCTCCGTCTCACAGTCTCCTGTGTTCCCAGCATTCAGCGTGTTCTCCGTCTCACAGTCTCCAGTGTTCCCTGCATTCAGCGTGTTCTCCGTCTCACAGTCTCCAGTGTTCCCATCATTCCGCGTGTTCTCCGTCTCACAGTCTCCAGTGTTCCCAGCATTCAGCGTGTTCTCCGTCTCACAGTCTCCAGTGTTTCCAGCATTCAGCGTGTGCCTCTTTCACACAGTCGCCAGTGCTTTCAGCATCGCTCACAAATGTCTCACCACTCAGTGTGCTTCAGCATCGCTACAGGGATTCTTTAGCATATCTCACAGTAACCACCAGCAACGTTCTCAAGTCCTGTCTTTCAGGTGGATTCCAGTGTCCGTCACGAGCTCTGCCTGCCGCTAAAGTCCTGCATGAAGAAAATCTATATTCGGCCATCTCTACTTCGGCCCAGCTGTGGTTCCCCTTCCCGGTCACCGGAAGAACCCCCGAGTTCACAACACTCTCAACCCAGGTCATTGATACCAGCATTAAGAATGTACAATATACACGATACAACATAAATAAATATTTAATTTAGTATGACAATGGCCTCGATTCAATACAGCGCGGATTGAATAGCACCGGGAGGGAGCTCGACAATACGGGACCGACAAAACGTAGGTCCGCGATGCTGTTCTGTGTGCAGCGCTGACAAAACAGCATTGCGGTAGGCACTTAGATGGAGAATGCCCATTCTCGCGCCTAAGCACCCTGTTTAGTCCGAGAGTACCAGCCTTCCCCGACATGACAGCTAATTACCGGCAATATTCAATCTGCGCTAAATTGTATCGAGCCCAATGTCCTTTGTCAGTATTTAGAGCATTGTAGTCATGGAAAGTATTAAGAAGAGAAGAAAGCACCCTCAGCTGCAGGTCCCCTTGTTTGTTAATTTTTAGATAATGTACGCAGTTACAGTATGTCACTACTTTGTTACCCCAACTTCCCACTTCAGCAGAGGGTTGTAGGTTGGTTGAAGTGCTGTCACATTACTCCACTATGGTGTTTTCCACATCTGTTAATTATGCTTATGTACGTTGTGTATTTTGGGGGTCATTCCGAGTTGATCGTAGCTGTGCTAAATTTAGCACAGCCACGATCAGGCACTCAGACATGCGGGGGGACGCCCAGCACAGGGCTAGCCCGCCCCGCATGTCAGTGCCGGGCACCCATCAGAAGTGCAAAAGCATCACACAGCGGCGATGCTTTAGCATTTCAGGAGTACCTCCCCGGCCAGCGCAGCTCCTGCGGCTGGCCGGGATAACCTCATCGCTACCCGGGTTGCAGCGGCTGTGTGTGATGTCACGCAGCCGCCACGGCCCGCCCCCCATCTGTCCGGCCACGCCTGCGTAGGCCGAACCGCGCCCCTTAAACCAGCCCCCTCCCGCCCAGCGACCGCCTCTGCCTGTCAATCAGGCAGAGGCGATCGCTAGGCAACAACGGCATTAGGCCGTCTGGCATGCGCCAACTGAGATGTCTTACTGGTGTCTCTACAGACACCAATTGTTTTAAGTGCAAACAACCCGAAGCGGATTTAATGCATTGTATGTGGTCCTGTGAGGAAGCACAGAAATGTTGGTCTTTGGTCATACTTATATCAGTACCACACTAGTGATAACTTTTGAGATGACTCTGGAGTGAGCTTTATGTGACATTCTTTCCTCACCTAGATCACTTTACCCACCCAAGGGTACACGTCAGTTGCTGGCTAAAATTTACGGTAGCCACTAAAAAAGAACATACTCTCCCAATGGATTTCTTTTGACACATTAACCTTGACACTTTTATAACCTAGAGCAAGCCTGGCCAACCTGCGTCTCTCCAGCTGTTGTGAAACTACACATACCAGCATGCCCTGCCACAGTTTCAGAATTCCTTAGTAGTGAAATTATGGAAGGGTATGCTGGAACTTGTAGTTTCACTACAGCTGGAGAGTCACAGGTTGGCCAGGCCTGACCTAGAGTGTCATATTTGTTTCATATGGATTGGTTGGCAATGTCTATTAACAAAGACAAAGGGGTAGAAATATTATTTTCCATCTGGCTTCCATATATTAATACTCTGTCTGGAAAAAAAAAAGGAAAAAAAAAAAGAAGAGAAGTACAGTATACTGTATGTTACGCCAGAGAGCATTATTTATTGGAAACTGCTCTACCAATATTGGATGATCTAGATCTTCTTGGTCCATTTGGACACATAAAGGGACAGAAACACACCTCATTTTGGGGAACCCATTTGAGTACTTTAGTTGGATATACTAATACATTTTGGACATAGAACAACATATGAGTATAAATTATTTAAATAATTTCAAAAGACAGATGAGCCGCTGCCTGCTGTGTTTGTCAGGCTGCTTCATCAAATGAGGCAAAATATATTTTTTATCTGACATGACAGTCTGTTTATACAAGGATAAAGTCAAGAGAAAGAACCAGGCCCGATGAAGAGGACACTGTATAGGGGCAGCTTTTCCATATTCCTCCCTGACAAGCTGCATTCTGCTCCTTATTCCCTGACCCCAGCTGTATCAGGTAAGTACTATTAAATATTACTGCTAAACTTTCCACAATGTATTCTTTATTTCACCTCCGCTTTTACACATCTTACCACTACAGTGGCTGCAGCACATTGCACAGCAAACATAATACTCTTATGATGCACAGATTGTTTGCTATGCATGCTCACTCCAAACTGATACCCCTTTCACACCGCAGCTTGTACCCGGTAATTTGCAGTTTTTACTGGCTTCCTAAACCATTTCAAAAGCAGGTTTTGCGATGTGAAAGCAGCATAACAGGGAAAGAACACAGAAGACAAGACCTTCAATTCTCTGTTAAGCTAGAGATGAACGGGTGTAGTATGATAGATAGAATAGACTTAGGTCGAAAGTGTCTAGGTCGACCACTATTGGTCGACAGTAATGCTGCTTTCACATCGCAAAACCTGCTTTTGAAACGGTTCTTTAAACGGTTCTTTAAACGGGTCTGAGCAGTTAAACCCCCTTCACATTGCATGTTGTAACCAGTATATTACCATTTCATTACCGTTTTGGTACCTTTCACACTGAACACGTTTCACCCATACAAAACAGTGGTTGTAATTTTAAATGTTTATTTCCTGCTTCTGCCTGGTGAGATCACACATGGAGACAGCCTATCACCTTCTGGGGCTTGTAAATACTGTTTCAGACCCTTTCACACTGCACAATTAAACGGGTCTGAAACGGGTAGGACCCTGCTTTTTTACCGTTTCAAAATACCGGTATTTTGTAAACGGTAAATTGAAGGTGACCCTTTCACGTCGCAGCTCGAACCGTTTAGGAAGCCAGTAAAAACGTCAAATTACCGGGTACAAGCTGCAGTGTGAAAGGGGTATAAGTAGGTCGACATGGTTTCTAGGTCGACAGGGACTCTAGGTCGACATGAAAAAGGTTGTTTTAGTTTTTTACAATTTTTTGGTGTCATTTTCTTCGTAGAGTGACAGGGAACCCCAATTAGTGCACTGTGTTCCCTCAGCACAGGTTACCGTTCCCAATTGTAGTCCATCTGGATCTTAAAGTATGAAAAATGAAAAAAAAAAATGGGAAAAAAGTGAAAAACTCATGTCGGATTTTTTTTGTCATGTCGACCTAGAGACCATGTCGACCAATATTGGTCGACCTAGACACTGTCGACCTAAGTCTTGTCGACCTAGAGACCGGATCCCAGATGAGCGTTATCTGGATATAAAAGTATTCCAGGACAGTAAAGTTTTGCCATCCCAGCTAGACAAATTTGAGAAATAGAGGTAAAGTAGCTATTATTTTTAACACTGCAGCTATATAAAACTATATTTAATGCCAAAAGCAGATGAGGAATCATAAGTAGACCAGAAGCCCTTTAAGTAGAAAAAGTGGGGGAAGTCTTGCTCTGTTTTGTAAAAAAAAAAAAAAAAAAAAAGATAAATAGTAGCCCAAGTACAGTATATGAGCCTTTATGCAAAGTAAAAATGTGGTCTGGTTAATACACATCTATTACGTATTATCAACCACTTATGTCCATGTCATTTCTGAACAATTGATTCTTAAGGTTCCAACTTTGCTTGTATTCAGTGCTCATAATCTATTGCTTGTTTACCATAAGATCATGTCAATCGCTTGGTTAAGCTACAAAGCCACACAGTAAATTATCACTTCCAATCCAGATTTACAAGGTCACGCTCATATCGAACAGAGAACAATAAATATATAACAAACTTTATGTAATACGATTTCTTCAAAAAGAAAAAGACAGTAAATATACGGCTCTGTAGGATTTCTAAATTATAGTAATTCATATCCTTCCAGTTATTTGTATACAGGCTGGCAATACCAAGTGTTTGTAATTTGTATGCATTCACCATATTCAAAATTTTAAAGTTGACTAAAAAAAAACCAATATAACACAAGCGTGTTTTTAACATATTGCAAGAAAAAAAATCTATACATTTCTTGCCACAAAACTCTGGTTCCTCAATATGATAGATCTAACTAGAAAATAAATTAATGTAAACATGGATAATAAAAATACTGATTCATTGTTTATACATGTGCCATCAGTACCAATTGTTTATACATGTGCCATCAGTACCAATTGTTTATACATGTGCCATCAGTACCAATTGTTTATGCATGTACCATCAGTACCAATTGTTTATACATGTGCCATCAGTACCAATTGTTTATACATGTGCCATCAGTACCAATTGTTTATGCATGTGCCATCAGTACCAATTGTTTATACATGTGCCATCAGTACCAATTGTTTATGCATGTGCCATCAGTACCAATTGTTTATACATGTGCCATCAGTACCAATTGTTTATACATGTGCCATCAGTACCAATTGTTTATACATGTGCCATCAGTACCAATTGTTTATACATGTGCCATCAGTGCCAATTGTTTATACATGTGCCATCAGTACCAATTGTTTATACATGTGCCATCAGTACCAATTGTTTATACATGTGCCATCAGTGCCAATTGTTTATACATGTGCCATCAGTGCCAACTGTTTATACATGTGCCATCAGTACCAATTGTTTATACATGTGCCATCAGTGCCAATTGTTTATACATGTGCCATCAGTACCAATTGTTTATACATGTGCCATCAGTACCAATTGTTTATGCATGTGCAATCAGTGCCAATTGTTTATACATGTGCCATCAGTGCCAATTGTTTATGCATGTACCATCAGTGCCAACTGTTTATACATGTGCCATCAGTACCAATTGTTTATACATGTGCCATCAGTGCCAATTGTTTATGCATGTACCATCAGTGCCAACTGTTTATACATGTGCCATCAGTGCCAATTGTTTATGCATGTACCATCAGTGCCAACTGTTTATACATGTGCCATCAGTGCCAATTGTTTATACATGTGCTATCAGTACCAATTGTTTATACATGTACCATCAGTACCAATTGTTTATACATGTGCCATCAGTACCAATTGTTTATGCATGTACCATCAGTACCAATTGTTTATGCATGTACCATCAGTGCCAATTGTTTATACATGTGCCATCAGTACCAATTGTTTATACATGTACCATCAGTGCCAATTGTTTATACATGTGCCATCAGTACCAATTGTTTATACATGTGCCATCAGTACCAATTGTTTATACATGTACCATCAGTGCCAATTGTTTATACATGTGCCATCAGTACCAATTGTTTATACATGTACCATCAGTGCCAATTGTTTATACATGTGCCATCAGTACCAATTGTTTATACATGTACCATCAGTGCCAATTGTTTATACATGTGCCATCAGTACCAATTGTTTATACATGTGCCATCAGTACCAATTGTTTATACATGTACCATCAGTACCAATTGTTTATACATGTGCCATCAGTGCCAATTGTTTATACATGTGCCATCAGTGCCAATTGTTTATACATGTGCCATCAGTACCAATTGTTTATACATGTGCCATCAGTGCCAATTGTTTATACATGTGCCATCAGTACCAATTGTTTATACATGTGCCATCAGTACCAATTGTTTATGCATGTACCATCAGTACCAATTGTTTATGCATGTACCATCAGTGCCAATTGTTTATACATGTGCCATCAGTACCAATTGTTTATGCATGTACCATCAGTGCCAATTGTTTAATTTCTTTACAGCAATGGTGCAGCTAAGAAGCACTGTACTCCTGTCCTTGTCAGCTGGATGGGATACACGCATCATGTAGACATGTTCATCATGTTGACATGCACAATGTTGACTTGTAATATGTTGACAATGTCATGTCGACATGTATCCCTAGCCTTAACAGTATGTCAACATGTTATATGCCGACATTTTGTCTAAATTGACAACTATCAGCAGCGTCTTCTGGATCGCAGGAGCAGAATTCCACCCCTGCTTCTGCCAAATCTGCAGCATGACGCTAGTAGTGTCCCATTGGCCACATCAATAGATCACCTCTCTCACTTGCGGTCTGTCGGCTCCTTAAGTGAAGCCATTCCAGGCGCAGGGAGAAACACCTTTTCTCTTTTATGACGGCCCTGTCTAAAATGCGGGGTGACTCCCACCTTTTTTGGAAATAGGTAAGCTGCCTGAGATCCTTTTGGGAATCAGAAATTTCTTTTCAGGTTAAATCAGACCTGAGGTGGAGGGAAAATTACATTACTTATTTACTAAAGTAAACCCTCTCCTTGTGGTAAAAGAGGGGGCTTCGTAACTTCTAACACCTCCTTTATAGCTAAAACATGTTTTGAATGCTTTTTTTGCTAACTTAGGACCTATTCCCCTGGAATCACTAGTGTCGACACAGGAATCAGAGTCCGTGTCGGTATCAGTTTGTACTTCTTGTGGAAATTTGTATGTGACCCAGAAAGGTCCCTGTGGATGAAAGGCAGAACTATTAAAAATCACATCTTCAACAGATTTTATTCAGTTTTCTGTATGAGATTCAGTCCAACCTCTTACTGATATGATTCACACTATCATGTGACCTTTCACCCAGTCAGGCTCTTGGTGTCATATTACACCACTGTGTCCCTAACATGTCTCCACAGAGTTCCCTGCCACAGACATGTCACACACGTGCAGAACCACACCACAGACACTTTGGGATTTATAGGGGTTCAGACCCACAGTAAAATCTATCAGAGGGACACAGATAGGATTTTGACAGTTCACAAACCAGCACCAGTAACACAATGTCTGTGAACACAAAATGCCCACTGACATTCAGCGCTTTTATAATGTTAATCACACAATTATATAGCACCAAATTCCCTGTGGCCCCCCCCCCCTGTTTTGCACCCTGATACTTGTTCAGTAATGGAGGAGGACCAGTGTTGTCTCTGCAGCCTGAGGAGAGAGAGAATATGGCGCTGAGCAGTGTGCTGGCTGAGGAGGAAGCTCCACTCTTAAATGGTGGGTTTCTCCTCAGCTTTTATGAGGTAATTTTTTATACTGGTGGGGGTAGGGCTGTGCCTCAGCAACTTATGCCCCTTATTTATGCCAATTTCCATAGGTTTCATGCTGCCCAGCCCCCCCCCCCCCCCCCCGCACCCTGCAATGCCTGTGTATGTGTGGGCAACATGGCGCGTTGCGCTCCCGCCAGCCTTTACCTTTAGCTGTCACTTTCTTGATTGAAGATCTGTCTTCTAACACTCACCTGTCTTCTGACTTCTGGCTCTGTGAGGGGGGTGACGGCGTGCTGTGGGAGTGAGTATTTAGGCACGGCTAGCGTTCAGTTCCCTTCAGGAGCTAATGGTGTCCTGTCAGCCAGAAGCAGAGCCATGAAACTCTTCAGGAAATTGGTTCCTACTTCTGCCCCCTCAGTCCCACGAAGCAGGGAGTCTGATGCCAGCAGATCTCCCTGAAAATAAAAAACCTAACATGAGTCTTTTCAGAGAAACTCAGTAGAGCTCCTGAGTGCATCCAGTCGACCTGGGCACATTTCTAAAACTGAGGTCTGGAGGAGGGGCATAGAGGGAGGAGCCAGTTCACACCAAATGAAAAGTCTTTAGAGTGCCCATGTCTCCTGCGGATCCCATCTATACTCCATGGTCATGATGTCGTCCCCAGCATCTTCTAGGACGTATGAGAAATAGCCATAGCTTTTGTGCAAATGATAAGTGCCTCCATATGGTCTCAGTTTATTTAAACAACCAAATAAGCCTATTAGATCATACTTAGAAACAAATCTAGGAATATATTAATTAAAATAAAAACAATTTGCTTTTGGCAATTATTATAAATCCACAATTTAAGCATTATACAAACAACTGTTTTAATTCCAGCGTGATATATGGAAAATAGGGTTGTTGTTTTTTTTATCAGTAATTGCTTACTCATATTTTTTGGCACATACCATGATTAGTTTGGCAGTGATGTATCTGTATTTTTTTTCGCAGCTATATGGTTTGTTTTTTTAGCAGTACTTTCTATTTTTTCTTCAGTTGTTTGCTACTGTGTATTAGGAAAAAATTGTTGACATTGGCAGATAACTCATTTAATAATGGAACATGAACTAAAAATAAGATTTTACTCACCGGTAAATCTATTTCTCGTAGTCCGTAGTGGATGCTGGGACTCCGTAAGGACCATGGGGAATAGCGGCTCCGCAGGAGACTGGGCACAACTAAAGAAAGCTTTAGGACTACCTGGTGTGCACTGGCTCCTCCCACTATGACCCTCCTCCAGACCTCAGTTAGGATACTGTGCCCGGAAGAGCTGACACAATAAGGAAGGATATTGAATCCCGGGTAAGACTCATACCAGCCACACCGTATAACTCGTGATACTATACCCAGTTAACAGTATGAAATATAACTGAGCCTCTCAACAGATGGCTCAACAATAACCCTTTAGTTAGGCAATAACTATAAACAAGTATTGCAGACAATCCGCACTTGGGATGGGCACCCAGCATCCACTACGGACTACGAGAAATAGATTTACCGGTGAGTAAAATCTTATTTTCTCTGACGTCCTAAGTGGATGCTGGGACTCCGTAAGGACCATGGGGATTATACCAAAGCTCCCAAACGGGCGGGAGAGTGCGGATGACTCTGCAGCATCGAATGAGCAAACTCTAGGTCCTCCTCAGCCAGGGTATCAAACTTGTAGACTCTTGCAAAAATGTTTGAACCCGACCAAGTAACAGCTCGGCAAATTTGTAAAGCCGAGACCCCTCGGGCAGCCGCCCAAGAAGAGCCCACTTTCCTCGTGGAATGGGCTTTTACAGATTTAGGGTGCGGCAGTCCAGCCGCAGAATGTGCAAGTTGAATCGTGCTACAGATCCAGTGAGCAATAGTCTGCTTAGAAGCAGGATCACCCAGCTTGTTGGGTGCATACAGGATAAATAGCGAGTCAGTTTTCCCGACTCCCGCCGTCCTGGAAGCATATACTTTTCAGGGCCCTGACTACGTCCAGTAACTTGGAATCCTCCAAGTCCCAAGTAGCCGCAGGCACCACAATAGGATGGTTCACATGAAAACTGATACCACCTTAGGAAGGAATTGGGAACGAGTCCTCAATTCCGCCTTATCCATATAAAAAATCAGATAAGGGCTTTTGCATGACAAAGCCGCCAATTCTGATACACGCCTGGCCGACGCCAAGGCCCACAGCATGACCACTTTTCACGTGAGGTATTGTAGCTCCACGGATTTAAGTGGCTCAACCCAATGCGACTTCAGGAAATCCAACACCACGTTGAGATCCCACGGTGCCACTGGAGGCACAAACGGGGGCTGACTATGCAGCACTCCCTTAACAAAAGTCTGAACTTCAGGCAGTGAAGCCAGTTCTATTTTGGAAGAAAATCGATAGAGCCGAAATCTGGACCTTAATGGAACCCAATTTTAGGCCCATAGTCACCTCTGACTGTAGGAAGTGCAGAAATCGACCCAGCTGAAATTCCTCCTTTGGGGCCTTCCTGGCCTCACAGCACGCAACATACTTCCGCCATATGCGGTGATAATGGTTTGCGTTCACTTCTTTCCTAGCTTTAATTAGCGTAGGGATAACTTCCTCCGGAATGCTCTTTTCCTTCAGGATCCGGCGTTCAACCGCCATGCCGTCAAACGCAGCCGCGGTACGTCTTGGAACAGACAGGCCCCCTGCTGCAGCAGGTCCTGTCTGAGCGGCAGAGGCCATGGGTCCTCTGAGATCATTTCTTGGAGTTCTGGGTACCAAGCTCTTCTTGGCCAATCTGGAACAATGAGTATAGTTCTTACTCCTCTCCTTCTTATTATTCTCATTACCCTGGGTAAGAGAGGCAGAGAAGGGAACACATACACCGACTGGTACACCCACGGTGTTACCAGAGCGTCCATAGCTATCGCCTGAGGGTCCCTTGACCTGGCGCAATATCTTTGTAGCTTTTTGTTGAGGCGGGACGCCATCATGTCCACCTGTGGCCTTTCCCAACGGTGTACAATCATTTGGAAGACTTCTGGATGAAGTCCCCACTCTCCCGTGTGGCGGTCGTGTCTGCTGAGAAAGTCTGCTTCTCAGTTGTCCACTCCGGGAATGAACACTGCTGACAGTGCTAACACATGATTTTCCGCCCATCAGAGAATCCTTGTGGCTTCTGCCATCGCCATCCTGCTTCTTGTGCCGCCCTGTCGGTTTACATGAGCGACCGCCGTGATGTTGTCTGACTGGATCAGCACCGGCCGGTGTTGAAGCAGGGTCTAGCCTGACTTAGGGCATTGTAAATGGCCCTTAGTTCCAGAATATTCATGTGTAGGGAAGTCTCCTGACTTTTCCATAGTCCTTGGAAGTTTCTTCCCTGTGTGACTGCCCCCCAGCCTCGAAGGCTGGTATCCGTGGTCACCAGGACCCAGTCCTGTATGCCGAATCTGCGGCCCCCTAGAAGATGAGCACTCTGCAGCCACCACAACAGCGACACCCTGGCCCTTGGAGACAGGGTTATCCGCCGATGCATCTGAAGATGCGACCCGGACCACTTGTCCAACAGATCCCACTGGAAGATCCTTGCAGGGGACCTGGCAAATGGAATTTCTTCGTAAGAAGCTACCATCTTTCCCAGGGCTCGCGTGCATTGATGCACCGACACCTGTATTTGTATTAGGAGGTGTCTGTCTAGAGACGACAACTCCTTGGACTTCTCCTCCGGGAGAAACCCTTTTTATCCTGTTCTGTGTCCAGAACCATACCCAGGAACAGAAGACGCGTCGTAGGAACCAGCTGCGACTTTGGAATCAGAATCCAGCCGTGCTGTTGTAGCACTTCCCGAGATAGTGCTACTCCGACGAACAACTGCTCCCTGGACCTCGCCTTTATAAGGAGATCGTCCAAGTACGGGATAATTATTTCGGCCATTACCTTGGTAAATACCCTCGGTGCCGGGGACAGACCAACGGCAACATCTGGAATTGGTAATGACAATCCTGTACCACAATTTTGAGGTACTCCTGGTGAAGAGGGTAAATAGGGAAATGCAGGTAAGCATCCTTGATGTCCAGTGATACCATGAAATTCTCCAGGCTTGCAATAATCGCCCTGAGCGATTCCATTTTGAACTTGAACCTTCGTATATAAGTGTTCAAGGATTTCAATTTTAGAATGGGTCTCACCGAACCGTCTGGTTTCGGTACCACAAACATTTTGGAATAGTAACCCCGGCTTTGTTGAAGGAGGGGTACCTTGATTTCACCTGCTGGAAGTACAGCTTGTGAATTGCCGCCAGTACTACCTCCCTTTCTTCGAGGGCAGCCGGCAAGGCTGATGTGAGGTAACGGCGAGGGGGAGTCGCCTCGAACTCCAGCCTGTATCCCTGTGATACTACTTGCAGAACCTAGGGATCCACCTGTGGGCAAGCCAAATGGTCCCTGAAGTTCCCGAGACGCGCCCCCACCGCACCTGTCTCCCAGTGTCATGCGGTGGACTCAGAGGAAGCGGGGGAAGATTTATGATCCTGGGAACTGGCTGTCTGGTGCAGCTTTTTTCCTTCTTCCCTTGTCTCTGTGCAGAAAGGAAGCGCCTTTGACCCGCTTGCTTTTCTGAACCCGAAAGGACTGTACCTGAAAATACGGTGCTTTCTTAGGCTGTGAGGAAACCTGAGGTAAAAAAAATTTTTTCTTCCCAGCTGTTGCTGTGGATACGAGGTCCCAGAGACCATCCCCAAACAATTCCTCACCCTTATAAGGCAGAATCTCCATGTGCCTTTTAAAGGCAGCATCACATGTCCACTGCCGGGTCTCTAATACCCTCCTGGCAGAATGGACATTGTATTAATTCTGGATGCCAGCCGGCAAATATCCCTCTGTGCATCCTTCATATACAAGACGACGTCTTTAATATGCTCTATGTCAGGTACTCGGAAACCCCCCCTGCGTGCACGTATGCAGTTAAGTATTTAACATAGAAACATAGAATTTGTCGGCAGATAAGAACCACTTGGCCCATCTAGTCTGCCCCTTTTTTTTTTTTTTTACATTATTTTTATCTCTAACCTTATTTGATCCTTATTTCTTTGTAAGGATATCCTTATGTCTATCCCATGCATGTTTAAATTGCTCTACTGTCTTAGCCTCTACCACCTCTACCACTTGTCCACTACCCTTTCTGTGAAATAATTTTTCCGCAAATTTCCCCTGAACCTCCCCCCCCCCCCCCCTCCAGCCTCAGTGCATGTCCTCGTGTCCTATTGCTTCTCTTCATTTGGAGAATGTTTCCCTCCTGGACTTTGTTAAAACCCTTGATATATTTGAAAGTTTCTATCATGTCCCCCCTTTCCCTTCTCTGCTCCAAACTATACATATTGAGATTTCTTAGTCTTTCTGGGTATGTTTTGTGATGTAGGCCATGCACCATTTTAGTTGCCCTCCTTTGTACAGTTTCTAATGTATTAATATCCTTTTGAAGATATGGCCTCCAGAACTGAATACAGTATTCTAGATCATAGATGAGGCCGTACCAATGACCTATACAGTGGCATTATTACTTCTTTCTTTCTGCTGCTGATTCCTCTCCCAATGCAGCCAAGCATCTGACTAGCCTTCCTCATTGCCTTGTTACATTGCTTACCTGCCTTTAAGTCATCTGAAATAGTGACTCCTAGATCCCTTTCCTCCTCAGTAGTTTCCAGTATAGTGCCATTAATACTGTATTTAGCTTTAGGATTTTTGAGACCCAAGTGCATGATTTTGCATTTTTTTGCATTAAACTGTAATTGCCAGACTCTTGACCATTCCTCTAGTCTACCTAGATCCTCAATCATTTGTTTTACCCCACCTGGTGTGTCTACCCTGTTGCATACCTTTGTGTCATCTGCAAAAAGGCATACTTTCCCTTTAATGCCATTTGCAATGTCACCAATAAAGATATTAAAAAGCACTGGTCCAAGTACAGATCCCTGGGGTACTCCACTGGTAACATTTCCCTCCTGTGAATGCACTCCATTTACCACAACTCTCCGTTTTCTATCCTTCAACCAAGATCTTATCCATTCAATAATCCTAATATCCAATCCCAAACTTTCAAGTTTATTTAGCAGTCTGCGATGTGGAACTGTGTCAAAAGCCTTACTAAAGTCTAGATAAGCTATATCCATGGCTCCACCTTTATCCATCACTTTAGTCACACAATCAAAAAAGTCAATAAGATTTGTTTGACATGATCTCCCCCCAGTGACAAAGGAAAGCATGTAGAATTTAGGGGGTAATTCCAAGTTGATCGCAGCAGGAATTTTTTTAGCAGTTGGGCAAAACCATGTGCACTGCTGGGGAGGCAGATTTAACATGTGCATGACCTTGGTGAAAATTCGTGGAACCATGGTCAGACCAAACGGTAAGGCCCGGAATTGGTAAGCATCCTGTATATCCAGGGATACCATATAGTCCCCTGGTTCCACAACCAGGACAATAGAGCGAAGGGTCTCCATACAAAAATTGGAGACCCTCACAAACTTGTTCAAAGTTTTGAGGTTGAGAATAGGCCGGTAGGAACCATTCAGTTTGGGGACTAGGAACAGCGTTGAATAGTACCCCCTGCCCCTCTGAGACAGAGGCACCGGAACTACCACTCTGGTGTCCAGGAGGGATTGTACCACTAAACGGAGAGTTGTTGCCTTCACCTGATTCGAAGGGATGTCCATCAGGCAACAGCGAGGAGGGGGACGTGTCTTGAAGGCTATTGCGTATCTGTGAGTGACGACTTCCCGTACCCAAGCGTCTGAAGTGGTATTCAACCATACCTGGGTGAACTGTAGTAGTCGGCCTCCCACCCTGGGATCCCCCAGGGGGAGGCCCACCCCATCATGCTGCAGGCTTGTCAGATTTTGAAGCCGGCTGACAGGCATCCCAGGCACATTTAGGCTTGGGCTTGGTGGTTTTGGAAGTGCAACACTATTTCGGGTACGCCTGACCCTTTGCTTTACCCGGAGGGCGAAAAGATCGAAAGGAAGTACTCTTAGCCTTCGGGGCCGAAGGAGTAGTACTAGGTAGACATGCAGTCTTAGCAGACACTGAGTCAGCGACAATCTTGTTGAGTTTCCTTTAAACGGGAGCACCTCCAGGGTTTTCTTAGAGTCCAAGTCCACCGACCAAGACTGTAACCAGAGAATACGGCAAGCCAAAATGGATGTCATAGCAGCCTTGGCCGCCAGAACACCTGCATCTGAAGCTGCTTCTTTAATGTAATGAAATGCCGTGACAATATAAGAGAAACATTGTCTGGCATGTTCAGAAAAATTGGACGGAAACTCAGCCTCTATTTCTTGAGCCACGCCTCAATAGCTTCTGTGGCCCAAGTAGCCGCAATGGTGGGCCTATGCGCAGCCCCTGCAAGGGTATAGATAGCTTTTAAGTAGCCCTCCACACGCTTATTCGTCAGCTCCTTTAGAGACGTGGCGGTAGTGACAGGCAGAGCAGATGACTCTACCAGACGAGTGATTTGCGAGTACACCAGTGGTGGTGTTTCCTAATTTGTACTCAATTCTGCCGCAAGGGGATAGCAGGCTAGCATCTTCTTGTGTGAGGTGAATTTCTTTCCTGGGTTCTCCAAGGATTCCTGACGTATGTCAACCAAGTGGTCAGAATGAGGTAAAACCAATTTACTAACCTTCTGACGTTTGAACATGTCCGGTTTCTTAGATGTAGTAGCAGTCTCAGGATCATCCTTAATCTGAAGAATGAGCCTGATAGCCTCTAAGAGATCAGGAACATCCACCTGTGAAACAGATTCCCCATCAAAAACGTCATGATCAGAGTCTGTGGGATCAGTATATACGCCATCTTCATCGGAAGAGGTATCCGGAACATGCGTGGATTGAGAGGAAGTAACAGCCCGCTTAGAGAACTTCTTAGGTTTAGTCTTAGGCGGGCGAGGGTCAGGAATAAGTTTATCCAAAGAGTTATTCAAGTGCTGTAACTGAGTGGACAGAGCATCTGTTGATGGCGGATTAACAGCAGGGACCATATAAGGCTGATAAGGCACAGGAGGTCCCAAAGGGGGGGTCAAGTCTAGTTACCAGCGTAGTTAGTAAATTAGAAAAGGCGGACCAAGACGGGCCCTGATGACTGACTGGGGGGGTAAAGAACCCCCAAAACCTGAACCCTCCGCAGCCATGTTATCCTCAAATGCATCTGGGACATCATAACCGTGCACAGCGTAATCAGCCCCAGACCCATCGCCCCCTGTAGCTGACATGATATGAAAGCGTAAACCACGGGCGACACAGTACAATATCAGCAGATATAATACCTAACACAAACCCCCCATGCAGTGTGACAGCACAAACAGAGGATTTCTGAGGTAAAATCTGACTGAAAAACACAGAGAAGAATACAAAATACATATATGCTGTAAAATACCTATATTATCTAATAACCCTGACGCACGGAGCCCCCTCATGTTACAGAATATAGGGATAGCAGTAGGAGTGAGATACATGGATTAGAGATCACACACAGTCACATGTACAATGCAGGAATTATGATAAACCATAAAACTGCACTGGACTAGCAATACTATTACTGAGTAAAGCTATGTATATAAACAGAGATATATATGAACACAAAAAACTGGATGAATATCACAAGGCAGTGTAATAAATAACCCTAAAGTAGGCACTTGTTCTTTACTAACACTGTCTAAACGACATGTAGAATACTTAAGTGTCCTGTAAATGCACAGCGCTGATGATGCAGGCAGCTTTACAGAGGAGGCATCACCCAGCAGTCCCAGAATCAGTGCAGCTGTGTGTAATGGCGCCCAAACGCTGACAAGGAGTGAGGTAGACAGAGAGATGCAGCTCCAGGGTGGGTTTTTTTCACTTTAAATGGCGCCCAGGGGCTGGGGATGGGGCTACAGGTCAGAGCCTTTTCACCTTGCTGGACTTCACCAACGGGTGTTGCGGGCCTTAATAAAATGGATTATAGCCTAATCCGACCTGTGCCCTTGCCTTGGTGGTCTAGTGGGGTCCCTGTACAGCCACAGTCAGTGTCCATGCCAGCGCACGCGGCCCGCCTCCTAATGGCCGAGCCGAATCGCGATTTCCAGCGGGTCCCGCCTGGGGGACCCTCTTACCTCCTCCCTGAGTGCGGCCACGCGATCCCGGAGAACTTCGGTTAGTGTGTGTGCCCTGGGTGAAGAACCGGAGCCCCTGCTGTAAGTACCCGGCAACCAGGGACGCGGGAGTATACAGCGCCTCTGGGGGAGGTGATGGAGCTGCAGCAGGAGATATCAGAATGATATCTAGCACTAGAGTGCCTCTGCTGCAGCCCTTGAAGTCGTCTATCTTCTATAAAATAGCTCTTCTTAGGACTGTTGGAGCAGCCCTGCCTGATAGCTGCCTGCACTGCAGGCACCAACTTACAAACTGAGCTCCTGTGCACGAAGGCGGGGTTATAGAGAAGGCAGCGCTGAGTATCTTGGGAACAGTCAACGCTTTCAGCCTGTTGGTGCCTCGGATCAAGATCCTACTCTAAACCGATGTTATTCCCTGTGAAATACCAGTGTACTCCGCTGCAGAAATACTGCTTTGAAATTGGGTCCATCTTTTAGAAACAACCTATATATTTTGTTGCACTTTCTTATCAATACAACTTTTAGAATATACCATCAGTACATCATACCTCCCAACATGACCCTCTCTCCAGGAGGGACAGAATGCTCTGCTCCTGAACTTCCCTCTTAATGAATGATTGCCAGCACCTGTGCTGAAACACATTTCTTATCCATTAACCTGTTCAACACAGGGGCTGGTAATCATAAATGATGGGAAAAGTCCAGGAGCAGAGCACTGTGTCCCTCCTGGGGAGGGTCATGTTGGGAGGTATGGTACATCATCTGTACTGTGTATAATTAGAGACACTGAAAATGCAAAAGGAATCTGTAAAGTGGTCTCTGTGCAAATCACCACAGGACTATGGAGAGCTGCATAAAGTGTGTCTTTTCTAGCTGTAGTCATGCTGAACTATTGCTGCAGAGGCACTTCCTGTATAACAAGTGGATCACAATGATGCAACTTCCACCATCGATATACTGCATACATGTACACATGGATACATACCTCCCAACAAGACCCTCTCCAGGAGGGACACAGTGCTCTACTTCTGGTATTCTCTTTTAATTTATGATTGCCGGCACCTGTTTTGAAAAGGTTAATGGATAAGAAAGGTGTTTCACTACAAGTGCCGGCAATCATGCATTAAGAGGGAAGTCCAGGAGCAGAGCATTATATCCCTCCTGGAGAGGGTCATTTTAAGGTGTATGTGGATATACTGCTTACATCTAATGAATCAATTATCAAGATCTGGAGCAGGGCTGGCCAAACCAGTCCTCGATCTACCAACAGTTCACATTTTCCAGATCACCTAGCTGGTGCACATGTGTAGTCATTACTAATTAAGATGTGCTGCATTCATTCCTAACTGACAATTCTACAGATCTCCAGGAGGCCTGGAAAACATGAACTGTTGGTAGATCTCGAGGACCGGTTTGGCCATCCCTGATCTGGAGAATGTGTACCTCTATTATGGCATATGATTTTAGACAGGTTTGTGATTGGCTCAGTAATGCAGATTTGTTTACAAATTGGTAACAGTGCTGGCTATTCATTTCACGTAACAAAGGGCATGATTCAGATTTCTACAGTATTGTCAAGACGAAGGGTAGTGGCTGTACAATACCTTGCAATCAAAATACAAATGCAGCAGGAGGCGTCTGTATGAAATAGACGCCTCCTGACAGCAATTGTGATCCAAGAGCTGCATCCGAAGATGCAGCATCCGACCACTATTGCGAACATCAGTCACAATGGTTGCTGCCTTCGTCTGCGCAAGTTAAGACCGATCAGCCGGGTCCAGGAAGTCTGTGTCCGAGGACATAGACCCTGGACTCAACACGCCCCCGTTTTGTAGAACAGGCCCGGTTGCAACCCCTGGTCCGCTACTCAAACTCCTAAGGGTAAGCTGCTAGCAAACACAAATGACCAGTTCTGCACATGCACGAGATTATCTGATGGTTTACGTCTAATCTGAATTAGATCAAAGGTGCGGTCTTATTTTATTTGGACATTGTAATGAATTATAGGAAATGCTAAATGAAAGCCTGTCACAGGATAACTTTAAACCTACAGACTGGCAATAATTTGCTAACAAAATCCTTGACCTGCGAGTTATGTGTTCACTTGTGTTAGGTACAGTACCACCCGATAATAAACTGCACTAATGTTAGGCTGGGGAGAAATGCACCATATTCGCATTTCAACATCAAAATCACAAGCACCTAATGGGAAATAATTTGTGGGAAAGAGGGCAAGAGAAGAGCTTCATGGTAACCTTCTGATGTAACTTTCCTAAACTACAAAATCTAAACTTATGTTTCTAGTTCCTAGAACTGTGTGCAACCATATATATATCTGACAACATGGAAGCAATTTCAGTGGGTGAGAAAATAGGGTTTTAATTACATACCAGTAAATCCTTTTCTCGAAGTCCGTAGAGGGTACTGGGGTCCACATTAGTATCATGGGGTATAGACGGGTCCACTAGAAGCCATGGGCACTTTAAGGATTTGACAGTGTGGGATGGCTCCTCCCTCTATGCCCCTCCTACCAGACTCAGTCTAGGAAACTGTGCCCGAGGAGACGGACATACTTTGAGAGAAGGATATAAAAGGATAGTGGTGAGATTCCGAACCAGCACACACAAACTAGAGGAAAGCCAAGCTAACCAAACTTTAAACCAGGAACAGCAACCGCTAAACCAACAATACTTAACCAAGTAACAGTGCAGGAATAAACGAAGCACTGGGCGGGCGCCCAGTATCCTCTATGGACTACGAGAAAAGGATTTACTGGTAGGTAATCAAAATCCTATTTTCTCTTACGTCCTAGAGGATACTGGGGTCCACATTAGTACCATGGGGATGTACCAAAGCTCCCATCCCGGGTGGGAGAGTGCTGAGGTTCCTGCAGAACTGATCGACCAAACTGAAGGTCCTCAGAGGCCAAAGTATCGAACTTGTAGAACTTAGAAAACGTGTTCGAACCTGACCAAGTAGCTGCTCGGCAGAGCTGTAAAGCAGAGACACCCCTGGCAGACGCCCGAGAAAAACCCACCGACCTAGTAGAGTGGGCCTGTACAGACTTTGGACACGGCAAACCTGCCGTTGAATAAGCATGCTGGATAGTAAGCCTGATCCGAAGTGCAATAGTCTGCTTTGAAGCAGGACACCCAATTTTATTGGGATCATAGAGAACAAACAGCGAGTCCGATTTCCGCTGACGACCTGTCCGTTTCACATAGATCTTCAAAGCCCTCATAACATCCAAGGACTTTGCAGTAGCCAAGGTGTCTGTAAGCACCGGCACCACAATAGGTTGGTTGATATGAAACGCAGACACCACCTTTGGAAGAAAGTGCTGACGAGTTCTGAGTTCAGCCCTATCTTCATGAAAAACCAAATAGGGGCTTTTGTGAGACAACGCCCCAAGCACGCCTTGCAGAAGCTAAGGCCAACAGTGTGACTGCCTTCCACGTCAGAAACTTGACGTCAACGTCCTGTAAAGGCTCAATCCAATCCGATTGCAGGAACTGCAACACCACGTTGAGATCCCAAGGTGCCATAGGAGGCACAAAGGGAGGTTGGATGTGCAGAGCCCCCTTCAAAAATGTCTGAACCTCAGTGAGAGAAGCCAATTGTTTCTGGAATAAAATGGACAAAGCCGAAATCTGGACCTTTATGGAGCCCACATCCACACCTGACTGCAGAAAAAGGAGAAAATGCCCCAACTTAAATGCCGCCACAGGAATTTTCCTGTTCTCACACCAAGAGACATATTTTTTCCAAATACGGTTCTAATGTTTAGACGTTACCCTCTTTCTGGCTTGGATCAGGGTTGGAATAACCCTATTGGTAATCCCATTCCGGGCTAGAATTTGACATTCAACCTCCATGCCGTTAAACGTAGCCATGATAAGTCTTGATAGAATTGTTGAATTTGGGGTGATCTTTTTACCCAGATTAAATTAATTCATTACTTCTTGTATAGAAGCTCTAATCCCCCAACGATATGACTAATAATTCATTGTTGGTGTTTTTATTGTAATATTTTTAATTATTGACACCGGCCGTGTGTATACACATTTTTTTGTCCTTTTTTTGTTTTCATTGTATGTATATATATTTTTATTATAGGATGTGGTGGGATAAATAAATCTAATTTTAATATAAAGATTCTGGCAGTACAGCGCTTCAATTGTTATTTCTTTCTTGATAGACGAACGGCCCCTGTTGGAGAAGGTCTTCGCGAAGAGGTAGAGGCCACGGGTCCTCCAGGAGCATCTCCAGTAGATCCGCATGCAAGGCCCTTCTTGGCCAATCCAGAGCAATGAGAATTGCTTGAACGTTTTCCCTTTTTATTCTTTTGAGAATCTTTGGGATCAAAGGGAGTGGTGGAAACACGTACACCATCTGGTAGACTCATGGAGTCACCAGAGCGTCAACCGCCACTGCTTGTGGGTCCCTCGACCTGGAACAATACCGCTTCAGCTTCTTGTTGAGGCGAGAGGCCATCATGTCGATTTGTGGCATTCCCCACCGACGTTCCAAGCACCCGAACACCACCGGGTGAAGGCCCCACTCTCCTGGGTGGAGGTCGTGTCTGCGGAGGAAGTCTGCTTCCCAGTTGTCTACTCCCGGAATGAAGATCACGGACAACGTGAGAACCTGTCTTTCTGCCCAGAGGAGAATCCTTGTTACCTCTGAAATTGCTGCTCTGCTCTTTGTTCCGCCTTGTAGGTTTATGTACGTTACTGCCGTCACATTGTCCGACTGAACCTGAATGGCTTGATCTTGAAGAAGATGCGATGCCTGTAGAAGGGCATTGTATATGGGCCTTAGTTCCAGAACGTTGATCGGAAGAATGGCTTCCTGCCTTGACCATTTCCCTTGGAACTGTTCCCCCTGGATAACTGCTCCCCAACCTCTGAGGCTTGCGTCTGTGGATAGCAAAATCCAATTTTGAATCCCGAACCTCCGGCACTCGGTCAGATGAGAAGTTTGAAGCCACCGCAGAAGAGAAATTCTGTCTTTTGGCAACAAACGGATCCTCTGGTGCATGTGAAGATGCGATCCGGACCATTTGTCCTACAGTTCCAGCTGGAAGGGCCTTGCGTGGAACCTTCCATTCTGCAGCGCTTCATAAGCGGCCACCATCTTTCCCAGAAGGCGAATGTATAGATGCACCGATATCCAGGTTTTCCTTAGAACATCCCGCACCATCGACTGGATCACCAATGCCTTTTCCAACGATAGGAATACCTTCTGTACCTCCGTATCCAGTATCATTCCCAGTAAAGGAAGTCTCCGTGTTGGTTCCAAATGAGATTATGGTAGGTTCAGAATCCACCCATGATCCTGGAGTAGACGGGTTGAGCGGGAAATGTTGTCTAATAACCTCTCCCTGGAAGATGCTTTTATCAGCAGATCGTCCATATAAGGAATTATGTTCACTCCCTGTTTGCGGAGGAGAAACATAATCTCTGCCATTACCTTGGTGAAAACCCTCGGTGCCGTGGAGAGGCCAAATGGCAGGGCCTGGAACTGGCAGTTACAGTCCTGTAATGCAAACCTTAGATAAGCTTGATGAGGCGGCCAAATCGGAATATGATGGTACGCATCCTTGATATCCAGAGACACTAAGAATTCCCCCTCTTCCAGACCAGAGATCACTGCTCTCAGAGACTACATCCTGAACTTGAACACCCTTAGGTATGGGTTCAACAACTTAAGATTTAAAATGGGCCTTACCAAACCATCCGGCTTCGGAACCACAAACAGGTAGGAATAATAATCTTGGCTTTGCAGCTGAAGTGGAACTGGAACAATGACCTGAGTCTGTACCAGATTTTGAATTGCTTCCTGTAAAGTCATACTTGCTTCTTGAGAAGCTGGTAAGCCTGATTTGAAGAATCTGCAAGGTGGGAGTTCCTGAAACTCCAGTTCCAGTTCCAGTCTGTAGCCCTGGGTTATAAGATTTATGATCCAGGGATTCTGGCAAGACATTGCCCATCTGTGACTGGATAATCTTAAACGGGGTCCCACCTGCCTGTCTTCCAGGCAGTGCGGTCCACCGTCATGCTGAACGCTTAAAGGAAGCAGAACAGGGGTTTTGTTCCTGTGAACCTGCAGTTGCTGGTTTTCTGGGTTTACCTCTGTTGCCTTTGAAGGCCGTAGAAGAACCCTTGCTCTTGTTCTTAAACTTCGCTGTAGAGTTAAAGCAGTGTAGGATTTTCTAGCCGGGGGAGCTGCGGAAGGAAGGTATGTAGACTGACCCACAGTAACCTTGGATATCCACGTATCCAGTTCATCTCAAAAAAGGGCTTCCCTTGTGAAAAGTAGGCTTTCCACGCCTTTCCTGGAATCCGCGTCCACAGTCAACTGGCGTAGCCACAAGCCCCTGCGTGCTGATACTGCCACAGCAATGGAGTGTGCATTGAGTAAACCAATTTCCTCTATGGCCTCCACCATAAAGTTAGCTGAATACTGTATATGCTGAAGGAGTAAAATTATATCACCCCTGGATAAGGAATCTAACCCGTCAATTAGATTACCTGACCATTTTGCAATGGCCCTAGAGATCCACGCGCAAGTTATAGTGGGTCTCTGAACCCCCCAGACCCCAAACCTCCCCCTCCCCCAAGCTGTCTACAGAGATTTGAGAGTAGTCACAATCTTGCGGTCTGCAAGGAAGCTGCCGCAGGAACAGGTAAAACTATCTTACGTGACAGCTTAGAAACCGATGCGTCAACAATCGGTGGGGTTTTCCATTTCTTTCTGTCATCCTGAGGAAACGGGAAGGATGTGAGTATCCTTTTTGGAACCTGAAAAAGGGAATTTAATTCCTTAGATGCAGGGAAAGTAACTGAGGATTTCTTTTTTACATTAAAATAAGATTCCTTCTCATCCTCTGACACCTTATCAGGAATGTGCAGGACATCTATAATAGCTCCTATCAGAGCCTGTATTTCCTGTGATATAGATGCATCCGCCCCTACAGAGTCCACCTCACCCTCCTCTGGGTCTGATACATCATCATCATCATTGGTATCAGCCTGCATAATTTGTGCCAGATTATGCTTCTGTGCACAAATAGCAGGGGTCTGAGACGCCGGATTAATAATTGAATTTCTATTCATCAGGTCATCTACAGATTGCCTTAAATATTGCGTCTCCTTTTCATTTTGGGATAATTTGTTTGAAATATTTGAAATCACCCCTTTTAATGAATCTAACGATACAGGTTCCGATCCACTAGCATGAGAATGTGTACCATCCATTCCTGAGTACACTGTAAAGACCCTCCAGATTGACAAAAGTACTCTGCTGTGCATGATACACACTCCTTTGACATGATAAATGTAAAAGAACAAACACGCACAGTGAGGAATAGGTTAAAAGCACAGTTAACCCACACACAGCCCTTCTAGGGAGACACAGAGTATATTGGAGCCAGCCACACAGCGCTCCTAAAGCTAAAATACAAACTTAGAAGGGTCGCAAACTAAGTACCCTAATAGGGCTTAATACACCAAAATATTGCTCCCCCTCCTTGCTATGACCCCCTGGTACCACTGAGGTGCTCTGGAGTCCTTGTGGAGAAGCTGCGCTTCCCTGTCAGGCTGCCTGTGTAACCTGCAGATGGGAAAATGGCGCTGGTGAGCTGCTGGGTCCGCTCATAGTGAAGGCCCCGCCCCTGTAATGGTGCGCAGTCTTCCCGAGTTTTATACTGGCTGAGGTGCAGAATAAAGTCTACAGTGGGTTAAAACCCCTGTGAGGTATGCCAGTTAGTGGGTAATAGTAGTGGCTCTGCCTCACAGCGGTCACACCGTGCATCTGAAGCCTGCAGCACAGCATGCATGCAGCGCTGCTACCCTTATGCCACCATTACAGCCGGCGATCCGCTAACCGGGACGACAGCCACCTACTCACCACTCTTCAGTCTTCTGGCTCTGTTAGGGGTGGCGGCGTGCTGCGGGTCTGTATGCTCTCTGTGGTGGGGCTTGCGAATAGGACGCTCAGGAGCTCAGTGTCCTGTCAGCGGGGAACAGGACCATTAACCCTGGGGAAGTTGGGCCGTTCCCTCCCCTAAGTCCCACGAAGCAGGCAGTCGGGTGCCAACCAGACCTGCCTGAAAATAATAAAATAGAAAATAAATGCAGAAAACTCTTCAGGAGCTTCCTAAGCGTGACCGGCTCCTCCGGGCTCATTTTCTAAACTGAGTCTGGTAGGAGGGGCATAGAGGGAGGAGCCAGCCCACACTATACATTTCTTAAAGTGCCCATGGCTCCTAGTGGACCCATCTATACCCCATGGTACTAATGTGGACCCCAGTATCCTCTAGGCCGTAAGAGAAACAGTAATTTAAGAAAGCCGTTACCAATGTATTTATATTGGGCTCTTAATTGTCTGCAGCCTATCACATGGGTCATTACAGCTTTGAACTTCTCTTTCTGGGAAATAACAAACAGGAAGCGCTAGAAGCTGCGCTCACTAGAAAAGTGCCAAGACACAGTCCTTACAGAGAGACAAACAACTAACACCGAGACCCCATTGCAGCTGTCGACTTTACTGTAACCTGACACATAACAATACCAAGAAAACAAAGCCATACACGGAGCCTGTATACATAAATTACAAATATTACGGCTTATTTTCCTTACACTTGAAGTTCTTTGACCTCATAAAAGAATAAGATACCAAAAAAGGTTGCATTGGTCATAAAAATACCATCACAGATGTGTAAGTTGTATAACACACATGTGATAAAAAAATAAGAATTTAAACCTACCGGTAAATCTTTTTCTCCTAGTCCGTAGAGGATGCTGGGGACTCCGTAAGGACCATGGGGATTAGACGGGCTCCACAGGAGACATGGGCACTAAAAAGAACTTTAGATATGGGTGTGCACTGGCTCCTCCCTCTATGCCCCTCCTCCAGACCTCGGTTAGAGAAACTGTGCCCAGAGGAGACGGACAGTACGAGGAAAGGATTTTTGTTAATCTAAGGGCAAGATTCATACCAGCCCACACCATCCACACCGTATAACATGGAATATACGAACCAGTTAACAGCATGAAACCAAACAGCATCAGCCCGTGACTGATCAAAACTGTAACATAACCCTTAAGTACGCAAAAACTATATACAAGTCTTGCATATGTAGTCCGCACTGGGACGGGCGCCCAGCATCCTCTACGGACTAGGAGAAAAAGATTTACCGGTAGGTTTAAAATCTTATTTTCTCTTACGTCCTAGAGGATGCTGGGGACTCCGTAAGGACCATGGGGATTATACCAAAGCTCCAAAACAGGCGGGAGAGTGCGGATGACTCTGTAGCACCAATTGAGCAAACATGAGGTCCTCATCAGCCAGGGTATCAAACGTGTAGAACTTCGCAAAGGTGTTTGAACCCGACCAAGTAGTAGCTCGGCACAGCTGTAAAGCCGAGACACCTCGGGCAGTCGCCCAAGAAGAGCCCATCTTCCTAGTGGAATGGGCCTTTACAGAATTTGGTAACGGCAATCCAGCCATAGAATGAGCCTGCTGAATCGTGTTACAGATCCAGCGAGCAATAGTCTGCTTAGAAGCAGGAGCGCCAACCTTGTCGGCTGCATACAGGACGAACAGTGCCTCTGTTTTCCTAACCCGGGCCGTTCTGGCCACATCAATTTTCAATGCCCTGATCACATCAAGGGACTCATAATCCTCCAAGTCCCGTGTAGCCACAGGTACCACAATAGGCTGGTTCATATGAAAAGAAGAAACCACCTTGGGCAAAAAGTGAGGACGAGTTCGCAACTCTGCTCTATTCACATGGAAAATCAGATAGGGGCTTTTGTGAGATAAAGCTGCCAACTCCGACACTCGCCTAGCCGATGCCAAGGCCAACAACATGACCACTTTCCAAGTGAGATATTTTAATTCCACCGTTTTAAGAGGTTCAAACCAGTGAGACTTAAGGAACCGCAACACCACGTTAAGATCCCAGGGTGCCACTGGAGGTACAAAAGGAGGCTTGATATGCAGCACTCCCTTCACAAAAGTCTGGACTTCTGGGAGAGAAGCCAATTCCTTCTGAAAGAAAATGGATAGGGCCGAAATCTGAACCTTAATGGAGCCTAATTTTAGGCCCAAATTTACTCCCGTTTGTAGGAAGTGAAGGAAACGGCCCAAATGGAATTCTTCTGGAGGAGCATTCCTGGACTCACACCAAGATACGTACTTTCTCCATATACGGTGATAATGTTTCGCTGTCACGTCTTTCCTAGCCTTTATCAGAGTAGGAATGACCTCATCCGGAATGCCCTTTTCTGCTAGGATCCGGCGTTCAACCGCCATGCCGTCAAACGCAGCCGCGGTAAGTCTTGGAACAGACAGGGCCCCTGTTGTAACAGGTCCTCTCTGAGAGGAAGAGGCCACGGATCTTCTGTGAGCATTTCCTGAAGATCCGGATACCAGGCCCTTCGCGGCCATTCTGGAACAATGAGAATTGTCTGTACTCCTCTTCGTCTTATGATTCTCAATATCTTTGAGATGAGCGGAAGAGTAGGGAACACATAGACCGACTGAAACACCCATGCCTGAGGGTCCCTCGACCTGGCGCAATACTTCGGTAGTTTCTTGTCTATCTGAGGCAGTCCCCACCGACTTGCAATCTCTGCGAAGACTTCCTGATGAAGTCCCCACTCTCCTGGATGTAGATCGTGTCTGCTGAGGAAGTCTGCTTCCCAGTTGTCCACTTCCAGAATGAACACTGCTGTAAGGGCGCTTACATGATTTTCCGCCCAGCGAAGAATCCTGGTGGCTTCCGCCATTGCCACTCTGCTCTTTGTTCCACCTTGGCGGTTTACATGAGCCACTGCGGTGATGTTGTCTGACTGGATCAGAACCGGTAGGTCGCGAAGCAAATCTTCCGCTTGTCGAAGGGCGCTGTATATGGCCCTCAACTCCAGGACGTTGATGTGAAGACAAGCCTCCTGGCTTGACCAGAGACCCTGGAAGCTTCTTCCCTGTGTGACTGCACCCCAACCTCGGAGGCTCGCATCCGTGGTTACCAGAACCCAGTCCTGAATGCCGAACCTGCGACCCTCCAGAAGGTGAGCACTCTGCAGCCACCACAGGAGAGATACCCTGGCCCTGGGGGACAGGGTGATTATCTGATGAATCTGTAGATGTGACCCGGACCACTTGTCCAGAAGGTCCCATTGAAAAGTAATCGCATGGAACCTGCCGAATGGAATGGCCTCGTAAGTCACCACCATCTTTCCCAGAACTCGAGTGCAGTGATGCACCGACACCCTTGTTGGCTTCAATAGGTCCCTGACCAAAGACATGAGTTCTTGGGCCTTTTCCATCGGAAGATAAACCCTTTTCTGGTCTGTATCCAGAATCATGCCTAAGAAGGGCAAACGAGTCGTTGGAATCAACTGTGACTTCGGGATATTGAGAATCCAGCCGTGCTGTTGCAACACCCTCAGGGAGAGTGATACGCTGTTCAGCAACTGTTCTCTCGATCTCGCTTTTATTAGGAGATTGTCCAAGTATGGGATAATTGTGACACCCTGCTTGCGCAGGAGCACCATAATTTCCACCATTACCTTGGTGAAAATCCTCGGCGCCGTGGAAAGCCCAAACGGCAACGTCTGAAATTGGTAATGACAATCCTGTACAGCAAACCTCAGGAACGCCTGATGAGGCGGATATATGGGGACATGAAGGTATGCATCCCTTATGTCTAGGGACACCATATAATCCCCACCTTCCAGGCTGGCGATGACCGCTCTGAGCGACTCTATCTTGAACTTGAACCTTTTTAAGTATAGGTTTAAGGATTTTAAATTCAAAATGGGCCTGACCGAACCGTCCGGTTTTGGGACTACAAACAGGGTTGAGTAATACCCCATCCCCTGCTGCAGCAGGGGGACTTTGACCACCACTTGCTGAAGACACAATTTTTTAATAGCTTTTATATCTCCCTCTCTGGGGGAGAAGCCGGCAGGGCCGATTTGAAAAACCGGTGAGGAGGCACCTCTTTGAATTCCAGCTTGTAACCCTGGGAAACAATTTCTATTGCCCAGGGATCCACCTGTGATTGAACCCAGACGTGGCTGAAAAGTCGAAGACGTGCCCCCACTGGGACGGACTCCCTCAGCGGAGCCCCAGCGTCATGCGGTGGATTTTGTAGAGGCCGGGGAGGACTTCTGCTCCTGGCAGCTTTTTCCCCTTGCCCTTACCTCTGGCAAGAAAGGAAGATCCCCGCACTCTCTTGGGTTTATGCGACCGAAAGGACTGCATCTGATAATGTGGCGTTTTCTTAGGCTGTGAGGAAACATAAGGCAAAAAAGTTGATTTACCTGCCGTAGCCGTGGAAACTAGGTCCGTGAGACCTTCCCCAAACAATTCCTCACCCTTGTAAGGTAAAACCTCCATATGCCTCTTCGAGTCGGCATCGCCCGTCCATTGTCGGGTCCATAGAGCTCACCTAGCCGAAATCGCCATAGCATTGGCTCTGGAACCCAATGTCTCTCTGAGCATCTCTCATATATAGGACAGCATCTTTCATATGACCCAGGGTCAATAAAATGGTTTCCTTATTCAGCGAATCTATATCAGCCGATAAGATATCTGTCCACGCTGCTACAGACCCAAGCCGACGCTATCGCCGTTCTGAGTAAGGTACCAGTATGTGTGTAAATAGACTTCAAGGTAGTCTCCTGCCTGCGATCAGCAGGATCCTTGAGGGTTGCCGTATCTTGAGATGGCAGCGCTACCTTTTTGGATAAGCGTGTCAACGCTTTGTCCACCCTTGGGGAGGATTCCCACCGTATCCTGTCCTTAGCCAGGAAAGGATACGCCATAAGAATCCTTTTGGGAATCTGCAGTTTTTTATCTGGAGAATCCCAAGCCTTTTCAAATAATTTGTTCAGCTCATGAGATGGAGGAAAGGTTACCTCAGGTTTCTTTTCTTTAAACATGTGGACCCTCGTATCAGGGACAGAGGGTTCATCCGTGATATGCAACACCTCTTTTATAGCAATAATCATATAATGAATACTTTTAGCCAATTTTGGCTGTAACTTTGCATCATTGTAGTCGACACTGGAGTCAGACTCCGTGTCGGTATCAGTGTCTACTATTTGGGATAGTGGGTGCTTTTGAGACCCCGAAGGTTCCTGTGACATAGTGAAAGGCAGGGCTAAACTCCCTGTACATTCCCTGGACTCAGCTTTGTCCAACCTTTTGTGCTATAAATTCCCCCCCCCCCTGCGCCCTTACAGTGCCTGCCGCGTGTGTGTTGTGTGGGAGCAATGGCGCGCAGCTGTACCTCTATAAAGATCTGAAGTCTTCTGCCGCCTCTGAAGTCTTCTCTTCTAATACTCACCCGGCTTCTATCTTCCGGCTCTGTGAGGAGGACGACGGCGCGGCTCCGGGACGAACAGCTAGGAGAGACCTGCGTTCCGACTCCCTCTGGAGCTAGTGTCCAGTAGCCTAAGAAGCAGAGCCTAGCAGATAAGTAGGTCTGCTTCTCTCTCCTCAGTCCCTCGATGCAGGGAGCCTGTTGCCAGCAGGCTCCCTGAAAATAAGAAACTTAACACAAATTATTTATTTTCAGGAAACTCAGGAGAGCTCCCTGTAATGCACCCAGTATCCTCTGGGCGCAGTATCAAACTGAGGTCTGGAGGAGGGGTATAGAGGGAGGAGCCAGTGCACACCCATATCTAAAGTTCTTTTTAGTGCCCATGTCTCCTGCAGAGCCCGTCTAATCCCCATGGTCCTTACGGAGTCCCCAGCATCCTCTAGGACGTAAGAGAAAAAACAATGGAAGGATCAGACACCCAGAAACAACAATCATAATTCTAAGGTTATTGGGCAATAAACAATGAGTAATCATACCATGAAACGGACTTCTCTGGGAAATGAAGTGTATAGCGTAGACATTATTTACTAAAAGCCACAGATTGCTATAATTAAAGTTTCCTTCCTCTTATGTCTCCAAGGTGTTACTGCTACTGCAAAACCCACTCTACTCCATAGGGGGGGGTCATTCCGACCCGATCGCACGCTCCTCGCAGCTGTGCGATCGGGTCGGAACTGCACATGCGCGGCGTACGCATTGCGCAGGCGCGTTGTTGGCCGTCGCCGCGCATCGACGCCACAAACTAAGAAAGCGGTCGCAGCGACGACACAAGAAGATTGACAGGAGGAAGGTGGATCCAGGCAGCAACTCACCATTTTCGGGGAGTGGCGAGTCCAATGCAGGCATATCCAGGCATTTGGAGGGCAGATATCTGACATCAATTCCGGGACCTGCATCGCTGGATCGATTGCACAGGGTAAGTAACTCTTACCCTGATCTTCTTTTACAGGAAACTTTTTTTGCATAGCAGGGATGCACAAGCGATCGCAGCCCTGCTATGCAGAAATACACTATCCCATAGGCGTCGTCGAGTTGATTGCATGGGCAGCAAAAAGTTGCTATGTGCGATCAACTTGGAATGACCCCCCATGTCAGAGTTATGCGACTCTTTACATATATACCAAGATCAGCAAAGTATTTGAGGCAAAGAAAACGTAAATGTAATCTGTGGGTATGCGGTTAATTTACCAGCTGTCGGGATCCCGACTGTTAGAATCCAGACGCTGGTTTTCTGACAGCCATCACAATGCCGGCGCCAGAATCCAGAAAAAGTTGGGACACAGACGCTGTAATCCCGACCTAGGTAAATATACCAACGTTCTTAGGTTTTAGGGCTGTGGGGGGTTAGGCTGCAGGCAGGGGAGGGGGGTTAGGCACCCACGGGGAGGGTTAGGTTAAGGCTGTGGGTGTGGGAGGGTTAAGTTTTGGCTGCAGGGAGGGGGAGGTTACGGTTAAGGCACCGTTTGCAGGGAGGTTATGGTTAGGCACTATAGTGGGAGAGTTTTGTTAGGATGTAGGTAGTGCTTAAGGTGGTCCTTCAGAGATGGTGGAATTTACCCCCACCCCACGGCGCCCATGCAACAAAAGGTATTGCACACGCCTAGGGCGCGCGGCGCAAAAAATAAGATTTTACTAACTCTATTTCTCGTAGTCCGTAGTGGATGCTGGGACTCCGTAAGGACCATGGGGAATAGCGGCTCCGCAGGAGACTGGGCACAACTAAAGAAAGCTTTAGGACTACCTGGTGTGCACTGGCTCCTCCCTCTATGACCCTCCTCCAGACCTCAGTTAGGATACTGTGCCCGGAAGAGCTGACACAATAAGGAAGGATTTTGAATCCCGGGTAAGACTCATACCAGCCACATCAATCACACCGTACAACTCGTGATGCTATACCCAGTTAACAGTATGAATAACAACTGAGCCTCTTCAACAGATGGCTCAACAATAACCCTTTTGTTAAACAATAACTATATACAAGTATTGCCGACAATCCGCACTTGGGATGGGCGCCCAGCATCCACTACGGACTACGAGAAATAGATTTACCGGTGAGTAAAATCTTATTTTCTCTGACGTCCTAAGTGGATGCTGGGACTCCGTAAGGGCCATGGGGATTATACCAAAGCTCCCAAATGGGCGGGAGAGTGCGGATGACTCTGCAGCACCGAATGAGCAAACTCAAGGTCCTCCTCAGCCAGGGTATCAAATTTGTAGAATTTTGCAAAAGTGTTAGACCCTGACCAAGTAGCAGCTCTGCAAAGTTGTAAAGCCGAGACCCCTCGGGCAGCCGCCCAAGAAGAGCCCACCTTCCTCGTGGAATGGGCTTTTACAGATTTAGGATGCGGCAGTCCAGCCGCAGAATGCGCAAGCTGAATTGTGCTACAGATCCAGCGAGCAATAGTCTGCTTCGAAGCAGGAGCACCCATCTTGTTGGGTGCATACAGGATAAATAGCGAGTCAGTTTTCCTGACTCCAGCCGTCCTGGAAACATATATTTTCAAGGCCCTGACTACGTCCAGTAACTTGGAATCCTCCAAGTCCCTAGCAGCGCAGGCACCACAATAGGTTGGTTCAAATGAAAAGCTGATACCACCTTAGGGAGAAACTGGGGACGAGTCCTTAATTCTGCCCTATCCATATGGAAAATCAGATAAGGGCTTTTACATGACAAAGCCGCCAATTCTGACACACGCCTGGCCGAAGCCAAGGCCAACAGCATGACCACCTTCCACGTGAGATATTTCAAATCCACGGTTTTAAGTGGCTCAAACCAATGTGACTTTAGGAAACCCAACACCACGTTGAGATCCCAAGGTGCCACTGGAGGCACAAAAGGGGGCTGAATATGCAGCACTCCCTTAACAAATGTCTGAACGTCAAGCAGTGAAGTCAGTTGTTTCTGGAAGAAAATCGACAGAGCCGAAATCTGGACCTTAATGGAACCCAATTTTACCTGGCGCAATATCTTTTTAGCTTTTTGTTGAGGCGGGACGCCATCATGTCCACCTGTGGCCTTTCCCAACGGTTTACAATCATTTGGAAGACTTCTGGATGAAGTCCCCACTCTCCCGGGTGGAGGTCGTGCCTGCTGAGGAAGTCTGCTTCCCAGTTGTCCACTCCCGGAATGAACACTGCTGACAGTGCTAACACGTGATTTTTCGCCCATCGGAGAATCCTTGTGGCTTCTGCCATCGCCATCCTGCTTCTTGTGCCGCCCTGTCGGTTTACATGGGCGACCGCCGTGATGTTGTCTGACTGAATCAGTACCGGCTGGTTTTGAAGCAGGGGTCTTGCTTGACTTAGGGCATTGTAAATGGCCCTCAGTTCCAGAATATTTATGTGTAGGGAAATCTCCTGGTTTGACCATAGTCCCTGGAAGTTTCTTCCCTGTGTGACTGCCCCCCAGCCTCGAAGGCTGGCATCCGTGGTCACCAGGACCCAGTCCTGTATGCCGAATCTGCGGCCCTCTTGAAGATGAGCACTCTGCAGCCACCACAGCAGAGACACCCTGGTCCTTGGAGACAGGGTTATCAGCTGATGCATCTGAAGATGCGATCCGGACCACTTGTCCAACAGGTCCCACTGAAAGGTTCTTGCATGGAACCTGCCGAATGGAATTGCTTCGTAGGAAGCTACCATCTTTCCCAGGACTCGCGTGCAGTGATGCACCGACACCTGTTTTGGTTTCAGGAGGCCTCTGACTAGAGATGACAGCTCCTTGGCTTTCTCCTCCGGGAGAAACACCTTTTTCTGGACTGTGTCCAGAACCATCCCCAGGAACAGTAGACGTGTCGTAGGGACCAGCTGTGACTTTGGAATATTTAGAATCCAACCGTGCTGTTGTAGCACCTCCTGAGATAGTGCTACCCGACCAACAACTGCTCCCTGGACCTCGCCTTTATCAGGAGATCGTTAAAGTACGGGATAATTAAAACTCCCTTTTTTCGAAGGAGTATCATCATATCGGCCATTACCTTGGTAAATAGCCTTGGTGCCGTGGACAAGCCGAACGGCAACGTCTGGAATTGGTAATGACAATCCTGTACCAAAAATCTGAGGTACTCCTGGTGAGGATGGTAAATGGGGACATGCAGGTAAGCATCCTTGATGTCCAGTGATACCATGTAATCCCCCTCGTCCAGGCTTGCAATAACCGCCCTGAGCGATTCCATCTTGAACTTGAATTTTTTATATATGTGTTCAAGGATTTCAAATTTTAAATGGGTCTCACCGAACCGTCCGGTTTCGGTACCACAAACATTGTGGAATAGTAACCCCGTCCTTGTTGAAGGAGGGGCACCTTGATTATCACCTGCTGGGAATACAGCTTGTGTATTGCCTCTAACACTGCCTCCCTGCCTGAGGGAGTTGTAGGCAAGGCAGATTTGAGGAAACGGCGGGGGGGAGACGTCTCGAATTCCAGCTTGTACCCCTGAGATACTACTTGAAGGATCCAGGGATCCACCCGTGAGCGAGCCCACTGATTGCTGAAGTTTTTGAGACGGGCCCCCACCGTACCTGGCTCCGCCTGTGGAGCCCCAGCGTCATGAGGCGGACTTGGAGGAAGCGGGGGAGGACTTTTGCTCCTGGGAACTGGCTGTATGCTGCAGCTTTTTCCCTCTACCTCTGCCTCTGGGCAGAAAGGACGCGCCTTTAACCCGCTTGCCCTTATGGGGCCCGAAAGGACTGTACCTGATAATGATAATACGGTGCTTTCTTTGGCTGTGAGGGAACATGGGGTAAAAATGCTGACTTCCCAGCTGTTGCTGTGGAAACGAGGTCCGAGAGACCATCCCCGAACAACTCCTCACCCTTATAAGGCAAAACTTCCATGTGCCTTTTAAAATCTGCATCACCTGTCCACTGCCGAGTCCATAACCCTCTCCTGGCAGAAATGGACATTGCACTTATTTTAGATGCCAGCCGGCAAATATCCCTCTGTGCATCTCTCATGTATAAGACTGCGTCTTTAATATGCTCTACGGTTAGCAATATAGTGTCCCTGTCTAGGGTATCAATATTTTCCGACAGGGAATCTGACCACGCAGCTGCAGCACTGCACATCCATGCTGAAGCAATAGCTGGTCTCAGTATAATACCTGTGTGTGTATATACAGACTTCAGGATAGCCTCCTGCTTCCTATCAGCAGGCTCCTTTAGGGCGGCCGTATCTGGAGACGGTAGTGCCACCTTCTTTGACAAGCGTGTAAGCGCTTTATCCTCCCTAGGGGATGTTTCCCAACGTGACCTATCCTCTGGCGGGAAAGGGTACGTCATTAGTAACCTTTTAGAAATTACCAGTTTCTTATCGGGGGAAGCCCACGCTTCTTCACACACTTCATTTAATTCCTCAGATGGAGGAAAAAATAAGAATTTACTTACCGATAATTCTATTTCTCGGAGTCCGTAGTGGATGCTGGGGTCCCTGAAAGGACCATGGGGGGGATAGCGGCTCCGCAGGAGACAGGGCACAAAAAGTAAAGCTTTACGATCAGGTGGTGTGTACTGGCTCCTCCCCCTATGACCCTCCTCCAAGCCTCAGTTAGGTACTGTGCCCGGACGAGCGTACACAATAAGGAAGGATTTTGAATCCCGGGTAAGACTCATACCAGCCACACCAATCACACTGTACAACCTGTGATCTGAACCCAGTTAACAGTATGATAACAGCGGAGCCTCTGAAAAGATGGCTCACAACAATAATAACCCGATTTTTGTAACTATGTACAAGTATTGCAGACAATCCGCACTTGGGATGGGCGCCCAGCATCCACTACGGACTCCGAGAAATAGAATTATCGGTAAGTAAATTCTTATTTTCTCTATCGTCCTAGTGGATGCTGGGGTTCCTGAAAGGACCATGGGGATAATACCAAAGCTCCCAAACGGGCGGGAGAGTGCGGATGACTCTGCAGCACCGAATGAGAGAACTCCAGGTCCTCCTTAGCCAGGGTATCAAATTTGTAGGATTTTACAAACGTGTTTGCCCCTGACTAAATAACCGCTCGGCAAAGTTGTAAAGCCGAGACCCCTCGGGCAGCCGCCCAAGATGAGCCCACCTTCCTTGTGGAATGGGCATTTACATATTTTGGCTGTGGCAGGCCTGCCACAGAATGTGCAAGCTGAATTGTATTACACATCCAACTAGCAATAGTCTGCTTAGAAGCAAGAGCACCCAGTTTGTTGGGTGCATACAGGATAACAGCAAGTCAGTTTTCCTGACTCCAGCCGTCCTGGAACATATTTTCAGGGCCCTGACAACATCTAGCAACTTGGAGTCCTCCAAGTCCCTAGTAGGTGCAAGGCACCACAATAAGCTGGTTCAGGTGAAACACTGACACCACCTTAGGGAGAGAACTGGGGACGAGTCCGCAGCTCTGCCCTGTCCGAATGGACAAACAGATATGGGCTTTTTTGAGAAAAAACCACCAATTTGACACTCGCCTGGTCCAGGCCAGGGCCAAGAGCATGGTCACTTTTCATGTGAGATGCTTCAAATCCACAGATTTGACTGGTTTTAAACCAATGTGATTTGAGGAATCCCAGAACTACGTTGAGATCCCACAGTGCCACTGGAGGCACAAAAGGGGGTTGTATATGCAATACTCCCTTGACAAACTTCTGGACTTCAGGAACTGAAGCCAATTCTTTCTGGAAGAAAATCGACAGGGCCGAAATTTGAACCTTAATGGACCCCAATTTGCGGCCCATAGACACTCCTGTTTGCAGGAAATGCAGGAAACGACCGAGTTGAAATTTCTTTGTGGGGCCATCCTGGCCTCACACCACGCAACATATTTTCGCCACATGTGGTGATAATGTTGTGCGGTCACCTCCTTTCTGGCTTTGACCGGGGTAGGAATGACCTCTTCCGGAATGCCTTTTTCCCTTAGGATCCGGCGTTCCACCGCCATGCCGACAAACGCAGCTGCGGTAAGTCTTGGAACAGACATGGTACTTGCTGAAGCAAATCCCTTCTTAGCAGCAGAGGCCATAAGACCTCTGTAAGCATCTCTTGAAGTTCCGGGTACCAAGTCCTTCTTGGCCAATCCGGAGCCATGAGTATAGTTCTTACTCCTCTACGTCTTATAATTCTCAGCACCTTAGGTATGAGAAGCAGAGGAGGGAACACATACACCGACTGGTACACCCACGGTGTTACCAGAACGTCCAGAGCTATTGCCTGAGGGTCTCTTGACCTGGCGCAATACCTGTCCCGTTTTTTGTTCAGACGGGATGCCATCATGTCCACCTTTGGTATTTCCCAACGGTTTACAATCATGTGGAAAAAACTTCCCGATGAAGTTTCCACTCTCCCGGGTGGAGGTCGTGCCTGCTGAGGAAGTCTGCTTCCCAGTTTCCATTCCCGGGATGAAACACTGCTGACAGTGCTATCACATGATTTTCCGCCCAGCGAAAAGTCCTTGCAGTTTTTGCCATTGCCCTCCTGCTTCTTGTGTCGCCCTGTCTGTTTACGTGGGCGACTGCCGTGATGTTTTTCCCACTGGATCAATACCGGCTGACCTTGAAGCAGAGGTCTTGCTAAGCTTAGAGCATTATAAATTTACCCTTAGCTCCAGTATATTTATGTGGAGAAAAGTCTCCAGACTTGATCACACTCCCTGGAAATTTTTTCCTTGTGTGACTGCTCCCCAGCCTCTCGGGCTGGGCTCCGTGGTCACCAGCATCCAATCCTGAATGCCGAATCTGCGGCCCTCTAGAAGATGAGCACTCTATAACCACCACAGGAGAGACACCCTTGTCCTTGGATATAGGGTTATCCGCTGATGCATCTGAAGATGCGATCCGGACCATTTGTCCAGCAGATCCCACTGAAAAGTTCTTGCGTGAAATCTGCCGAATGGAATTGCTTCGTAGGAAGCCACCATTTTTACCAGGACCCTTGTGCAATGATGCACTGTTTTTAGGAGGTTCCTGACTAGCTCGGATAACTCCCTGGCTTTCTCTTCCGGGAGAAACACCTTTTTCTGGACTGTGTCCAGAATCATCCCTAGGCACAGCAGACGTGTCGTCGGGATCAGCTGCGATTTTGGAATATTTAGAATCCACCCGTGCTGTTGTAGCAGTATCCGAGATAGTGCTACTCCGACCTCCAACTGTTCCCTGGACTATGCCCTTATCAGGAGATCGTCCAAGTAAGGGATAATTAAGACGCCTTTTCTTCGAAGAAGAATCATCATTTCGGCCATTACCTTTGTAAAGACCCGGGGTGCCGTGGACAATCCAAACGGCAGCGTCTGAAACTGATAGTGACAGTTCTGCACCACGAACCTGAGGTACCCTTAGTGAGAAGGGCAAATTTGGGACATAGAGGTAAGCATCCCTGATGTCCCGGGACACTATATAGTCCCCTTCTTCCTGGTTCGTTATCACTGCTCTGAGTGACTCCATCTTGATTTGAACCTTTGTAAGTGTTCAAAATTTTTTTAGAATAAGTCTCACCTAGCCTTCTGGCTTCAGTACCACAATATAGTGTGGAATAATACCCCTTTTCTTGTAGTAGGAGAGGTAATTTAATTATCACCTGCTGGGAATACAGCTTGTGAATTTTTTCCCATACTGCCTCCTTGTCGGAGGGAGACCTTGGTAAAGCAGACTTCAGGAGCCTGCGAAGGGGAAACGTCTCGACATTCCAATCTGTACCCCTGGGATACTACTTGTAGGATCCAGGGGTCCTGTACGGTCTCAGCGCCATGCTGAGAACTTGTCAGAAGCGGTGGAACGCTTCTGTTCCTGGGAATGGGCTGCCTGCTGCAGTCTTCTTCCCTTTCCTCTATCCCTGGGCAGATATGATCTTATAGGGAAGAAAGGACTGAGGCTGAAAAGACGGTGTCTTTTTCTGCAGAGATGTGACTTAGGGTAAAAACGGTGGATTTTCCAGCAGTTGCCGTGGCCACCAGGTCCGATGGACCGACCCCAAATAACTCCTCTTCCTTTATACGGCAATACACCTTTGTGCCGTTTGGAATCTGCATCACCTGACCACTGTCGTGTCCATAACATCTTCTGGCAGATATGGACATCGCATTTACTCTTGATGCCAGAGTGCAAATATCCCTCTGTGCATCTCGCATATATAGAAATGCATCCTTTAAATGCTCTATAGTCAATAAAATACTGTCCCTGTCAAGGGTATCAATATTTTTAGTCAGGGAATCCGACCAAGCCACCCCAGCTCTGCACATCCAGGCTGAGGCGATCGCTGGTCACAGTATAACACCAGTATGTGTGTATATACTTTTTATGATATTTTCCAGCCTCCTGTCAGCTGGTCCTTGAGGACGGCCCTATCTATAGACGGTACCGCCACTTGTTTTGATAAGCGTGTGAGCGCCTTAGCCACCCTAAGGGGTGTTTCCCAACGCGCCCTAACTTCTGGCGGGAAAGGGTATACCGCCCCTAATTTTCTATCGGGGGGAACCCACGCATCATCACACACTTTATTTAATTTATCTGATTCAGGAAAAACTACGGTAGTTTTTTCACATCCCACATAATACCCTCTTTTGTGGTACTTGTAGTATCAGAAATATGTAACACCTCCTTCATTGCCTTTAACGTGTGGCCCTAATAAGGAATACGTTTGTTTATTCACCGTCGACACTGGATTCAGTGTCCCTGTCTGTGTCTGTGTCGACCGACTAAAGTAAACGGGCGTTTTAAAACCCCTGACGGTGTTTTTGAGACGTCTGGACCGGTACTAATTGTTTGTCGGCCGTCTCATGTCGTCAACCGACCTTGCTGCGTGTTGACATTATCACGTAATTCCCTAAATAAGCCATCCATTCCGGTGTCGACTCCCTAGAGAGTGACATCACCATTACAGGCAATTGCTCCGCCTCCTCACCAACATCGTCCTCATACATGTCGACACACACGTACCGACACACAGCACACACACAGGGAATGCTCTGATAGAGGACAGGACCCACTAGCCCTTTGGAGAGACAGAGGGAGAGTTTGCCAGCACACACCAAAAACGCTATAATTATATAGGGACAACCTTATATAAGTGTTTTCCCTTATAGCATCTTTATTATATATTTCTAACGCCAAATTAGTGCCCCCCCTCTCTGTTTTAACCCTGTTTCTGTAGTGCAGTGCAGGGGAGAGCCTGGGAGCCTTCCCTCCAGCCTTTCTGTGAGGGAAAATGGCGCTGTGTGCTGAGGAGATAGGCCCCGCCCCTTTTTCGGCGGCCTCGTCTCCCGCTCTTAACGGATTCTGGCAGGGGTTAAATATCTCCATATAGCCTCCGGAGGCTATATGTGAGGTATTTTTAGCCAAAATAGGTTTTCATTTGCCTCCCAGGGCGCCCCCCTCCCAGCGCCCTGCACCCTCAGTGACTGCCGTGTGAAGTGTGCTGAGAGGAAAATGGCGCACAGCTGCAGTGCTGTGCGCTACCTTTAGAAGACTGAGGAGTCTTCTGCCGCCGATTCTGGACCTCTTCTTACTTCAGCATCTGCAAGGGGGCCGGCGGCAAGGCTCCGGTGACCATCCAGGCTGTACCTGTGATCGTCCCTCTGGAGCTGATGTCCAGTAGCCAAGAAGCCAATCCATCCTGCACGCAGGTGAGTTCACTTCTTCTCCCCTAAGTCCCTCGTTGCAGTGATCCTGTTGCCAGCAGGACTCACTGTAAAATAAAAAACCTAAGCTAAACTTTTCTAAGCAGCTCTTTAGGAGAGCCACCTAGATTGCACCCTTCTCGGCCGGGCACAAAAATCTAACTGAGGCTTGGAGGAGGGTCATAGGGGGAGGAGCCAGTACACACCACCTGATCGTAAAGCTTTACTTTTTGTGCCCTGTCTCCTGCGGAGCCGCTATCCCCCCCATGGTCCTTTCAGGAACCCCAGCATCCACTAGGACGATAGAGAAACTACTGGTAGTTTTTTCTCTCCAAACATAATACCCTTTTTTGTGGTTCCTGGGGTAACATCAGAAATGTGCAACACATTTTTCATTGCCTCAATCATGTAACGTGTGGCCCTATTGGAAGTTACATTAGTCTCATCGTCGTCGACACTGGAGTCAGTATCCGTGTCGACATCTGTGTCTGCCATCTGAGGTAGCGGGCGTTTTAGAGCCCCTGATGGCTTTTGAGACGCCTGGGCAGGCACAGGCTGAGACGCCGGCTGTCCCATATTTGGTATGTCGTCAAACCTTTTATGTAAGGAGTTGACACTTTTACGTAGTTCCTTCCACAAGTCCATCCACTCAGGTGTCGGCCCCGCAGGGGGTGACATCACATTTATCGGCATCTGCTCCGCCTCCACATAAGCCTCCTCATCAAACATGTCGACACAGCCGTACCGACACACTGCACACACACAGGGAATGCTCTGACAGAGGACAGGACCCCACAAAGCCCTTTGGGGAGACAGAGAGAGAGTATGCCAGCACACACCAGAGCGCTATATAACACAGGGATGATTTTCCCTTATAGCTGCTTATATATATACTGCTGCGCCTAAATTTAGTGCCCCCCCTCTCTTTTTTACCCTTTGTAGTCTTGAAACTGCAGGGGAGAGCCTGGGAGCGATCCTTCCAGCGGAGCTGTGAGGGAAAAATGGCGCCAGTGTGCTGAGGGAGATAGCCCCGCCCCTTTTTCGGCGGACTTCTCCCACTTTTTTATGGATCTCTGGCAGGGGTATTTTTTACATATATAGCCTCTAGGACTATATATTGTGATTTTTTTTGCCAGCCAAGGTGTTAATATTGCTGCTCGGTGCGCCGCCCCCCCAGTGCCCTGCACCCATCAGTGACCGGAGTGTGAGGTGTGCATGAGGAGCAATGGCGCACAGCTGCAGTGCTGTGCGCTACCTTGTTGAAGACCGAAGTCTTCTGCCGCCGATTTTCAGGACCATCTTCTTGCTTCTGGCTCTGTAAGGGGGACGGCGGCGCGGCTCCGGGACCGGACGATCGAGGTCGGGCCCTGTGTTCGATCCCTCTGGAGCTAATGGTGTCCAGTAGCCTAAGAAGCACAAGCTAGCTGCAAGCAGGTAGGTTCGCTTCTTCTCCCCTTAGTCCCTCGTAGCAGTGAGTCTGTTGCCAGCAGATCTCACTGAAAATAAAAAACCTAAAATTATACTTTCTTTTCTAGGAGCTCAGGAGAGCCCCTAGTGTGCATCCAGCTCAGCCGGGCACAAGATTCTAACTGAGGTCTGGAGGAGGGTCATAGAGGGAGGAGCCAGTGCACACCAGGTAGTCCTAAAGCTTTCTTTAGTTGTGCCCAGTCTCCTGCGGAGCCGCTATTCCCCATGGTCCTTACGGAGTCCCAGCATCCACTTAGGACGTCAGAGAAATGGGTGTGGTCTCAAAAAGAAAGCGGCGTGGTCACTCAATAGTAATAATGCCCACAGTAATAGCACCCCGTAATACACATAATGCCCACCGCAGTAGCGCTTCTTATACAATGCCCACAGTAGTAGTGCTCCTTATGCAATGTCCACTGTATTGCTAATGCCCACAGTGGTAGTGCCCCTTATATAGACCCCATAATAGTGGTTCCCCTTATGCAATGCCCGCAATAGTAGTGCCCCTTATGTCCCCAGGAGTGATGCCCCTTATTAAGTGCCCTCTTTACAATGCCCTCATTAGAAGGGCCCCCAGTAGTAATGCCCTTAATGGTAATGCCCGTGTAGTATTGCCCCCAGTAGTAATGCTGCCTGTACTAATGCCCCCAGTCGTTTAGCCCCCTGTAGTTTAGCCCTAGTAGTTATGCCCCCAGTGGTAATGCCCCTGCAGTTATGACCCCAGTAGTTTACCCCCCTTTTGGTTTAGCCTCCCAGTGGTAATGCCCCCAGTAGTTTAGCCGCCAGCAATAATGCCCCCTGTAGTTTGCCCCCTTGTAGTTTAGCCCCTGTAGTTATGCCCCGCTTGTAGAATGCCCCTGTAGTTACGCCCCCAGTAGTAATGCCCTCCTGTAGTTATGCCCCCCGTAGAAATGCCCTCCTGTAGTTTGCCCCCCGTAGTAATGCCCTCCTGTAGTTTTCCCCCCGTAGTAATGCCCTCCTGTAGTTTGCCCCCCCGTAGTAATGCCCTCCTGTAGTTTGCCCCCTGTAGTAATGCCCTCCTGTAGTTTGCCCCCCGTAGTAATGCCCTCCTGTAGTTTGCCCCCCGTAGTAATGCCCTCCTGTAGTTTGCCCCCAGAAGCTTGGCCCCTTTTAGTTAGCCCCCAGTAATAATGTCCCCCAGTAGATTCCCCCCAGTAGTAATACTCTCCTGTAGTTTGCCCCAGTAGTAATGCCCTCCTGTAGTTTGCCCCCTTGTAGTTGGCCCCCAGTAATAATGTCCCCCAGTAGTAATGCCCTCCTGTAGTTTGCCCCCAGTAGTTAGGCCCATTGTAGTTTGCCCCCAGTAGCTTGTCTCTTGTAGTTGGCCCCCAGTAATAATGTCCCCCAGTAGACGCCCCCCCCAGTAGTAATGCCTTCCTGTCGTTTGCCCCCAGTAGTTAGCCCCTTTGTAGTTTGCCTCCAGAAGCTTGCCCCCTTGTAGCTTGACCCAGTAGCTTGTCCCTTGTAGTTGGCCCCCAGTAATAATGTCCCCCAGTAGTAATGCCCTCCTTTAGTTTGCCCCAGTTGTTAGTCCCTTTGTAGTTTGCTCCCAGTAGCTTGCCCCCCTGTAGTTGGTCCCCAGTAATAATGTCCCCCAGTAGATGCCCCCCAGTAGTTTTCCCCCTGTAGATCCCGCCCCCAGTAGTTTGCCCCAGTAGATGCACCCCAGTAGATGCGCCGCTAAGGAAGAAAACACTCACAATACTTACCGAGCCTCGCTCCCGCTTCCAGACCGCTGCAGTCCTCTCTCGCCGCTCGCTCCTCGGCACTATGGGAGAGACGTCATGACGTTTCTCCCATAGTGCACAGTGACAGCGCCGGAAGCCAGAGCTCAGTACTGAGCACCTGCCTCCGGCTGCCGCGCGGATGCCCACTGGGAACGCAGTCAGCGGGCGCCTGGCATCGCGCTGCACACAGCGGGTTAGGTGAGCCGGAGGAGGCGGAACTGTCTCCAAGTGGAACTGACGGAACGCAGTTCCGCCCCATTCTGGCTCACTTTAACCCCTGGGCGTAGGGGACAGAGGAGAACATCCCCAACTCACAACTGTCAGCTTTACAAACTTTGGGTTCCTGATGTTGGTCTCCTGACTGCCGGGATCCCCGGCACCAGCATTTCGTACTAACTCCAATCTGAGTATGCCCATTCTGCAGAAGATCATTATAGGCCCAATGCTAATAGAGCTGTGTAACCTGTGTGAAGTAAATAATTACTACACAATCTGTGACTGTAATCACTTTACTGTATTAAAGTGATATCAATCTGACCCCAACCCAAGCACCAGCATTGAGGCTCAAAAGAAACCACTGACAAACATATAAAGTCAGCAATCACACTAGCAGTCAGTCACATGTTATATATTAGTCATATGAGCATATTATCAACTACGAACACATTTCAAAGTACTGTATGTAGAAGTACATTTACTGAATTATGTTCTATACAGTTATTTAACGTATTCAGACGCATTGCAAATAAAATAACAGTAATGTACATAGACTCATATGCAATAAGCACTAAAGTTAACTATTCATACTGACAAAAGTAGATAGAATTTTAGTGCTGTATAACCCGTACTCCAGTAGAGTGGGATACAGGGAGACTCACCCCACTTCCAGGATTGATCAATACGTTAGCGAACGCTGAGTGGATCCAGGTGCTACTAGTGTACACTGCCGCTACGGGAACTTTTAGTGGACACAGACGCTCAGTGAACACTAGTGCTTAGGGCTGCCAAACACAGCAGCCCTGTGACCATGGTCCGGCTCCTGCCGCACCAAACAAAACAACTGATTTGCCTGAGACAGTGGGTGGGGATATATGGACTAGCCCGTTGCATCCTGGGAGGACTGAAAGCTTGTGATCGTTTTGTGCCAATCCGCTGTCGCTCCATCATATCCCATTGTTATCCTGTGAATAACCTGTGGACCCTGCCGGAGAAACTGCCAATTTCTTCTGGAAGAAAATTGAGAGAGCTGAAATCTGGACCTATTTGGAACCCAGACGTAAGCCCTTATCCACACCAGCCTGCAGGAAACGGAGGAAACGTCCCAAGTGGAACTCCGCAGGCCGATACATGCGTTCCTCGCACCAAGTGACATATCTTCTCCAGATATGATAGTGTTTTGATGTCACAGGTTTCCTGGCCAGAACCAAGGTAGCAATAACCTTTTTGGAAAGGCCCTTGTGAGCTAGGATGTTCCGCTCAACCTCCATGCCTTCAATCGAAGTCGCCGTAAGTCCGGGTAGACGAACAGACCTTGTTGAAGATCTCTTCTCAGTGGCGAACGGACATGCCCAGAAGATCCGCGTACCACGCCCTCCAAGGCTAATCCAGGGCAATCAAAATTGCCTGGACTCCTTGATTTCTGTGTGCAAAAATCGTATTGACACTTGGTATTTATCTGGATTTTTCCAGGCTAACTTAAACGGGTCATCTAACTCTGCAGAATCAGGGAAAGTGACACTGAGTTTGTTCTGTGTTAAGCAAAACGTGCCGCAGCGTCCTCTAGAGGGAGTTTTAACATGTCCCGAATAGCAAGAATGAGGGGCTCAATACCCTGTGCAGAAGGGGAATCCCCAGTAACAGGAATCAATTCATCCCCCTCCTCCTGTGTCTTATCATCAGAGTCTGAGAGTAAAGTAGGTAACCCACGCTATGTGGTCCTGATCTAGAGAGGGGGGCTGTGAAACATCTGCCTTTGCAGCTAGGCCTGCAACAGGCTGCTGCAGTTGTTGAGTTTTTTGAGAATTAACAGTGAGCTAAGATGACATATCTGACATCATGGACTTTATGGCACCGAGCCAGGAAGGCTCTTGACCCTCCACCCCAGTCCCCTCACTGAGTTGTGAGGACTGGCTGCATTATGCACATGATATGGAACCAGATGTAGAGGGAGAGAATCTGGTGTGGCATACACTGCTTAATTGGTGTTTTACCATGTTCACAGTAAACAACACTTATATACCAGTGACGTGCGGTGGGGTGAGGCAGGTGAACGTCCCTGTTATATACACATACACTCAGACAAATAATACAATAGCAAGTCTGCCCATACTGTATGTGAGAGGGAGACAGAGAGAAAGGAACAGCACACCCAAGCTAAACAGCCCCAGTGAGGCTGCAAGCTGTTATATCAAGGTGTAACACCGAAGTATTAGTCCTTTTCAGGACACAGATTGTGTACAATAGCGGCTCTCCCCCTTTGCTACACCCCTGTACCAGTTTTCCTGTGTATCTGGAGTGTCTGGAGGAGCTGAGTGCTACTGCAGCTGTAAGCAGAGGAAGGTGCCAAAACGCTGCTGGTCCCGTTCTGAGGAAACTCCGCCCCCTGTAATGGCGCCGGAGCTTCAGTGATATTTATACTGGCAAAGTCTCCATATAAGTGTAAAACATCACAGCAATTGTTAGTTTTCACTACCGCTGCAAGTGAACACGGGGGCTATGGCGGGTCCATCCCAGGAGGGTCCCTTATGGCAACCCTGCGTCTTTGCCGCACCAAGAACCGGGGGACCCCCCTAGCAGGGCCCCCAGTTTGTACTCCCCACTGTCGTCACCTTCATGCAATGTTAGGAGTGTGCGGCGTGCTGCGATTGTGACTGCTAAGGCGAAGTGCCCCGCTGTACAACAACCTCTCAGGAAGGAGGTCCTGCAGCGGGGAAGCGGCTCTGACACCTTACAGAGGCCGGTGACCATTTCCCCTCTATCTCTCATGGTGCAGGTATGCTGTTGCCCAAACAGCACACCGAAAATAATAAAGTTTTAAAATAAACTGAAGAAAACTCTCTGGAGCTTCAGAAATGTGCATCCTCTTCTGGGGGCACTTTTTTCGAAACTGTCTGTGGGAGGGGGCATAGAGGGGAGGGGCCAGCACACCCAGATGAAAAAATTTAAAGTGCACCGGCTCCTTTGGACCCCGTCTATACCCCATCGTACTAATTCCCCAAAATCCCTTATGAATGCAAGAAAAATACCTGTATTTATCTAAAATGATATAACCAATCGTGGACAAATATGGACCAATCAGTATGAACATAGGGTCATCATGTCCTTGGTGCATTAAAAAAAATTCTGGCAAGATTAATTAGGACTGTCTAGATTACATAGGGGCCGACCTATTACTACACTATCTGCAATACATGACATGGTATTTCCTCTGACAAACAGCAATGAGGACAACATCCAACTACAGTGCAACCAATAAAAGGAAACAGACTAGCGAAAGTGCTATAAATGCCATGTAAATCACAAAAATTAGAAAATGATAGTTCACTAAAACTTTGGTAAACACTGGCTGTAGTGTTTCCAATCTTTTTATAATTTGATTTAGCTATTAATTTTTACATACATATATATTATTGATATTCATGGTTACTTATTGCTCTTTAACAACTTTGGGGTATATGCAATTGCGGTCGAATTCCCGAAATTGTCGAATTTCGGGTCATTTTCGACCAAAAAAAAAATTCGCCTATGCAATTCAGTGCTTTCCGACCAAAAAACGGACTTTCAAAATTCGACTTTTTGAAATTCGAATTTTTGCAAATTCGACTTTTCTGCAATGATACAAGTGCTGCAATTCGACCAAAGCATATTCAATTCAAGTTTGGAAATTCGACAGCAGTGCTTTTAGACAGCAAATTCGTCATTTTCAATCCGCCACACTTTGGAGGGTGAAAACAAATAAAAAAAATTTAAACATGTTTTTTTTTGTGTTTTTTTTTTTGGGAATAGCAGATCTATTTATATTAGAAGGGATTAGGTACTTTTTTTTTTTTTTTTTGGAGGCACAAATATTATTTATATATTTTTTAAAATATTATTTTTTTTTTATTTATTTTTTTATTGCTGGAACGGTAAAATCCTAAAAAAAAATGGCGTGGGGTCCCCCCTCCAAAGCATAACCAGCCTCGGGCTCTTCGAGCTGGTCCTGGTTCTAAAAATGCGGGGGAAAAATTGACAGGGGATCCCCCGTATTTTTAAAACCAGCACCGGGCTCTGCGCCTGGTGCTGGTGCCTAAAATACGGGGGACAAAAAGCGTAGGGGTCCCCCGTATTTTTAACACCAGCATCGGGCTCCACTAGCTGGACAGATAATGCCACAGCCGGGGGTCACTTTTATGCCGTGCCCTGCGGCCGTGGCATTAAATATCCAACTAGTCACCCCTGGCCGGGGTACCCTGGGGGAGTGGGGACCCCTACAATCAAGGGGCCCCCCCCCCAGCCACCCAAGGGCCAGGGGTGAAGCCCGAGGCTGTCCCCCCCATCCAATGGGCTGCGGATGGGGGGGCTGATAGCCTTTTGTGATAATAAAAAGATATTGTTTTTTCCAGTAGTACTACAAGTCCCAGCAAGCCTCCCCCGCAAGCTGGTACTTGGAGAACCACAAGTACCAGCATGCGGGAGAAAAACGGGCCCGCTGGTACCTGTAGTACTACTGGAAAAAAAATACCCAAATAAAAACAGTACACACACACCTTGATAGTAAAACTTTATTACACACTACCGACACACACATACTTACCTATGTTGACACGCCGACTGCCACGGTCTCCGACGATCCGAGGTACCTGTGAAAAAATTATACTCACCTTCCAGCGTCCAGAGGTACATCCAGGTCCAGAGATAATCCACGTACTTGGCAAAACAAAAAAACGAACACCGATCCATACCGGACTAAGAAAGGGGTCCCATGCTTTCACATCAGACCCCTTTCTCCCGAATCCTGGGACATCACGTGACTCCTGTCACTGAAGTCCCTTCAGCCAATCAGGAAGCGCTACTTCCGTGGCGCTCACCTGATTGGCTGTGCACTGTCTGAGCTGTCAGACAGCGCGTCGCAAAGCCGCTCCATTACTTTCAATGGTGGGAACTTAGCGGCTAGCGGTGAGGTCACCCGCCGGTCAGCGGCTGACCGCGGGTAACCCCACCGCTAGCCGCTAAGTTCCCACCATTGAAAGTAATGGAGCGGCTTTGCGATGCGCTGTCTGACAGCTCAGACAGTGCACAGCCAATCAGGTGAGCGCCACGGAAGTAGCGCTTCCTGATTGGCTGAAGGGACTTCAGTGACAGGAGTCACGTGATGTCCCGGGATTCGGGAGAAAGGGGTCTGATGTGAAAGCATGGGACCCCTTTCTTAGTCCGGTATGGATCGGTGTTCGTTTTTTTGTTTTGCCAAGTACGTGGATTATCTCTGGACCTGGATGTACCTCTGGACGCTGGAAGGTGAGTATAATTTTTTCACAGGTACCTCGGATCGTCGGAGACCGTGGCAGTCGGCGTGTCAACATAGGTAAGTATGTGTGTGTCGGTAGTGTGTAATAAAGTTTTACTATCAAGGTGTGTGTGTACTGTTTTTATTTGGGTATTTTTTTTCCAGTAGTACTACAGGTACCAGCGGGCCCGTTTTTCTCCCGCATGCTGGTACTTGTGGTTCTCCAAGTACCAGCTTGCGGGGGAGGCTTGCTGGGACTTGTAGTACTACTGGAAAAAACAATATCTTTTTATTATCACAAAAGGCTATCAGCCCCCCCATCCGCAGCCCATTGGATGGGGGGGGGGACAGCCTCGGGCTTCACCCCTGGCCCTTGGGTGGCTGGGGGGGGGACCCCTTGATTGTAGGGGTCCCCACTCCCCCAGGGTACCCCGGCCAGGGGTGACTAGTTGGATATTTAATGCCACGGCCGCAGGGCACGGCATAAAAGTGACCCCCGGCTGTGGCATTATCTGTCCAGCTAGTGGAGCCCGATGCTGGTGTTAAAAATACGGGGGACCCCTACTCTTTTTGTCCCCCGTAATTTTGGCACCAGCACCAGGCGCAGAGCCCGGTGCTGGTTTTAAAAATACGGGGGATCCCTGCCCAATTTTTCCCCTGCATTTTTAGAACCAGGACCAGCTCGAAGAGCCCGAGGCTGGTTATGCTTTGGAGGGGGGACCCAACGCCATTTTTTTTTCGGGTTTTTCCCGTTTTTCCCCGTTTTTTAAAATCGCGGCAAAATCAGCCAAATCGGCCGATTTTCGCCCGCGATTCTGGCGAATCCGTTTTTCATTGAATATGGTGAATTCCGGAAGCCACCTTCCGGAATTCACCTGTCGAATTAAGTCGAATTAAAAAACGGCGAAAAATTGCCGCGATTCGCCGTGAATTGCATATACCCCTTTATCTGATTTCTGCAATTAAATACATTTGTTCCTACCGGGAACCGATAGTCATGTGACTGGCGGTCAGGAGACTGCTGGTCACAATACCTCCTCCTACATCCCGTCCCCTTAGAATACAAACACTTGGCATGCAACCCCCCCACACTTCCCCCAATCCCAGCGTCTGTATGGTGACCGGTGGTCACACATACCAAACACGCTGCTACCTCACCGTACTCACACCACCAGAGCCCCACATACAGGAAATTCACACACACCTTATAGCAGGGTTTCTCAACCTCGGCCCTTAAGGCAAATAAGCGGTACAGGTTAGCCATACTTCAGCACAGGTCACTTAATTAGTGCCTCAGTTAATTTGAGTCAAACGTCTATGCTTTAACATGGATATCCTTAAAACCTGGACTGTTGAGTGCCTTGATGACTAGGGTTGGGAACTATTGCCTTAGGGACTGTTATTATTAATCATTAGTATCCCACTTTTACACCTATACATTCTATTCCACCTATTCCTTCCCGCCTTCACACTCTCCTTCAAATTGTCCATCTGACCCCCCCTGCCCTTTTTTCTTCTACCCATTCTCCACACTTTGTTACACCATCGATTGCACTTTTATGAACAGCCTAATTTCACCACTCATGTTTTGCTCTATTGCCCCATTAGCAGCCTACTCTATTAACAGTCTTTCTCCAATCACTCATCATCTAGGGACCCCATATCAAGTACAACACTATCCCGACCATAAAGACCCAGCACCCATAAGCAGCATACAGTTATGATTCTCCATAATGTAGAGTACAGTGCATCGGAAAAGTATTCACAGTGCTTCACTTTTTCCCCATTTTGCTATGTTAGCCTTATTCCAAAATAGAATAAATTAATTTTCCCCCTCACAATTCTACACACAATACCCCATAATGACAACATGAAAAAAGGGTTGTTTTTTTTTGAGATTTTTGCAAATTTATTAAAAATAAAAAACTAAGAAATCTACACAAGTATTCACAGCCTTTGCCATTAAGCTCCAAATTGAGCTCAGATGTATCCGGTTTCCACTGATCATCCTTGAGATGGTAAATTTCCTGTGGTAAATTCAGTTGATTGGACATGATTTGGAAAGGCACACATCTGCTCCACACTTGTTTGTGCTCATGTCTGAGCACAAACCAAGCATGGAGTCCAATGAATTGCCTGTAGACCTCTGAGACAGGAAGGGTACAGAAAAAAATAGGATTTTAATTACCTACCGGTAAATCCTTTTCTCGTAGTCCATAGAGGATACTGGTGTCCACATTAGTACCATGTGGGTATAGATGGGTCCACTAGGAGCCATGGGCACTTTAAGAAATCAATAGTGTAGGCTGGCTCTTCCCTCTATGCCCCTCATACCAGACTCAGTCTAGAAACTGTGCCCGAGGAGACGGACATACTTCGAGAGAAGGATTAAACTGAACAGTGGCGAGATTCGAACCAGCACACACAAATAAGAGGAAGGCCATGCTAACCAACAGGAACAGCAACGGCTGAACCAACAAAAATGCTTAACCAAGTAACAGTGCAGAAAAAATGAAGCACTGGGCGGGCGCCCAGCATCCTCTACGGACTACGAGAAAAGGATTTACCAGTAGGTAATTAAAATCCTATTTTCTGTTACGTCCTAGAGGATACTGGGGTCCACATTAGTACCATGGGGATGTACCAAAGCTCCCAAACCGGGTGGGAGTGTGCTGAGGTTCCTGCAGAACTGATTGACCAAACTGAAGGTTCTCAGAGGCCAAAGTATCGAACTTGTAGAACTTAGCAAAAGTGTTCGATCCTGACCAAGTAGCTGATCGGCAGAGCTGTAAAGCCGAGACACCCCAGGCAGACGCCCAGGAAGAACCCACAGACCTAGTAGAGTGGGCCTGAACTTTCAGACCTGGCAATCCTGTCGATAAATAAGCCTGCTGGATAGTAAGTCTGATCCAGCGAGCAATAGACTGCTTTGAAGCAGGACATCCAATTTTCTTTGGATCATAGAGAACAAACAGCGAATCAGATTTTCTGTGACAAGCTGTCCTCTTCACGTAGATCCTCAATGCCATCACTACATCCAGGGATTTAGAGGTAGCAGAGGTGTCAGTACATACTGGAACCACAATAGGTTGGTTGATAATAAACGCAGACACCACTTTAGGAAGAAATTGCTGACGAGTTCTGAGTTCAGCTTTATCTTCATGAAAAATCAAATAGTGGCTTTTGTGAGACAACGCCCGCAGTTCAGACACACGCCTTGCGGAAGCCAAGGCAAACAGTGTAACAGACGCCACGTAAGAAACTTAAGGTCCACTTCCTGTAAAGGTTCAAACCAGTCCGATTACAGAAACCGCAATACCAAGTTAAGATCCCAGGGTGCCATGGGAGGCACAAAGGGTGGTTCGATGTGCAGAACACTTTTCAAGAACATCTGAACCTCAGGAAGAGAAGCCAACTGTTTCTGGAAGAAAATGGACAAGGCTGAAATTTGGACTTTCAAGGAGCACAAACGGAGGCCCACATCCACACCCGACTGTAGAAAAAGGAGAAAATGTCCCAGTTGAAATTCCACTGCAGGAAGTTTCCTGTTTTCACACCACGAGTCATATTTTTTCCAAATACGGTGGTAATGTTCAGATGTTACCCCTTTCCTAGCCTGGATCAGGGTAAGAATAACCTTATTCGGAATATCCCACCAAACTAAAATCTGACATTCAACTTCCATGACGTCAAACATAGCCGCGGTAAGTCTTGACAGACAAACAGCCCCTGCTGCAGAAGATCCTCTCGTAGAGGTAGAGGCAACGGGTCCTCCAGGAGCAACCCTAGGAGATCCGCATACCAGGCCCTTCTCGGCCAATCTGGAGCAATGAGAATTGCTTGAACGTTTTCCTTTTTTATTCTTTTGAGAATTCTTGGGATCAGTGGAAGGAGTGGGAACACGTAAACCATCTGGTAAAGCCATGGAGTCACCAGAGCGTCCACCACCAAAGCTTGTGGGTCCCTCGACCTGGAACAATAGCGATTTAGCTTCTTGTTGAGACGAGAGGCCATCATGTCTATCTGTGGAATTCCCCACCGACGTGTTAAGGACTCGAACACCTGTGGGTGAAGGCCCCACTCTCCTGGGTGGAGGTCGGGTCTGCTGAGGTAGTCCGCTTCCAAGTTCTCTACTCCCGGAATGAAGACTGCAGACAGCGCCACTGCGTGTCTTTCTGCCCAGAGGAGAATTTTTGTTACCAATGACATAGCAGCTCTGCTCTTCGTTCCGCCCTGTCGGTTTATGTACATTACAGCAGTCATGTCCAACTAAATCTGAATGGTTTGATCTTGAAGAAGATGTGACGCCTGAAGAAAGGCGTTCTATATGGCCCTTAGTTCCAGAATGTTGATAGGAAGAACGGCCTCCTGACTTGACCCTTTTCCTTGGAACTGCTCCCCTTGGGTGACTGCTCCCCAACCTCTGAGGCTTGCGTCTGTAGTTAGCAGAATCCAATTTCGAATCCCGTACCGGCGACCCTCGGTCATGCGAGTCGTCTGAAGCCACCACAGAAGGGAGACCCTGACTTTTGCCGATAGACGTATCCTCTGGTGCATGTGAAGATGCGATCCGGACCACTTGTCAAACAGATCCAGGTGGAACGGTCTTGCGTGAAACCTTCCATACTTTAATGCCTCGTAAGAGGCTACCATCTTTCCTAAAAGGCAGATGCAAAGACGCACTGATATCCGAGATGGTTTCAGGACGTCCCACACCATGGACTGGATCACCACTGCCTTTTCCATGAGAAAAAACACCTTCTGTGCCTCTGTATCCAGTATCATTCACAAGAACAGAAGTCTCCTTGTTGGGTCCAGGTGAGATTTCGGCAGATTCAGAATCCACCCACGATCCTGGAGTAGGCGAGTCGACAGGGCAATGCTGTGCAACAACTTCCCTCTGGGCAGTGCCTTGATCAGCAGGTCGTCCAGATATGGTATAATGTTCACCCCCTGCATGCGGAGGAGAAACATCATCTCTGTCATTATCTTGGTAAACACCCTTGGTGCCATAGAGAGGCCAAATGGCAGGGCCTGGAACTGGTAGTGACAGTCCTGCAATACAACCTTAGATAAGTCTGATGAGGCAGCCAAATCGGACCATGAAGGTATGCATCCTTGATGTCCATAGACACCAGGAATTTCCCTTCCTCCAGACTCGAGATCACTGCTCTCAGAGACTCCATCTTGAATTTGAACACCCTTAAATACGGGTTCAGTGATTTGAGGTTCAATATGGACCTTACCGAATCGTCTGGTTTCGGTACCACAAATAGGCTGGAATAAAATCATTTGCATTGTAGGTGAATTGGAATTGGAACAATGACCTGGGCCTGTACCAGTTTCTGAATTGCTGCCTGTAAGGTCAAACTTGTTTCTGGAGAAGCTGGTAAGCTTGATTTGAAGAATCTGAGAGGCATGAGTTCCTGAAACTCCAGTCTTTAACCCTGTGTGATAAGATCTTTTACCCAGGGATCCTGGCATGATGTTGCCCAAATGTGACTGAAATAACGCAACCTGGCTCCCACCTGCCCGTCTTCCAGGCAGTGTGCGCCACCGTCATGCTGAGGGCTTCGAGGAAGTGGACCCGGAGGCCTGTTCCTGAGAACCTGCAGTAGCAGGTTTTCTGGGTTTACCTCTGTTCCCTTTGAAGGTCGTAGAAAAACCATTGGATTTGCCTTTAAATGTTGCTGTCCGAAAGGACTGCAGAGTTGGAGCAGAGTAGGTTTTCCTAGCTGGTGTTGCTGCGGAAGGAAGGTATGTATACTTACCCACCGTAGCATTGGATATCCACGTATCCAGTTCATCTCCAACAGAGCCTCACCCGTGAATGGTAGGCTTTCCACGCCTTTCCTGGAATCTGCATCCGCAGTCCACTGGCGTAGCCACAGGCCCCTGCGTGCTGACACTGCCATGGCAGAGGTGTGTGCGTTGAGTAGACCAATTTATTTGATGGCCTCCACCATAAACTTAGTAGAATTCTGAATATGCTGCAGGAGTAAAACAATATTGTCCCTGGTTAAGGAATCTAAACTGTCAATTAGATTACCTGACCATTTAGCAATGGCCCTAGTGATACATGCACAAGCAATAGTGGGTCTCTGGACCACCCCAGTCGATGTGTATAAAGACTTGAGAGTGGTCTCAATCTTGCGGTCAGCAGCATCTTTTAAGGACGCAGCCTCGGGAACCGGTAAGACTATCTTACGCGACAAACTGGACACAGATGCGTCCACAATCGGTTCGTTTTCCCATTTCTTCCTATCCTCTGCAGGAAAGGGAAAGGAAGAAATCAATCACTAAGGGATCTGAAACTTTTTATCAGGGTTTACCCACATTTCTTCAAAAAGGGCATTTAATTCCTTTGAAGCAGGGAAGGTAGCCGAGGACTTCTTTTTAGTATTAAAATAAGATTCCTCTTCAACCTCATCTGTCCTGTCAGGAATATTTAGGACAGTTCTGATAGCCTCAAAGAGGGCCTGAATTTCCTGTGACAGGATGCCATTTCCCCCACTTGCATCCACTTCAACCCCCTCAGGGCCCGTATCACCATGCGTGATTTGGGCCAGAGTACGTTTTTGTGGGCAAATGGCGAGAGCTTGGGGTGCAGGAAAGGGAGCTGAATCTCTATGTATCAGGTACTCCATAGACTGCCGTAAGAATTGTGTTTCCTTTTCATTATAAGAGAGCTTAGTTTAAATATTTGAAATCATCCCTTTAATGGAAGCCAACCACGGGGGTTCAGCCCCACTGGACCGGGAGTGAATACTATCCTGAGTACAGCATAGTAAGTCCCCAGGGGATGAGAGACATTCAGTTGTACAAGAAACACAGTCCCTGGACATGAATGTAAAGGGACACCTACATACGGGTGGCGACCGTTAGGTTGGCATGCATTAGGTCGACATGCATTGGGGCGACCACTAAAGGTCGACATGCACCAGGTCGACAGGGTTTCTATGTCGACAGGTTCATTAGGTCGACGTGAGTTTTTCACAATTTTTTTTTAATTTTTTTACCTGTTTCATACTTTACAGTCCACGTTGACTACTAATGGGAACGGTAATCTGTGCCGAGCACAGCGGTAGCGGAGCGAGGCACCTTGCCCGAAGCGCGAGCCATGCAAGGGGACGCGGTACACTAATTGGTGTTCCAGAAAACTACACTACATGTGTTCGAAGAAAACTACACCAAAAACAGTCAAAAAACCCATGTCGACCTTTTGACCTGTTAACCTTGACAATAGGGAGAGAAGAAGACTCTTTTGTGGGCGCACTCTTTACTTTACATAAATATAGAAAATAGTCAAAATAGATTAAAAATACAAATTTTAATAATTCAACAAGATAATTTCAACAAAATTAGAACAAATGGTGGTTCATCAAGAAGATAATGGTGGTCAAATAATTTACAAAATATTCAAAATAGCACTATGTGCTGATATGAAATTAAAACTGGGTTTGGCTGACGGAAGGAAATTCTAGACGTTATGTATTTATTGGTACGTTCTATTGGTAAGCTGATCACTGTTATACATTCCCCTGTAATAAGTCTGGATACTGGTGGTACTTGTGAGTAATATAGATGTCTCTCTCTTGTCTCCTGCCAAAGAAGAGAGGGGAGGAGGGGGCAGAAGGGGGAAAGAAGAAGAGTGGAAGTTGAAGAGCAGTGTGAATCTGCTGTCAGTGTTAGACACTATATGGGCTCAATCAATGAGCTCTACTGCACTGAGTATTCCTCAATGGTCACCCACTTGAGTACTGACCCAGCCCAACACTGATTAGCTTCCGAGATCGGACGGCTTCGGGCGTTTCCAGTGTGGTATGATAGTAGAGGAAATGACCAATATTTCGAAGCTCTGGAATCACTGATGAGAGTTCACGAATTTACAAAGTTATTAGGACAGATACCAGAAATAGAGGAAACCAGATGGATCTGCTGCCAATGTTAGACGGGGACGTGACCCTGAATCACTGGTGAGAGTCCACGAAAAATAAAGAAGGGAAGAAAAATAAATAGACAGTGATAAAGTCTGATAGGCTTTAAATCCCAAATATGCTAATTATGGCAATAGTAGAATGAGCTAGAACATTTACTTTATAATTGGCAAAAATTGCCTGAATACAGGATGCCTGAGATAATAAAGCAGAGACAAAGAAGAAAAATGGAAAAATGACAGAGTACCAACTATGAAAAAGTATCCACTATAATTTATTGGTACTTTAAAGAGGAATAGATAAGTGGCAATGCGATTGTAGCTGAATTGCAACTAGAGTGTAACTTTTACAACAGTATCCACTGCAGGTTGTTAATACTCCAAAAGGATATACATAAATAGCAGTGAGGTTGTAACTAGGTTGCAGTGATGTGTTCAGACTAGGGAGGATCTATAAAAGTATTTTAGATTAACTCACTGCCAATATCATCATACCTATACACGAAGTAATGGTAATAAAACATTATAAAGTTTATGAGTATTGCTGATATTGATGTAACTGATGAGGCAGACAAGAGCCTATTAGCACAAAGTCTGTTTTTTTATACCAGAATGATAGTAATAGGTGCTCACAAGAGCAAATGAAAACACATATTCAGCAGATGCGGGCCTACAACTCCCAATATACACTATGCTGTCAAATTGTTGTAGATAGATAAGAAGAAGAGAGTTGATATTACCCGCGCCAAGTGTAGGGGTAGATTAACCCCTTCTATAGTGCTGTCAACCGTCCCCTCTCATAAAGGTGCTGTCAGCCTGGTAAAGGTCCCGGACATCTCGAATCGTGGGGGGGTTCAGGAGCCGCCGGTCTGATGTAGGCCCGCATCTGCTGAATATGTGTTTTCATTTGCTCTTGTGAGCACCTATTACTATCATTCTGGTATAAAAAAACAGACTTTGTGCTAATAGGCTCTTGTCTGCCTCATCAGTTACATCAATATCAGCAATACTCATAAACTTTATAATGTTTTATTACCATTACTTCGTGTATAGGTATGATGATATTGGCAGTGAGTTAATCTAAAATACTTTTATAGATCCTCCTAGTTACAACCTCACTGCTATTTATGTATATCCTTTTGGAGTATTAACAACCTGCAGTGGATACTGTTGTAACAGTTACACTCTAGTTGCAATTCAGCTACAATCGCATTGCCACTTATCTATTCCTCTTTAAAGTACCAATAAATTATAGTGGATACTTTTTCATAGTTGGTACTCTGTCATTTTTCTTCTTTGTCTCTGCTTTATTATCTCAGGCATCCTGTATTCAGGCAATTTTTGCCAATTATAAAGTAAATGTTCTAGCTCATTCTACTATTGCCATAATTAGCATATTTGGGATTTAAAGCCTATCAGACTTTATCACTGTCTATTTATTTTTCTTCCCTTCTTTATTTTTCGTGGACTCTCACCAGTGATTCAGGGTCACGTCCCCGTCTAACATTGGCAGCAGATCCATCTGGTTTCCTCTATTTCTGGTATCTGTCCTAATAACTTTGTAAATTCGTGAACTCTCATCAGTGATTCCAGAGCTTCGAAATATTGGTCATTTCCTCTACTATCATACCACACTGGAAACGCCCGAAGCCGTCCGATCTCGGAAGCTAATCAGTGTTGGGCTGGGTCAGTACTCAAGTGGGTGACCATTGAGGAATACTCAGTGCAGTAGAGCTCATTGATTGAGCCCATATAGTGTCTAACACTGACAGCAGATTCACACTGCTCTTCAACTTCCACTCTTCTTCTTTCCCCCTTCTGCCCCCTCCTCCCCTCTCTTCTTTGGCAGGAGACAAGAGAGAGACATCTATATTACTCACAAGTACCACCAGTATCCAGACTTATTACAGGGGAATGTATAACAGTGATCAGCTTACCAATAGAACGTACCAATAAATACATAACGTCTAGAATTTCCTTCCGTCAGCCAAACCCAGTTTTAATTTCATATCAGCACATAGTGCTATTTTGAATATTTTGTTAAATATTTGACAACCATTATCTTCTTGATGAACCACCATTTGTTCTAATTTTGTTGAAATTATCTTGTTGAATTATTAAAATTTGTATTTTTAATCTATTTTCACTATTTTCTATATTTATGTAAAGTAAAGAGTGCGCCCACAAAAGAGTCTTCTTCCCTCCCTATTGTCTATGTTCTCATACTGACTCAGGGTGCACCACCAAACAATATCAGAATTAGAAAACAGTGTTTTCTTGCAATTACCTGATTTTGGTTTAAAAAAATCAATTTTCTATACTTAATATTTCCTGTGCGGTATTCCCTCCCCGACCTGTAAACCTTGCACATGTCGACCTAATGACCCTGTCAACCAAGACACCCTGTCGACCTTTAGTGGTCGACCTAATGTGTGTCGACCCAATGACCCATACCCCTACACACACACACACACAAACAATAGGTGAAAACACAGTATGTGTAGGCAGGGTCTTAGAGAGACATAGAATTCAGAGCCAGCCACACAGCGTCCCTTTAGCAGTAGTAAAAAATAAGAATTTACTTACCGATAATTCTATTTCTCGTAGTCCGTAGTGGATGCTGGGACTCCGTCAGGACCATGGGGAATAGCGGCTCCGCAGGAGACAGGGCACAAAAGTAAAAGCTTTAGGATCAGGTGGTGTGCACTGGCTCCTCCCCCTATGACCCTCCTCCAAGCCTCAGTTAGGATACTGTGCCCGGACGAGCGTACACAATAAGGAAGGATTTTGAATCCCGGGTAAGACTCATACCAGCCACACCAATCACACTGTACAACCTGTGATCTGAACCCAGTTAACAGCATGATAACAGCGGAGCCTCTGAAAAGATGGCTCACAACAATAATAACCCGATTTTTGTAACAATAACTATGTACAAGTATTGCAGACAATCCGCACTTGGGATGGGCGCCCAGCATCCACTACGGACTACGAGAAATAGAATTATCGGTAAGTAAATTCTTATTTTCTCTGACGTCCTAGTGGATGCTGGGACTCCGTCAGGACCATGGGGATTATACCAAAGCTCCCAAACGGGCGGGAGAGTGCGGATGACTCTGCAGCACCGAATGAGAGAACTCCCGGTCCTCCTCAGCCAGGGTGTGCCCCTGACCAAGTAGCTGCTCGGCAAAGTTGTAAAGCCGAGACCCCTCGGGCAGCCGCCCAAGATGAGCCCACCTTCCTTGTGAAATGGGCATTTACATATTTTGGCTGTGGCAGGCCTGCCATAGAATGTGCAAGCTGAATTGTACTACACATCCAACTAGCAATCGTCTGCTTAGAAGCAAGAGCACCCAGTTTGTTGGGTGCATACAGGATAACAGCAAGTCAGTTTTCCTGACTCCAGCCGTCCTGGAAACCTATATTTTCAGGGCCCTGACAACATCTAGCAACTTGGAGTCCTCCAAGTCCCTAATAGCCGCAGGTACCACAATAAACTGGTTCAGGTGAAACGTTGACACCACCTTAGGGAGAAACTGGGGACGAGTCCGCAGCTCTGCCCTGTCCGAATGGACAATCAGATATGGGCTTTTGTGAGACAAAGCCGCCAATTCTGACACTCGCCTGGCCGAGGCCAGGGCCAACCGCATGGTCACTTTTCATGTGAGATATTTCAAATCCACAGATTTGAGCAGTTTAAAATGTGATTTGAGGAATCCCAGAACTACGTTGAGATCCCACAGTGCCACTGGAGGCACAAAAGGGGGTTGTATATGCAGTACTCCCTTGACAAACTTCTGGACTTCAGGAAGTGAAGCCAATTCTTTCTGGAAGAAAATTGACAGGGCCGAAATTTGAACCTTAATGGACCCCAATTTGAGGCCCATAGACACTCCTGTTTGCAGGAAATGCAGGAATCGACCGAGTTGAATTTTCTTCGTGGGGCCTTCCTGGCCTCACACCACGCAACATATTTTCGCCACATGTGGTGATAATGTTGTGCAGTCACCTCCTTCCTGGCTTTGACCAGGGTAGGAATGACCTCTTCCGGAATGCCTTTTTCCCTTAGGATCCGGCGTTCCACCGCCATGCCGTCAAACGCAGCCGCGGTAAGTCTTGGAACAGACATGGTACTTGCTGAAGCAAGTCCCTTCTTAGCGGCAGAGGCCATGAGTCCTCTGTGAGCATTTCTTGAAGTTCCGGGTACCAAGTCCTTCTTGGCCAATCCGGAGCCACGAGTATAGTTCTTACTCCTCTACGTCTTATAATTCTCAGTACCTTGGGTATGAGAAGCAGAGGAGGGAACACATACACCGACTGGTACACCCACTGTGTTACCAGAACGTCCACAGCTATTGCCTGAGGGTCTCTTGACCTGGCGCAATACCTGTCCAGTTTTTTGTTCAGGCGGGACGCCATCATGTCCACCTTTGGTCTTTCCCAACGGTTCACAATCATGTGGAAGACTTCCCGATGAAGTCCCCACTCTCCCGGGTGGAGGTCGTGCCTGCTGAGGAAGTCTGCTTCCCAGTTGTCCACTCCCGGAATGAACACTGCTGACAGTGCTATCCCATGATTTTCCGCCCAGCGAAGAATCTTTGCAGTTTCTGCCATTTCCCTCCTGCTTCTTGTGTCGCCCTGTCTGTTTACGTGGGCGACTGCCGTGATGTTGTCCCACTGGATCAATACCGGCTGACCCTGAAGCAGAGGTCTTGCTAAGCTTAGAGCATTGTTTTATGTGGAGAGAAGTCTCCAGACTTGATCACACTCCCTGGAAATTTTTTCCCTGTGTGACTGCTCCCCAGCCTCTCCGGCTGGCATCCGTGGTCACCAGGACCCAGTCCTGAATGCCGAATCTGCGGCCCTTTAGTAGATGAGCACTCTGCAGCCACCGCAGAAGAAACACCCTTGTCCTTGGAGACAGGGTTATCCGCTGATGCATCTGAAGATGCGATCCGGACCATTTTTCCAGCAGATCCCACTGAAAAGTTCTTGCGTGAAATCTGCCGAATGGAATCGCTTCGTAAGAAGCCACCCTTTTTCCCAGGACCCTTGTGCAATGATGCACTGACACTTTTCCTGGTTTTAGGAGGTTCCTGACTAGCTCGGATAACTCCCTTGCTTTCTTCTCCGGGAGAAACACCCTTTTCTGGACTGTGTCCAGAATCATCCCTAGGAACAGCAACTTGTCGTCGGAAACAGCTGCGGTTTTGAAATATTTAGAATCCACCCATGCTGTCGTAGAACTACTTGAGATAGTGCTACTCCGACCTCCAACTGTTCTCTGGACCTTGCCCTTATCAGGATATCGTCCATTTTCTTTGAAGAAGAATCATCATTTCGGCCATTACCTTGGTAAAGACCCGGGGTGCCGTGGACAATCCAACCGGCATCGTCTGAAACTGATAGTGACAGTTCTGTACCACGAACCTGAGGTACCCTTGGTGAGAAGGGCAAATTGGGACATGGAGGAAGCATCCCTAAAGTCCCGGGACACCATATAGTCCCCTTCTTCCTGGTTCGCTATCACTGCTCTGAGTGACTCCATCTTGATTTGAACCTTTGTATGTAAGTGTTCAAATATTTCAGATTTAGAATAGGTCTCACCGAGCCGTCTGGCTTTAGTACCACAATATAGTGTGGAATAATACCCCTTTCCTTGTTGGAGGAGGAGTACTTTGATTATCACCTGCTGGGAATACAGCTTGTGAATTGTTTCCAATACTGCCTCCCTGTCGGAGGGAGACGTTGGTAAAGCAGACTTCAGGAACCTGCGAGGGGGAGACGTCTCGAATTTCCAATCTGTACCCCTGGGATACTACTTGTAGGATCCAGGGGTCCTGTACGGCCCCAGCGTCATGCTGAGGACTTGGCAGAAGCGGTGTAGGGCTTCTGTTCCTGGGAATGGGCTGCCTGCTGCAGTCTTCTTCCCTTTCCTCTATCCCTGGGCAGATATGACTGGCCTTTTGCCCGCTTGCCCTTATGGGGACGAAAGGACTGAGGCTGAAAAGACGGTGTCTTTTTCTGCTGAGATGTGACTTAGGGTAAAAAAGGTGGATTTTCCAGCTGTTGCCGTGGCCACCAGGTCCGATGGACCGACCCCAAATAACTCCTCCCCTTTATACGGCAATACTTCCATGTGCCGTTTGGAATCTGCATCACCTGACCACTGTCGTGTCCATAAACATCTTCTGGCAGATATGGACATCGCACTTACTCTTGATGCCAGAGTGCAAATATCTCTCTGTGCTCTATAGTCAATAAAATACTGTCCCTGTCAAGGGTATTAATATTTTCAGTCAGGGAATCCGACCAAGCCACCCCAGCGCTGCACATCCAGGCTGAGGCGATAGCTGGTCGCAGTATAACACCAGTATGTGTGTATATACTTTTTAGGATATTTTCCAGCCTCCTATCAGCTGGCTCCTTGAGGGCGGCCGTATCTGGAGACGGTAACGCCACTTGTTTTGATAAGCGTGTGAGCGCCTTATCCACCCTAAGGGGTGTTTCCCAACGCGCCCTAACTTCTGGCGGGAAAGGGTATACCGCCAATAATTTTCTATCGGGGGAAACCCACGCATCATCACACACTTCATTTAATTTATCTGATTCAGGAAAAACTACATGTAGTTTTTTCACACCCACATAATACCCTTTTTTGTGGTACTTGTAGTATCAGAAATATGTAACACCTCCTTCATTGCCCTTAACATGTAACGTGTGGCCCTAAAGGAAAATACGTTTGTTTCTTCACCGTCGACACTGGAGTCAGTGTCCGTGTCTATGTTGACCGACTGAGGTAAATGGGCGTTTTAAAGCCCCTGACGGTGTTTGAGACGCCTGGACAGGTACTAATTTGTTTGCCGGCCGTCTCATGTCGTCAACCGACCTTGAAGCGTGTTGACATTATCACGTAATTCCTTAAATAAGCCATCCATTCCGGTGTCGACTCCCTAGAGAGTGACATCACCATTACAGGCAATTGCTCCGCCTCCTCACCAACATCGTCCTCATACATGTCGACACACACGTACCGACACACAGCACACACACAGGGAATGCTCTGATAGAGGACAGGACCCCACTAGCCCTTTGGGGAGACAGAGGGAGAGTTTTCCAGCACACACCAAAACGCTATAATTATACAGGGACAACCTTTATATAAGTGTTTTCCCTTATAGCATCTTAATATATAATCATATCGCCAAATTAGTGCCCCCCCTCTCTGTTTTAACCCTGTTTCTGTAGTGCAGTGCAGGGGAGAGCCTGGGAGCCTTCCCACCAGCAGTTCTGTGAGGGAAAATGGCGCTGTGTGCTGAGGAGATAGGCCCCGCCCCCTATTCCGGCGGGCTCTTCTCCCGGTTTTTCTGAGACCTGGCAGGGGTGAAATACATCCATATAGCATCAGGGACTATATGTGATGTATTCTTTTTAGCCAGAAAAGGTATTAACATTGCTGCCCAGGGCGCCCCCCCCCAGCGCCCTGCACCCTCAGTGACCGTTGGTGTGAAGTGTGCTGAGAGCAATGGCGCACAGCTGCAGTGCTGTGCGCTACCTCATGAAGACTGAAAAGCCTTCAGCCGCCGGTTTCTGGACCTCTTCTTACTTCGGCATCTGCAAGGGGGTCGGCGGCGCGGCTCCGGTGACCCATCCAGGCTGTACCTGTGATCGTCCCTCTGGAGCTAGTGTCCAGTAGCCTAAGAAGCAAATCCATCCTGCACGCAGGTGAGTTCACTTCTTCTCCCCTAAGTCCCTCGATGCAGTGAGCCTGTTGCCAGCAGGACTCACTGAAAATAAGAAAACTATCAAAACTTTTACTCTAAGCAGCTCTTTAGGAGAGCCACCTAGATTGCACCCTTCTCGGCCGGGCACAAAAACCTAACTGAGGCTTGGAGGAGGGTCATAGGGGGAGGAGCCAGTGCACACCACCTGATCCTAAAGCTTTTACTTTTGTGCCCTGTCTCCTGCGGAGCCGCTATTCCCCATGGTCCTGACGGAGTCCCAGCATCCACTAGGACGTCAGAGAAATTAAGCTGGTTCGCAATAACTAAGCACTAGAGTAGTGCTTATCATATTAACACTGCTCTCCCCTGGTACCGCTGAGTAGACTTGGGGTCCTGTTAGAGGAGCTACGCGTCCCTGTGTAATGCTGCTTGTCTGAGTTGCAGAGGGAAATGGCGCTGGAGAGCCACTGGATCCGCTCAGTGGGAAGCCCCGCCCCTTGTAATGGCGCGTGGCTTCCCGCCTTATTTTATACTGGCCCTGAGGTAATTTTTTTATCTAACTAAGTGTAGAAACACTTGTCAGCAGTGTTTGGCCAGTGTGGGTATCTTGGGTGGCCAAGCGCGCCCCTCACAGCGGGACCCGCTGCAGTGTGCGTCCTTCTGAGCCTTCCTGGAGCGCAGCCTGCACTCAGAGCTGCACTCCTACCCTGCTGCCGCCATTCCCGCCGGCAACCTGCTGACCAGTACGCTGGCGCTGTACTCAACACTCTGTTAGGGGGTGGCGTCCTGCTGCGGGAGGGAACGCTGTACCATGGTGTGGCTTGTGAATAGCTCCCTCAGGAGCTCAGTGTCCTGTCAGCAGAGAAACAAGACTAGTAAGTCTCAGGAAGTTGGGCCGATCTCCCCCCTAAGTCCCACGAAGCAGTAAGGCTGTTGCCTAAACAGCCCTGACTGAAAATAACAAACATTGAAAACAAAAGTAGAAAACTCTTCAGGAGCTCTCCAAAGCATGACCGGCTCCTCCGGGCACATTTTCTAAACTGGGTCTGGTAGGAGGAGCCAGCCTACACTATTGATTTCTTAAAGCGCCCATGGTTCCTAGTGGACCCGTCTATATCCCCATGGTACTAATGTGGACCTCAGTATTCTCTAGGACACAAGAGAAATAGGATTTTAATTACCTACCGGTAAATCCTTTTCTCATAGTCCATAGAGGATACTGGGGATCCATTTAGTACCATGGGGTATAGACGGTCCACTAGGAGCAATGGGCACTTTAAGAATTTGATAGTGTGCGCTGGCTACTCCCTCTATGCCCCTCCTACCAGACTCAGTCTAGGAAACTGTGCCCGAGGAGATGGACATACTTCGAGAGAAAGATAGATAGATAATAAAAGTGCTGAGATTACGAACCAGCACACACAGAACAATAGGAAAGCCATGCTAACCAAACTTGAAACATGATCAGCAACGGCTGAACAAACCAGAATACTTAACCAAACTGAAGGTCCTCGGAGGCCAAAGTATCGAACTTGTAGAACAGTGTTTCCCAACCACGGTCCTCAAGGCACACTAACAGTCCTGGTATTAGTGATATCCAGGCTTGAACACAGGTGACTTAATTAGTAGCTCAGTTATTTTGATTTAACCATCTGTGTTGCAGCCTGGATATCACTAAAACCTGCACTGTTGGTATGTCTTGAGGACCGCGGTTGGGAATGCCTGTTGTAGAACTTTGCAAACGTGTTCGAACCTGACAAAGTAGGTGCTCAGCAGAGCTGTAAAGCCGAGACACCCTGGGCAGCCGTCCAAGAGGAACCCACCGACCTAGTAGAGTGGGTCTGTACAGATTTTGGAACCAGCAATCCTGCCGTGGAATAAGCATGCTGGATGGTGAGCTTGATCCAGCGTGCAATAGACTGCTTTGAAGCAGGACACCCAATTTTATTGGGATCATAGAGAACGAACAGCGAGTCGGATTTTCTGTGACGAGCTGTTCTCTTTACATACGCCTTCAAAGCCCTCACAGCAAATAGAGTTTGAAGTAGCAGAGGTGTCTGTCGCAGCTGAAACCACAATAGGTTGGTTGTTGTGAGAAGCGGACACCACCTTAGGAAGAAATTGCTGACGAGTTCTGAGTTCCGCTCTGTCGTCATGGAAAATTAAGTAGGGACTCTTGTGAGACAACATCCCTAGTTCCGACACACGTCTTGCTGAGGCCAAGGCCAATAGTGTGAAGGTCTTCCACGTAAGATCATTTACGTCAACCTCCAGTAACGGTTCAAACCAGTCCGATTGGAGGAACTGCAGCACCAAATTGAGGTCCCAAGGTGCCGTAGGAGGCACAAAGGGAGGCTGGATGTGCAGAACACCTTTCAAGAACGTCTGGACCTCAGGGAGAGAAACCAATTGTTTCTGTAAGAAAATGGACAAGGCCGAAATCTGGACTTTGATGGAACCTAGGCGTAGGCCCACCTCCACTAACGACAGCAGAAAAAGCAGGAGACATCCCAGATTAAATTACATTGCAGAATTTTGTCTGTTCTCACACCAAGAAACATACTTCTCCCATATACGGTGGTAATGTTTTGACATTACCCCTTTCCTGGCATGGATCATAGTCGGGATGACCTTATCAGGAATCCCTCTCCTGGCTAGGATCAGCCGTTCAACCACCATGCCGTTAAACGTAGCCGCGGTAAGATTTGATAAGACGAACAGGCCCTGTTGCAGAAGATCCTCGCGAAGAGGCAGAGGCCACGAATCTTTGAGGAGCATCTTCAGAAGATCTGCGTACCAGGCCCTTCTTGGCCAATCCGGAGCAATAAGTATTGCTTGAACCTTTTCCCTTCTTTTTCTTTTTAGAATTCTTGGGATCAGAGGAAGTGGAGGAGACACGTACACCATCTGGTAGACCCACGGAGTTGTCAGAGCGTCTACCACCACTGCATGTGGGTCTCTTGACCTGGAACAACACCGCCTGAGCTTCTTGTTGAGACGAGAGGTCATCATGTCTATTTGTGGATATCCCCACCGAAGTGTCAAGCACCTGAACACTTCCGGGTGAGGGCTCCAATTCCCCGGGTGAAGGTCGTGTCTGCTGAGGAAGTCTGCTTTCCAGTTGTATACTCCCGGAATGAAGACCATTGACAACGACATAGCGCGTTTTTCCGCCCAGAGGAGAATTTTTAACACCTCTGACATTGCTGCTCTGCTTTTCGTTCCACCCTGTCAGTTTATGTACGTTACCGCCGTTACATTGTCCGACTGGACTTGAATGGCCTGATTACGAAGTAGGGATGAGGCCTGCAGAAGGGAGTTGTAGATAGCCCTGAGTTCCAGGATGTTTATTGGAAGGACGACTTCCTGACTTGACCATTTTCCTTGAAACTGCACCCCCTGGGTGACTGCTCCCCAACCTGAGGCTTGCGTCCATGGTTAGCAGAATCCAATTCTGAATCCCGAACCTCAGACGAGGTGAGAAATCTGTAGCCACCACAGAAGGGAGATCCCGGCTCTTGGCGACAGACGGATCCTCTGGTGCATATAAAGATGTGATCCGGACCCTTTGTCCAATAGACCTAGCTGGAAGGGCCTCACATGAAACCTTCCGCACTGAAGCACCTCGTAAGAGGCCACCATTTTCCCCTGAAGAGGAATGCACACATGCGCCGAGATCCGAGTTGGTTTCAGAACAGCCCGACTCATCGACTGGATTTCCATAGCCTTCTCCACAAGAAGGAACACTCTCTGAGATTCCGTGTCCAGTATCATTCCCAGAAATAAAAGTTGCTGCGTTGGTTCCAGGTGAGATTTTGGTAAGTTCAGAATCCATCTGTGATCCAGGAGGAGTGTGGTTGAGAGGCAAATACTGTCCATCTACCGCTTCCTGGACGGTGCCTTTATCAGAAGATCATCCAGGTATGGAATTATGTTTGTGGAGTAGAAACATCATCTCTGCCATCACCTTGGTGAACACTCTCGGTGCCGTGGAGAGACCAAATGGCAGGGCCTGGAACTAGTAGTGACAGTCCTGCAGTGCAAACCTTAGATAAGCCTAATGAGGTGGCCAGATCGGAATGTGAAGGTATGCATCCTTGGTATCCAGTGACACTAGGAATTCCCCCTCCACCAGACCCGAGATCACCGCTCTCAGAGACTCCACCTTGAATTTGAACACTCTTAAGTACGGGTTCAACGACTTGAGGTTCAAAATCGGTCTTACCGAACCGTCCGGTTTCGGTACTACAAACCAGTTGGCATAATATCCCCTGTTTTGCAGGTGAGGTAGAACTGGAACAATGACCTGAGTCTGTACCAGTCTTTGAATGGCGTCCTGTATGGTTATACTTGCTTCCTGCAATACTGGTAAGCCTGATTGGAAGAATCTGTGAGGTGGCAGCTACTGAAACTCCAGTCTAATTAATAAATAAATAATAAATAAATAATAAAATAAGATCTATGACCCAGGGATTCTGGCATGATGTTGTCCAGATGTGACTGAAAAATTTTAGTCGGGCTCCCACCTGCCGGTCTTCCAGGCATCGCGGTCCACCGTCATGATGAAGGCTTTGAGGTAGCAGAACTTGAGCTCTGTTCTGGTGAACCTGCAGTTGCTGATTTTCGTAGTTTACGTCTAGCGCCTCTGGTGGCTGTAGAAGAACCTCTGGTTTTGCCCTTGAACTTGGCAGTCCGAAAGAACTGTAGATTAGGTCCTGAGTAAGTTTTCCTGGCTGGGGGAACTGCAGAGGGAAGATACGTGGACTTACCAGCAGTAGCGTTGAATATCCATTTGTCTAGTGCATCTCCAAATAAGGCCTCTCCTGTGACTGGTAGGCCTTCCACGCCTTTCCTGGAGTCCGCGTCAGCAGTCCACTGGCGTAGCCATAAGCCTCTTTTATGGCTTCCACTATAAAATTTGCAGAGTCCTGTATATGTTGCAAGAGTAAAATAATCTCCCCTGACATCAACTTTTTTGGGATTTGAAATTTCCTATCAGGATAAACCCACGGTTCTTCAAACAGGGTATTTAGTTCCTTTGACACAGGAATAGTGGCTGAGGATTTCATTTTTACATTAAAATAAGATTCCTCGGTCTCTTCTGTCACCTTATCAGGGATATGCAGAACTTCTCTGATAGCTTCTATGAGAGCCTCTATTCCCTGTGACAGAGTAGCCTCCCCAACCTCTGCATCCACCTCCATGTCTGACCTTTCATCATCAGAGTCAAACTGCAAGATATGGGCCAAAGGACACTTTTGCGGATAAATAGCAGGGGACTGAAATGCTGGTTTGGGTACCGAGTACCTGTTCATAAACTCAGTCATCGATTGTCTTAAGTATTGCGTCTCTTTCTCATTGCGGGACAATTTAGTGGAAATATTGGAGATCATTCTCCTAATGGAATCCAGCCAAGCTGGTTCTGCCCAGCTAGCCTGGGAGGGTGCACTGCATTGAGTACACTGCAGTGAACCACCTGGAGAAGAGGAACCCTGTGCCTTACAAGAAACACACTCTTTGTCTGACATACTGTGACAGTGATAGCACACACACATAGGAACAGGTTAAAAGCACAATAAACCCACAAAGAGCCCTTCAAGAGCGACACAGAGATAGCCTGGAGCCAGCACACATCGCCCTTACTGATAATGCCAAGCTTAGCCGGGTTGCAGACTAAGTACCCACATTGGGGACTTAGTACACTAGTAAGTGCCCCCCCCCCCCTGCTATGACCCCCTGGTACTGCTGAGGTAATCTGGAGTCTCTCCGGAGGAGCTGCGCATCCCCGTCAGTCAGCATCTGTGTCCACTGCAGAGGGAAAATGGCGCTGGTGAGCTGCTGGATCTGCTCACAGTGAAGCTCCGCCCCTACATTGGTGCGCGGTCTTCTCTCTCTTTTTATACTGGCTGAGGTCATTTTTATGCTTAAAATGGAGTCAGTCACCTTTTAAGTCTGTAATGTAGTCTGGGTACTGTGTACACTCGTAGTGTACTTATAGATTCAGTTCGCTCCCTCAGAAGCGGTGCGCCCGCACTGTGTACTGAGTCCCGAGACTCTGCCGCCCCCGTAGAAGCCGTGCGTCTCTGTACCCTCATGCTGCCATAATGGCCGGCGACCCGCTAACCCCTCAGGAGCTAGTGTCCTGCCAGCGGGGAATGGGACCATTAAACCTTCAAGAGGTTGGGCCTTTCCCCCAGGGAGGTCACCAAGAACCTGATGGTCACTCTGTCAGAGCTACAGCATTCCTCTGTCGAGAGAGAAGAACCTTCCAGAAGGACAACCATCTCTGAAGCAATCCACCATTCAGACCTGTATGGCAGAGTGGCCACACGGAAGCCACTACTTAGTAAAAAGCACATGGCAGCCCGCCTGGAGTTGGCCAAAATGTGCCTGAAGGACTTTCAGACCATGAGAAACAAAATTCTCTGGTCTGATGTGTCAAAGTCAGAAAAATATCTCTATGCACACTACCATATTTGCACCTCACACAGGTCCGTGCTGCGCATGCGTACGCTCTCCCGTACGTGCGCATACTCACAGTCGCGGGCACCCGCAGGCGCACGGTATGCGTATTTACGGTAGAGTTTATGTGATCGTAGCGTGTGACTCAATCGTTACATATTTTCAGTAATAATGTATTTTGTAGATCATGGTCCCTTTGATAGATTCTGAAAGTTTGGTTAATATAGAATGTTCATGAACAGAGAAATCCCTCTTTGTTTGATACGAAGGGTCAGACAGGAGTAATACAGTGGTGTTTAGTATCCATCGGAAGAATATTTAATTAGGAATATTCCGGTGTTGGTTTGAAGCAGATCAATCGCTCGTGCGAATAGTTATGGACATAAGAAGTTTATGAACATTTACTTTATTTGCACTTTATTACCCATGCGGCGGGAAACCCAGTTTCCCTCCCACCTGAGCTGTTGGAAATAGTCACAGCCCACCTGTATGAATCAACCTATGACCTTTTGTTATAATGCGAAGCCGAATTCCTGTGTCCAATGAACAATGAGATTGTAGGGACCATTGAATTGCATTGTGTGTGGGGCATAAGTAGAAAGGCCGATCACATCCAGCTCTCACTCTTCAACGGTTATCATTGCTGAAAATCGGGAGCTGGATGTCCAGAGGCGCATGCGATCGTTTCCTTTGTGCGTAAGTTTTTCTCCGTAATCATACTGTTTCTCTCTTGTTATTATGGGCCATATCTTTCTCTCTCTTCTCTATCTCTCATTTTCTCTTAAACTTAATTGTATTTACTGTATAGTTACCTGGTTAGTTAGTCTATGTTATATTGTAGTGTATGATTTGTATTTGTATTCATTCTTTTGCAAGTATATCATTCAAAATATATATATATTAGGCGTTGGACCCTAAGCCTAGGTATCTGTGTATTTCTTATAGAGTTAAGTATTCTCAGAGCGTCGGTGACGCTCAAACTGCTTTCAAGCTAGTAAGGTTATACTGTGTTGCATTTATACCATATCACTACACAAAGGGTTTACTGCATAATACACTGTTTATGGTTTAGATATAAAGGTTTTACATTGTGAGCGTATGCGCCGCTGGTGATCTCCTCGTGGTCTCGAGCGGTCGCATCGCTATAGCGAATCATTACGGTAGTCGGCAGCCAATAGCGTGCCTGCCAGTGATCTCTTGGCCGTGAGCGAACGTAACGCTTGAGCGTCTCGACCACGGCTAAGCGATTGTTACGCAACGTGCGTACCCTTGCGGTACTTCGTGCGTGGTTAGCGTGCAGTGTTCTTGGACCTCATAAAGGGTATTATATACGATAAATATTTAGCTTTATCAATTGCGGGCTCGTCCTGTCCTTCACATATCTACACTAGGTAATTTCAGCAGACATTATCCAGCAGCAAAGGGCGGGAGATCATATTCCTCGTAGTGCTGTTTGGATAAGCGTCTGCTTCTCTTAGTAAAGGGTGCTGAAGGAATCCGGGAACCGGAGGTAAGAACAAAACAATAGTGTCTTTTTAAAACTGTTTATTTTTCTGTCTTGCGTACACACGCACGCACACATATATATCTGCATTTCCTTTTCATTGGTGTATTTTCGTATGTCACTCTCCTGTTTGCCAGTTCTATAGTTGATAAACGTGCTTAGAGAGATTTGTCACTATTTCATAGTTTAAGAGTAAAGGTAATATAGTTAAAGTATAGACAAACACACAGCTGTGCCTGAGAGACAAGGCGAAGTCAGTGTGGTGCGCGGTAGATGATAAAGGATCATCTACATTGATAAACGTATAAATTGTGTTACGGTGGATCTTTGCTTTGCGTACACGTGTCTCTAACAAAAGACTGAGACTTGCGTACGCAATCCAAGGGCCGACGCACGCAGCGTATATTACGCAACGGAGCGTACGGGTACGCCCACGTAACTCAAATCACAAGTTTTTTTTTCTCTCCTCTCAACGCGATAAGTAGCGCCACGCGGTAAATAACGCAAGGCGATAAATCGCACAAATTTATTTTACATTCCAAATTTAAATTAATAGATCCTTCTCCTAATTTGTAACACATCTGGTCTAAAGAGAAATTTCTGCGCAGAAATAGAAATAGAAACAAAAGTGTACATGTGGTGAGTGAGTGTGGTGTATACAATTTTACAGGTTGAACCACAAGAAAAGTCGAGTTCTCGTGAGGTACATGCGTGTAAGTGACGTACATGGTGGCTAGGGAGGCATCCCTGGTTAAAACATACAATTTGAGCATTAAAGTGTAGCAGACCAGGAGGTCATACTGTAACAGACCAGGAGGTCATAGCAGACCAACAGGTTCAGGTACAGCAGACAAGGAAGTCCGCTATACAGTCCACAGGCACAACACCAAGAAAGGGTTGGTGCAACACCCATATAGGCCATACAAGCTCTTGCTGAAGGAATTCGCAGCCGCAATTTTCGATTCCACTGGTCGCTCCGCACATAAGATTAGTTGCTTATGTGCTGAACGATTGTACCGCACGTAATTGTGTACATTAGTAAACCTGACCGGTACTATTTGTGTACGAAGGTCATAAACGCTATTTGTACATTCGAACGTGATTTGTGTAATTTTTTTTTATTTTAAGGGAAGTTCGCTGCTCACTCAGGAACTATCCAGCAACCAATAGTTACTGGAAAGAGTAAGTGTTCTTCGGATCACCCTCACAGGTTCCAGTAAATAGAGGTTCAGGTCGCAGGGGCCCTAGGTCGAGTACGCCAGCACCATATCGGTGTGATCAGGTCGTATTGGTCGGCGTGGGCGAGTGAGTGGGGTACTCGGTAAACCGCCACCGTCAGCCTATTTTGGACATTTGGTTTGCGTAAGGGTTGGCTGGATAAAGCAACACTTTCGAACTATGGGGGCCACTTGTTCAGGTAGGGGGCGATCAACCTCGGTTCGGGTTGATTCAGTGAACCGACCAATTGGGTCGGCAAGGTATGTAATGTGTGAGAAATACGGAAGTCACACAGAAGCTTTATGTGATGAATGGGAGAGAATGACAGTACATGACGGGGAGAAATTCCCAAGAGTAGGTAGCTTCAGCACAGAAGTGTTAACGAATTTAAGGAGAAGGATATGTCTCATTAAATCAGCAAAGAGACGAATCAAGCATTATGATTATTTGCAGTTGTGGCAACAGGAGGGTGACATACAGAGAGGATTGGCTCAGGCGGCGGGATCTGGCTCAATCAGAAAACTGATAGCCACGGCCCCACCGCCACCATACATATCAGGAGAGAAATTGGTTGCGGAGAATGACGCACTAAGGTGTAACACACAAACACTTAGCAACTGTGTAAATGTTAAAGATAATGTTAACCAATTAACCAATACAAGTATTAACCCGTGCAAGTTGTACCCTGTTTTGAACTTTCCTCAGGAGTGTGATCAAGAAGACGAATCGGCAACAATTTCAGCGCTCTCTCTAGCAGCCACCATAGCAGAGACCACAGTAGGCACAGCTCCACCCACGAGATTAGTAACAAGGGCCCCTAGCGGAGGGATAGGTGAGGTCGTATCTACAGGTAAGTACGGCACCATACACTATGCTGAAGCCATTTCACCACAGGCTGTAGAACCCACACAGAGTGATGTTGTTAGAGTTAATCCTGTTAGGGTAATAGCTGTTCCAAATGGGAAAACTGACACATCAGGAGTCACCCCTGTGAGGAACATTGCCATGTATAGCCCATTTTCCAGAATGGAATTAAGGACCATAGTGTCTGAATTCCCTGACCCTAGAAAAGACTTAGTTGCCAGTCAAAAATACATCAGAGACTTAGGTAACACTGTAGAGCCCAACAATAAAGACTGGCAGATATTGCTGAGAGCATGTTTACCCTCCAATGTTGACGCAACTCAATTTTTAGCTGATTGCGGATTAGATCAGGATGTACCTCTTACAGATGTGTACAACAAAGATAATGTAAAAAGAATAAGCTTACAGTTAAAAGAGTATTTCCCAGCGGTAGTCAGATGGAACAAGATATTCTCCATTAAACAGAAGGCGTCAGAGACAGCTGCAGAGTATTTTCACAGAGCATTATCAGAAATGGCAAAATACACAGGCATAGAGGACATTAAAACAAACATAAACCATCGAGAAGTAGCAGTATCGGTACTGATGGATGGTTTAAAAGAATCATTAAAGACTAGGGTACAGACCACACAACCATGTTGGCGAGGTCTGTCTGTGGCTACTTTGAGAGAGGCTGCTATTGATCACGATAGGAACATCACCAGACACAGGGAACAACAAAGTGATAAGTTAATGGCAGTAAGTATACAGGCCCTGACCACAAAACAGCCTGTGTTAACATCACCAAACCCTGTGGGTAAGTCAAATGTGGTAACATGTTATTTTTGTCACAAACAGGGACACTTTGCACGAGACTGTAGATCGAGAAATGTACAAAAATCTTATCAACCCCCTAGACAACGACACGACACACGACATTGGGAGCAGGGTCCGCAGAAACGGAGTTATGAGCCACATGCAGGGGAAACAAAAAGATACCCCCCAAACAGAGATTGGCAAACCTCTGGTAGTTCCCAGCTAACTCCCTCACAAGTAGTTGCTGCCAACGGGATTCAGGTAGGTCACCATACCCAATAGGGGTGTGGCCATACCTGTAATCTGCAGCCAGTAAAATTGATTGCAAGCCTTGGAAGTGAACCAGAAATTGCAATCAATGTAGCTGGTAAATCATTAAACTTTCTTGTAGACACAGGGGCGGCCAAATCAGTGATAAATTCGACAGTGGGCATGAGAACCACTGGTAAGACAATTCCAGCCATAGGGGTAACGGGAGTAGTCCAGCACTACCCTGTTAGCAAACCAGCCGAGATTACAGTAGGGCCGTTACATACCAAGCATTCCTTTTTGCTGGCTGCATCGGCACCGACCAATCTCCTGGGTAGAGACTTATTGTGTAAAATGGGGTGCGTCATTTATTGTACTCCTGAAGGTGTATTCTTGGACATACCTGAGAATCACGCTCAGGAAGTACGAGACATGTTAGACTCCCCGTCAAAATTAATGTCACATACCATTATGATAAATAGGACTCCCTCCCAAGTAGAAGAAATGACATCTCAGATACCAGAGTCACTTTGGACAAAAGATGGACAGGACACTGGATTAATGGCAAACGTAGCTCCGGTAGTTGTACAAGTAAAAGATGGTAGGATAGCTCCAAAAATCCCACAGTACCCTCTGAAGCCAGAGGTGGAGTTAGGAGTTTATCCCGTAATAGAGCGCTTGCTACAACAGGGCATTCTGGTAAGAACGTCCAGCACTGCTAATAGTCCCATCTTCCCTGTGAAAAAGAGTGGGGGGAGGGGTTACAGGCTAGTGCAGGATCTAAGGGGGATTAACAAAATAGTTGAGAGTCAGTTCCCCGTAGTGCCAAATCCAGCTGTCATCCTAATGCAAATCCCTCCCACTGCGAAATTTTTCACTGTTATTGACCTCTGCTCCGCTTTCTTTTCGGTACCTCTGCACCCTGACAGTCAATATTTGTTTGCATTCACATACAGAGGAGTCCAATACACATGGACTCGATTACCACAAGGGTTCATAGATAGCCCAAGTATATTTTCTCAGGCTTTGCATGATTGTTTACAGTCTTTCCAACCAGTGAGTGGATCAGTATTAATACAGTACGTAGATGATATACTACTGTGTTCTGATTCATTGGAGGCATCCCTGAAGGATACGAAAGAGCTCCTGTTTCATCTTTCAGACACAGGACACAAGGTTTCCAAAGACAAGTTGCAATTATGCCAAACTAAGGTAAAATATTTGGGACACTGTTTAACACAAGGACTGAGACACCTGACCGCTGATAGAATTCAAGCAATTAGAGACATGACTCTGCCACAAACCCAGCAACAGATCAGAACATTTTTAGGAATGTGTGGGTATTGCCGTAATTGGATCCCAGGGTTTTCCATTTTAGCGTTACCTTTGCAGGAGATGGTTTCCTCAAACAAACCTGATCGGATTTCGCATACAGACGAGTCTGAGGCAGCATTTGAGAGACTTAAACAGTGCCTAACGCAGGCACCAGCATTAGGTATGCCGGACTATGGGAAACCCTTTGAACTATACGGAACAGAAAGTGCTGGTTGCGCGGCAGGCGTACTAACCCAAAAGCACGGTGATGCCAGCAGGCCAGTAGCATATTACAGCGCTCAGCTAGATACGGTAGCGCGATCCCTCCCCACATGCTTGCGAAGCGTTGCTGCGATAGCATTGCTAGTAACGAAAAGCGAAGACGTCGTGCTAGGTCACAACCTCACAATTCATACACCACATGCAGTGTCAGCCTTGTTAAATTCTGCCCAAACCAGGCACGTCTCATCAGCGCGGTTTACAAGATGGGAATTGGCACTAATGGCCCCCATAAACATCACCATAAGGAGATGCAGTGCATTAAATCCTGCAACATATCTCCCAGGTGTGCCTGGACAGGCACAAAGGGTGGAGGATGAGAGTGGTGGGGAAGGAGGATTTAATACAAAGGAAGACACTCATGATTGTATGGAATATTTGACCCAAAATTTTACCGCAAGGCCTGACATCAGTGACAACCCACTGGAAGATGTAGAACTTACGTTCTACACGGACGGTAGTTGTCATAGACAGTCAGACTCGGGAGACTTGTGTACTGGATACGCAGTCGTAGATGACCAAGGCACCATAGAAGCGGAACCGCTAGGCCCACCTCACTCAGCCCAGGTTGCTGAACTGGTCGCCCTAACCAGAGCATGTGAATTGGCTAAGGGCAAATCAGCCAATATCTACACCGATTCTAGATACGCATTCGGGGTAGTCCATGATTTCGGAGCCCTATGGCGCCTCAGAAATTTCATGACGGCAGCTGGTACACCGGTAGCGCATGCAGCTCACATAAAAAGGCTTCTAACAGCGATACAGGAACCCGACAGAGTGGCTGTTATCAAATGTAAAGCACACACATATAGCCAAGACCCAGTATCACTTGGTAACAGCCGAGCAGACGAAGCAGCTAAGTTAGCAGCTGCTACCCCCAGACAGACAGACACCACACAACTGATGGTATTTAATACCATCAACACACAGAAGTTGTGTGAGATGCAAAATTTGTGTTCCACACAGGAAAAGGCAGTCTGGAGGGCAAAGGGATATGGCCAGGAGTCCTCAGGACTCTGGACGGATGGACAAGGTAAACCGGTGGCCCCCAGAGCATACCTTCCATGTTTGGCTGAAGCAGCTCACGGGCTGACTCATCTAGGCAAGGAAGGGATGTGCAAGTTGGTAAGAGCATATTGGTGCGCCCCAGGATTCTCCTCTCATGCGAGTAAAAGAGCCATGTCATGCCTTACCTGTTTGAGAAAGAATATTGGAAAGGCAATACCTACAGAACCATCCCATATCCCACCTGCCGGCGGCCCTTTCCAGGTAATACAGATTGACTTCATTCAATTACCCCCTTGTCGAAATTTGAAATATGTACTTGTTTGTATAGATGTTTTTTCAAATTGGGTCGAAGCATTTCCGGCGGCCACAAATACCGCTATGTTTACTGCTAAGAAAATTGTGCAGGAATTTGTATGTAGATATGGTATCCCTAGAATTATCGAAAGTGATAGGGGTACCCATTTTACAGGTGATGTCTTTCAAGGAATGTGTAAATTGATGGGAATTGATAGCAAGCTGCACACTCCATACCGTCCACAGGCGAGTGCGAAAGTGGAAAGAGTGAACAGCACTATTAAAAATAAACTGAGAAAGTGATGGCAGAGACAGGATTGACATGGCCAGAAGCTTTACCCATTGTACTGTACAGCATCAGAACCACTCCCAGGTCCCCTCTTAATCTGTCTCCCTTTGAAATCTTGTTTGGTCGACAACCGCATGTTATGATTAACCCTCAGGATGATTTGAAGTGTAACAATGAAGTGACTGTAAAATACTTGATTAACATGAGTAAACAGTTAAGGAATCAAAATGATAATCTGAAGTTAGTGATTCCTGATTTACCAGATAGTAATTGTCATGACATTGAACCTGGGGATTATGTAATGATACGGAATTTTCTACGCTCAGGTTGCCTTATTGACAGATGGGAAGGACCATACCAGGTCTTATTGACTAGCACTACAGCATTGAAGGTTGCTGAGAGAGAGACTTGGGTTCATTCGTCCCACTGTAAAAAGGTTGCTGATCCAGAGAGGTCCCGTGATAAGGAACAGACGGTAGAGGTTGTATCACTGGAGTGTCTGTTCCAGGAAGATTGAGGCGGCACCTGAGCATTGAAAATCACAAGACCAAAAGCAGTTGTCGATCCCCTGTTCCCTTTTATTGTTTTTCTCCAACTTCCCATCCCCTCTCCCTCAAATTATTTTTTCCCCCTTCTCATTCTTCTCCGTTTCCTCCTACAAGATGGACTTGCCCCAAGAGACTGTGATCCGGATTTTCCTGTTGACCATGATGTTGACCAGAGCAGTCTGTTCCGGCGAGAGTACCATGGAGGTCGAGAGAGGTTCTGGAATGGGTTCTGATGACAGAGATGGAGGCGTAGTTTTCCAAGAACAACATAATCAACAAGCAAAGGCGAGTATCAGAAAACGATCCGATAGCATTGACCATAGAAGGAATTGTGAAGGATTGTTAGCTGAAGAAAACTGTATCTGTCGGCTCTGTAACAATGTCATTGAGGATGGGTGCATAAAGAAATGCCAATCCAGTTTTAATATCCATATGGACCGGCATCCATTGAGTGACTATCACTCCCTAGTGGGTAGTGTGTTAAATAAAACAGATTGTTGGGTATGCTCTCAAGTACCTCAAGGTCATAGCAAATCAGGGCTAGTACCATTTCCTTTAACGATAGGGGAGGTACTTGAGTTAAGTGGTGGGAGACCGGTGGACAGGAGGTTTAATATCTCCAGTCCTCCTAGTTTGAAGCTCCACCAATACCATGTGGATAGGTCCCTATTATGTTTCAACATCTCCAATCCCCGAAAGCCGGGAAATTGGGAAGTGTCATGGAGTAACCAAACCATGACCTTTTCGCATAGAGCAGATAGAATGCCTACAGATACAGAGCTTGTACGCCACATAGCCAGTAGAGGAAAATCTTTCCGGTATAGGTATACCTTAGGAAATAGGATTACTAGAGTTGGAGAGGTATCACCAGGATACTGTGCACATATCGTACAACCTGATACGTGTACTAAGCAGATGGAAGAATTAGGGTTAGGAGATTTCACATGGAAGGTGTGTAATATGGTTATGTCCTACTCCGTCCCATATGTTCTCCCCGATGATGCATATTTCATATGCGGGAGAAAGGCGTACAAGTGGCTTGCCCCAAACTCTGAAGGATTGTGTTATATTGGAAAAGTACTGCCTGAAGTAATGACTGTATCACATGACAAAATGAAAGACATACACCGTGGTGCCCAAGCTCCTTATACTCACACCCATTACGAGCACGTTGTTAAAAGGCACCTGATAGAGAAGACAGAGCATCCGGCCTCTGATCTGATAAGTGAATCCACCGGGATTCAATTCTTAATCGCGTTAGATTTCACCCGCACCGCTAGAGGAGTGTTGAATTATAAATACATTTCTGCGCTCGCCAATTTGTTAGATAATATCACTGAAATGTATGATGACACGTTTAGGTATACTGGAAGGGAACTTCAAGCTTACAAAACAGAACTGGTACAGCATAGAATGGTTCTCAATTACCTCACAGCAGTGACAGGCGGATATTGTGTCACACTGGCAACACAATACGGCGTGAAATGTTGCACATATATTACGAATAGCACCGAGGACCCGGTCGAGGTCATAGACCAAAAGATGGACGATATTCTCCAATTGAAGTGGGAATTTCGCAGGAGACACAATCTCACTCTTGCTGCTGCAGGTAATGAGCTGACTGGTTGGGTGTCATGGTTGAACCCGCGAAATTGGTTCTCCGGTTTAGGAGAATGGGCCCAAGGAGTTATAATGGATGTTGGGAAGTTTCTCCTATGTATCTTAGGTGTTATCATAACGATTGGTTTGATATTTAGATGCGGTCAGGCTTTAATGAGGTGCAATCATCGTACTAGGGTAATGAGTTTAAGGAGTGAGGAAACTGTAATTCCAATGGACTTGATTTATGACCCAAATGTAGAAACAATGATGTAATGAAAAATAAGAATTTACTTACCGATAATTCTATTTCTCGGAGTCCGTAGTGGATGCTGGGGTTCCTGAAAGGACCATGGGGAATAGCGGCTCCGCAGGAGACAGGGCACAAAAAGTAAAGCTTTAGGATCAGGTGGTGTGCACTGGCTCCTCCCCCTATGACCCTCCTCCAAGCCTCAGTTAGGTACTGTGCCCGGACGAGCGTACACAATAAGGAAGGATTTATGAATCCCGGGTAAGACTCATACCAGCCACACCAATCACACTGTACAACCTGTGATCTGAACCCAGTTAACAGTATGATAACAGCGGAGCCTCTGAAAAGATGGCTCACAACAATAATAACCCGATTTTTGTAACTATGTACAAGTAATGCAGATAATCCGCACTTGGGATGGGCGCCCAGCATCCACTACGGACTCCGAGAAATAGAATTATCGGTAAGTAAATTCTTATTTTCTCTATCGTCCTAGTGGATGCTGGGGTTCCTGAAAGGACCATGGGGATAATACCAAAGCTCCCAAACGGGCGGGAGAGTGCGGATGACTCTGCAGCACCGAATGAGAGAACTCCAGGTCCTCCTTAGCCAGGGTATCAAATTTGTAGGATTTTACAAACGTGTTTGCCCCTGACTAAATAGCCGCTCGGCAAAGTTGTAAAGCCGAGACCCCTCGGGCAGCCGCCCAAGATGAGCCCACCTTCCTTGTGGAATGGGCATTTACATATTTTGGCTGTGGCAGGCCTGCCACAGAATGTGCAAGCTGAATTGTATTACACATCCAACTAGCAAAAGTCTGCTTAAAAGCAAGAGCACCCAGTTTGTTGGGTGCATACAGGATAACAGCAAGTCAGTTTTCCTGACTCCAGCCGTCCTGGAACCTATATTTTCAGGGCCCTGACCACATCTAGCAACTTGGAGTCCTCCAAGTCCCTAGTAGGCGCAAGACACCACAATAAGCTGGTTCAGGTGAAACACTGACACCACCTTAGGGAGAGAACTGGGGACGAGTCCGCAGCTCTGCCCTGTCCGAATGGACAAACAGATATGGGCTTTTTTTGAGAAAAAAACCACCAATTTGACACTCGCCTGGTCCAGGCCAGGTCCAAGAGCATGTTCACTTTTCATGTGAGATGCTTCAAATCCACAGATTTGACTGGTTTTAAACCAATGTGTTTTGAGGAATCCCAGAACTACGTTGAGATCCCACAGTGCCACTGGAGGCACAAAAGGGGGTTGTATATGCAATACTCCCTTGACAAACTTCTGGACTTCAGGAACTGAAGCCAATTCTTTCTGGAAGAAAAATCGACAGGGCCGAAATTTGAACCTTAATGGACCCCAATTTGAGGCCCATAGACACTCCTGTTTGCAAGAAATGCAGGAATCGACCGAGTTGAAATTTCTTCGTGGGGCCTTCCTGGCCTCACACCACGCAACATATTTTCGCCACATGTGGTGATAATGTTGTGCGGTCACCTCCTTTCTGGCTTTGACCAGGGTAGGAATGACCTCTTCCTGAATGCCTTTTCCCTTAGGATCCGGCGTTCCACCGCCATGCCGTCAAACGCAGCTGCGGTAAGTCTTGGAACAGACATGGTACTTGCTGAAACAAGTCCCTTCTTAGCGGCAGAGGCCATAAGTCCTCTGTGAGCATCTCTTGAAGTTCCGGGTACCAAGTCCTTCTTGGCCAATCCGGAGCCATGAGTATAGTTCTTACTCCTCTACGTCTTATAATTCTCAGTACCTTAGGTATGAAAAGCAGAGGATGGAACACATACACCGACTGGTACACCCACGGTGTTACCAGAATGTCCACAGCTATTGCCTGAGGGTCTCTTAACCTGGCGCAATACCTGTCCCGTTTTTTGTTCAGACGGGACGCCATCATGTCCACCTTTGGTAATTTCCAACGGTTTACAATTATGTGGAAAACTTCCCCATGAAGTTCCCACTCTGCCGGGTGGAGGTCGTGCCTACTGAGGAAGTCTGCTTCCCAGTTTCCATTCCCGGAATGAAACACTGCTGACAGTGCTATCACATGATTTTCCGCCCAGCGAAAAGTCCTTACAGTTTTTGCCACTGCCCTCCTGCTTCTTGTGCCGCCCTGTCTATTTACGTGGGCGACTGCCGTGATGTTTTATCCCACTGGATCAATACCGGCTGACCTTGAAGCAGAGGTCTTGCTAAGCTTAGAGCATTATAAATTTACCCTTAGCTATATTTATGTGGAGAAAAATCTCCAGACTTGATCACACTCCCTGGAAATTTTTTCCTTGTGTGACTGCTCCCCAGCCTCTCGGGCTGGCCTCCGTGGTCACCAACATACAAAACTGAATGCCGAATCTGCGGCCCTCTAGAAGATGAGCACTCTGTAACCACCACAGGAGAGACACCCTTGTCCTTGGATATAGGGTTATCCGCTGATGCATCTGAAGATGCGATCCGGACCATTTGTCCAGCAGATCCCACTGAAAAGTTCTTGCATGAAATCTGCCGACTGGAATTGCTTTGAAGGAAGTCACCATTTTTTTACCATGGCCCTTGTGCAATGATGCACTGATTTTAGGAGGTTCCTGACTAGCTCGGATAACTCCCTGGCTTTCTCTTCCGGGAGAAACACCTTTTTCTGGACTGTGTCCAGAATCATCCCTAAGCACAGGAGACTTGTTGTCGGGATCAGCTGCGATTTTGGAATCTTTAGAATCCACCCCTGCTGTTGTAACAGTATCCGAGATAGTGCTACTCCGACCTCCAACTGTTCCCTGGACTTTGCCCTTATCAGGAGATCGTCCAAGTAAGGGATAATTAAGACGCCTTTTCTTCGAAGAAGAACCATCATTTCGGCCATTACCTTGGTAAAGACCCGGGGTGCCGTAGACAATCCAAACGGCAGCGTCTGAAACTGATAGTGACAGTTCTGTACCACGAACCTGAGGTACCCTTAGTGATAAGGGCAAATTTGGGACATGGAGGTAAGCATCCCTGATGTCTCGGGACACCAGATAGTCCCCTTCTTCCCGGTTCGTTATCACTGCTCTGAGTGACTCTATCTTGATTTGAACCTTTGTAAGTGTTCAAATTTTTTTAGATTTAGAATAGGTCTCACCTTGCCTTCTGGCTTCAGTACCACAATATAGTGTGGAATAATACCCCTTTTCTTGTTGTAGGAGGGGTAATTTAATTATCACCTGCTGGGAATACAGCTCGTGAATTTTTTCCATACTGCCTCCTTGTCGGAGGGAGACCTTGGTAAAGCAGCCTTCAGGAGCCTGCGCAGGGGAAACGTCTCGACATTCCAAACTGTACCCCTGGGATACTACTTGTAGGATCCAGGGGTCCTGTACGGTCTCAGCGTCATGCTGAGAGCTAGTCAGAAGCGGTGGAACGCTTCTGTTCCTGGGAATGGGCTGCCTGCTGCAGTCTTCTTCCCTTTCCTCTATCCCTGGGCAGATATGACTCTTATAGGGACGAAAGGACTGAAGCTGAAAAGACGGTGTCTTTTTCTGCAGAGATGTGACTTAGGGTAAAAACGGTGGATTTTCCAGCAGTTGCCGTGGCCACCAGGTCCGATGGACCGACCCCAAATAACTCCTCTTCCTTTATACGGCAATACACCTTTGTGCCGTTTGGAATCTGCATCACCTGACCACTGTCGTGTCCATAAACATCTTCTGGCAGATATGGACATCGCACTTACTCTTGATGCCAGAGTGCAAATATCCCTCTGTGCATCTCGCATATATAGAAATACATCCTTTAAATGCTCTATAGTCAATAAAACACTGTCCCTGTCAAGGGTATCAATATTTTTAGTCAGGGAATCCGACCAAGCCACCCCAGCTCTGCACATCCAGGCTGAGGCGATCGCTGGTCGCAGTATAACACCAGTATGTGTGTATATACTTTTTATGATATTTTTCCAGCCTCCTGTCAGCTGGCTCCTTGAGGACGGCCCTATCTATAGACGGTACCGCCACTTGTTCTGATAAGCGTGTGAGCGCCTTATCCACCCTAAGGGGTGTTTCCCAACGCGCCCTAACTTCTGGCGGGAAAGGGTATACCGCCCATATTTTCTATCGGGGGGAACCCACGCATCATCACACACTTCATTTAATTTATCTGATTCAGGAAAAACTACGGTAGTTTTTTCACATCCCACATAATACCCTCTTTTGTGGTAGTTGTAGTATCAGAAATATGTAACACCTCCTTCATTGCCCTTAACGTGTGGCCCTAATAAGGAATACGTTTGTTTATTCACCGTCGACACTGGATTCAGTGTCCCTGTCTGTGTCTGTGTCGACCGACTAAAGTAAACGGGCGTTTTAAAACCCCTGACGGTGTTTTTGAGACGTCTGGACCGGTACTAATTGTTTGTCGGCCGTCTCATGTCGTCAACCGACCTTGGCGCGTGTTGACATTATCACGTAATTCCCTAAATAAGCCATCCATTCCGGTGTCGACTCCCTAGAGAGTGACATCACCATTACAGGCAATTGCTCCGCCTCCTCACCAACATCGTCCTCATACATGTCGACACACACGTACCGACACACAGCACACACACAGGGAATGCTCTGATAGAGGACAGGACCCACTAGCCCTTTGGAGAGACAGAGGGAGAGTTTGCCAGCACACACCAAAAACGCTATAATTATATAGGGACAACCTTATATAAGTGTTTTCCCTTATAGCATCTTTTTTATATATTTCTAACGCCAAATTAGTGCCCCCCCTCTCTGTTTTAACCCTGTTTCTGTAGTGCAGTGCAGGGGAGAGCCTGGGAGCCTTCCCTCCAGCCTTTCTGTGAGGGAAAATGGCGCTGTGTGCTGAGGAGATAGGCCCCGCCCCTTTTTCGGCGGCCTCGTCTCCCGCTCTTAACGGATTCTGGCAGGGGTTAAATATCTCCATATAGCCCCCGGAGGCTATATGTGAGGTATTTTTAGCCAAAAAAGGTTTTCATTTGCCTCCCAGGGCGCCCCCCTCCCAGCGCCCTGCACCCTCAGTGACTGCCGTGTGAAGTGTGCTGAGAGGAAAATGGCGCACAGCTGCAGTGCTGTGCGCTACCTTAAGAAGACTGAGGAGTCTTCTGCCGCCGATTCTGGACCTCTTCTCGTTTCAGCATCTGCAAGGGGGCCGGCGGCGAGGCTCCGGTGACCATCCAGGCTGTACCTGTGATCGTCCCTCTGGAGCTAATGTCCAGTAGCCAAGAAGCCAATCCATCCTGCACGCAGGTGAGTTCACTTCTTCTCCCCTAAGTCCCTCGTTGCAGTGATCCTGTTGCCAGCAGGACTCACTGTAAAATAAAAAACCTAAGCTAAACTTCTCTAAGCAGCTCTTTAGGAGAGCCACCTAGATTGCACCCTTCTCGGCCGGGCACAAAAATCTAACTGAGGCTTGGAGGAGGGTCATAGGGGGAGGAGCCAGTGCACACCACCTGATCCTAAAGCTTTACTTTTTGTGCCCTGTCTCCTGCGGAGCCGCTATTCCCCATGGTCCTTTCAGGAACCCCAGCATCCACTAGGACGATAGAGAAATGCGATTATACGGTCCGTTTCTTTCACCTGTTTTTCCGTTTCCTCCAAGGTAAAAAGACCCACTTGGACGAGGAATTTGATGAGCCGATATACAGACAACAGAGGGATTAAAGAAGAAGTCTTGACAACCTGATACACAGATTTTTGATGAACTATGCCATGGATCCCCAGTTTCCCTAGAAATTTTAAAATTACGCTAGCCCAACACTTTTGTAAATCTATGGACATTGACAGCTTTTGCTCGCACCTTATGGGCAAAAGCACAAAGAAGACTGCATTCAACAGACACCAAACAAGACCTCAATCGACGAATGTACATTTACCTGACATAGAATACCACTGCATTTACCGTAATTATGTCTTTTCTTCATCTCTACAACCTTCAGGTAATTACACACATAGTATAGGGAATACAGGCACAGATATCAGCAATCACATATTCCCCCATTCATGTATCATCAACTAAAATGTGCTCCCCATTTTGTTCAAAATCCGAAAAGAGCTCGGTAAAGTTTGACAGCCCATCCACAGACCCGTACCACGGGATAAGAAGGAATTCAAATGTATACTTCGCAATACCTCGAAGCTTGATTTAAAACACGTACGGCACGATGATACATGACCCCCAAGCACGGATTCATACACACATGCTTCTGCTATCTCACTAGGTCATACCCTTTTCCTACCATCTCCTCTCCTCCCTTACCCAACCATGTAAATGTATTAACCCCTAACATATATTTTTCTCTTTTTGAAATGTTTTCAGGAAGTGGCAGTTATTGTTGACTGCCAAAGGGTGGACTGTCAAAGTCAGAAAAATATCTCTATGCACACTACCATATTTGCACCTCACACAGGTCCGTGCTGCGCATGCGTACGCTCTCCCGTACGTGCGCATACTCACAGTCGCGGGCACCCGCAGGCGCACGGTATGCGTATTTACGGTAGAGTTTATGTGATCGTAGCGTGCGACTCAATCGTTACATATTTTCAGTAATAATGTATTTTGTAGATCATGGTCCCTTTGATAGATTCTGAAAGTTTGGTTAATATAGAATGTTCATGAACAGAGAAATCCCTCTTTGTTTGATACGAAGGGTCAGACAGGAGTAATACAGTGGTGTTTAGTATCCATCGGAAGAATATTTAATTAGGAATATTCCGGTGTTGGTTTGAAGCAGATCAATTGCTCGTGCGAATAGTTATGGACATAAGAAGTTTATGAACATTTACTTTATTTGCACTTTATTACCCATGCGGCGGGAAACCCAGTTTCCCTCCCACCTGAGCTGTTGGAAATAGTCACAGCCCACCTGTATGAATCAACCTATGACCTTTTGTTATAATGCGAAGCCGAATTCCTGTGTCCAATGAACAATGAGATTGTAGGGACCATTGAATTGCATTGTGTGTGGGGCATAAGTAGAAAGGCCGATCACATCCAGCTCTCACTCTTCAACGGTTATCATTGCTGAAAATCGGGAGCTGGATGTCCAGAGGCGCATGCGATCGTTTCCTTTGTGCGTAAGTTTTTCTCCGTAATCATACTGTTTCTCTCTTGTTATTATGGGCCATATCTTTCTCTCTCTTCTCTATCTCTCATTTTCTCTTAAACTTAATTGTATTGTATTTACTGTATAGTTACCTGGTTAGTTAGTCTATGTTATATTGTAGTGTATGATTTGTATTTGTATTAATTCTTTTGCAAGTATATCATTCAAAATATATATATATTAGGCGTTGGACCCTAAGCCTAGGTATCTGTGTATTTCTTATAGAGTTAAGTATTCTCAGAGCGTCGGTGACGCTCAAACTGCTTTCAAGCTAGTAAGGTTATACTGTGTTGCATTTATACCATATCACTACACAAAGGGTTTACTGCATAATACACTGTTTATGGTTTAGATATAAAGGTTTTACATTGTGAGCGTATGCGCCGCTGGTGATCTCCTCGTGGTCTCGAGCGGTCGCATCGCTATAGCGAATCATTACGGTAGTCGGCAGCCAATAGCGTGCCTGCCAGTGATCTCTTGGCCGTGAGCGAACGTAACGCTTGAGCGTCTCGACCACGGCTAAGCGATTGTTACGCAACGTGCGTACCCTTGCGGTACTTCGTGCGTGGTTAGCGTGCAGTGTTCTTGGACCTCATAAAGGGTATTATATACGATAAATATTTAGCTTTATCAGATGAGACAAAGATTGAACTCTTTGGCGTGAATGCTAGGCGTCATGTCTAGAGGAAAACAGGCACCGCTCATCACCAGGCCAATAGGTGGTGGCAGCATCATGCTGTGGGGATGTTTTTTAGTGGAACTGGGAGACTAGTCAGGATAGAGGGAAAGATGAATGTAGCAATATACAGAGACATCCTGGATGAAAACCTGCTCCAGAGCGCTCTTGACCTCAGACTGGGGCAACAGTTCATCTTTCAGCAGGACAACGACCCTAAGCACACAGCCAAGATATCAAAGGAGTGGCTTCAGGTCAACTCTGTGAATGTCCTTGAGTGGCCCAGCCAGAGCCCAGACTTGAATCCGATTGAACATCTCTGGAGAGATCTGAAAATGGCTGTGCATCGACGCTTCCCATCCAACCTGATGGAGCGTTAAAGGTGCTGCAAAGAGGAATGGGCGAAACTGTCTAATCAGAGGGAGCTAGCAATGCTGCCAGCTACCTCACCCAACCACTCTCTACCCTGCAGCACTGATGTCCCTGACCTTACGCTGCTCCCGGTGTCTCCTCCTCCGTGTCCCAGCTGTCACACTTACAGGGGCTAGCTGGCAAATGTTATTGCAAGTGATCTCTACAGTGACAAGCTTCTCTCACATACAGCTAACACACAAATAGGAGTGGACACGCACAGAGTTGGAGGGGACTTGCACAATTGACACACACACACTGGAGGGGACACGCACAGAGGAAGGACACAGACAGCTGACACACACACAGTAGGGGAGACGAACACGCACACAAGTGTTGGGTACATGGATGCACAATAGAGGGCACACAGTCACACAGGAGGAGGGGGCACATATTTACACAGGATGAGGGGAGACACAGTCACACAGGAGGAGGGGGAGCACAGTCACATGGGGGGGGCACAGTCACACAGGAGGATGGGGACACATTCACAAAGAAAGGGGGCACAGTCACACAGGAGGAAGGGCACAGTCACATAGGAGGAGGGGCACAGTCACACAGGAGGTGGGGAAACAGTCACTTAGGAGGGGGACACACAGACACACATGAGGGGGGCACACAGACACAGGAGGGGGGGAACAGACACATAAGAGGGGGGGACACAAACACAGGAGTGGAGGCATAGATACACAGGAGGGGGGCACAGGTAGACAGGAGGAGGGGATAAAGTCACACTTGGGTACGGACAGTGGTACACATTGTTAGGGCAGATAGAGGCACACACACACACACACACACACACAAAACTGGTCAGAAAGGGGTAAAACAACAGCAGGTGACAGATACAGCGTAGGGGGATGCAGAGGGAAGTATCCGCAGGCAAGCATGTAGGGTTAGAAAGAGTCAGGTGTGGGCAGGGGGTGGTGCAGTGCACTTGGGACCATGTGTGATGGCGCATATGTGGAGATCTGTCACTTACTAGGATCCTCAGTTGCTGCTGGTCACACCTCCTGTACTGGTGCAGTGACAGTTCCTATCAGAGGAAGACCAGCATGCATCGTGCAGGGCAAGCAGGAGTTAGTCGCATGCACTTCTGTGCATGTATTATCCAGCACAGCCAATGAGAGAGAGTAGGGGCGGAGTCACTGGCCAGAAATTTGAAGTTAAACCTCTAGGACATGGCAGCAGGTAGCATTTACCTCCTTACCCACCAGAAACCCGCGACCCCCGCCCCCAGCAAACTGTGACCCCCCTTCCCATCAAAGCAGCTGCAGTGCTGGCTCCACTGGCTGCAGGGTCTGACGTTAAAGCTGGGTGGACAAATTTGAATGCCCGCCCAGCTGTGATATTAGGATAATATATTGAGCGTCCATTTTTTTAGTGTATATACTTATCTCAATTGGCCACCCGGTTAGGGGATATCTCCTAAGTCTGTACTAAGCCTTGGAGAGCTAAAAAAAAAAAAAAAGTACCAGCCAATCAGCTCCTAACTGTCATGTTACAGGCTGTGTTTAAAAAATGACTGTAGCTGGTTGGTACTTTATTTATCTCCAAGGCTTAGTAAACAGACCCTTAAGGGGCCCATTTATCAACAAGTTTTAGCTATTTATATATTTTTATTTATTTATTAACAGTTTCTTATATAGCGCAGCTTATTCCGCATAGGGCCCTTTTCGAATCTCTGGAATCAGGAATGAAAAACTATCAATCCCAGGATTCCTAAAATACCCAGGAAATTTACAGTTCACTCAGAATGTCTATAGTTTGTACTAAAGGGTGGTCTTCAGTTTGTCGGCTGTCGGGATCCCGGCTCACAGTATACCGGTGCCTGAATCCCGACAGCCGGCATACCGACACCTTTTCTCCCTCTTGGGGGTCCACGAACCCCCTGGAGAGAGAATAGATAGCGCTCCCCACCGTGCCCACAGCGTGGCGAGCGGAGTGAGCCCGTAAGGGGCTAATTTGCACTCGCCCAGCTGTCGGTATGCCGGTGGTTCGGATTCCAGCACCAGTATGCTGGCCGTCGGGAGCCTGGCAGCCGGCATACCCTACTACACCCGTTTTCAAGCATCACCATATCATAACTAGACAAGTTCCTCAGTACCAAAGTCCCTAGGATTGGGATGGGAGCAGGATACTTCTCTACAATATGTCTTAGTGCACTTTTTACCTTGTGATGATGGCATACATGTTGCATTAAGAGTTTCTTGGCTATTTGTTGTGCATAACTATTATGTCATTGCAAGGTATATTGTTAGGTATTATGCTAACCCTCAAATGTACAGTATGCAACATTTAAAAGAATATTTTATAAAAAATAAAAATAAATAACTCAACGGGTACATGATTTATGAGGAATTTGCAGCCGCCCCACTCATGGGCTGCGGTGTGTCACCTATTTCATCAGTCACCTTTAAAGCATAGCAGAGCAGCGGTGAGTGGAGCGGCATTCAGGCAGTAGAAAGAGAAACTGGGCAAAGCCAAGCAGCTCAAGAAGCAATGGGCAAGTCCCCATGATATGAGGCCAAACCACCATGTTGTCTGGCCACTTCCGCTTTTCCTGCACACTGTTCTGACCCCCACCTCCCAAATGTTGGAAGGTATGATTTGAACTGCACACCAGTCTGTGTAAAAAGGAAGAGGTCTGGTAAAAGTGGTAAAACTATTGATATAGCATTGCTTGGGAAAAGAAAGATGCTTAGAAAGGAGGCATATATAATCAAGTGACGCAACAGAACACTTACAGCATGTCTGAAATGACTCTAACCTCACCACAGTCACATAGCCCATTCAGTGGGTGGCGCTTTGGTTCTATGCAACACATTTACTTCAATTGGATTTTTTTTAATTTTTTTTTTAAATCGAGTCACTATGCTAAAAGAAAATTGTTCCATCTGTACAATTATGTCATTAGGGAAAGAGTTAAGTGAACAACATTACAGACTGTAAGAGCATCAGCGTTTATGGTTTATTGTACTTCCCAGTAGTAACACTGCATTTTAAATCCCTCTAAGAGATGAGTCATTCACCCACTGTGAATGGTGGAACTTTATCACCCACATATAACAAAGCTCACTCTCCAAACCATCACTCCAGTCTTTGCTCCCAAGATAACAAACACAAAACATGAACACGCACAGCTCCTCCCGCGCAGAAGGTTTATCAAAGTCCACGTTGTACACTTAATCTCCCAAGCTGTCAGTTGACATTGTTCTCAGGCTGAGCCGATGAAAGCTTGATATTAATTATAATTTAGCAGTGTACATTTGGTCTTGTGTTTATTGACACCATTTTGTGCTCATTAGTTCCATCCAGTGTCTAACTTTATGTTGTCTTTAGCTTGGTGAGATTTTATTTCTTTAATGAGCAAGGATAAAAAAAGGAAAAGGCAAGGCACACACTTTATTATAATCCACGTCTTACAAGTCTATGAAGGCATTATATGACGGCAGGACTCTCTCCTGTGTACTTCAATGACAAGATACTAGATAAACCAGTGCTTTACCATGGATGCTAACGGTCTGACGCAAATCAATGGCACAAACTGTGATCACTAAAAGCTGCAATTGCAACCATACACAAACTCAAATAGGATTCATGTTGGCCTGCACCTGGCTTAATGCAATGCACACATCACAAAACACTAACGTCCTACGTGTTCTCATGTCTTAAACTTTTATCTGCAACAAATGCATTTACTATTATGCATTAGTAGAATTTTAGAAATACTCTATTACACAGAAACAACCACTCACCTCGTAAATACAAAAAAACTTTTGCTTAAACACACATACAAAATCTTGTCTTGATTGACAAAAAAAAATCACCAGTCAGCAAAGCATTCAGAAACAGCCAATAATAAGCCGATAGTGCTAGCAACCTCTTCTCGTCATCATCCTCAGCAGTAGTAGGAGCTCTGTGCACTGGCCACTAACCACCCACAAATAAAGTATTTCTAAGGCATAAATATGAATTTTGCTTTATCTCTTCATACTTAAAGACATACTCATTCTTTCATCCAGGCGTATGACAGACAACATCCAACCGTTAGATGCAAACAAACACTCTGCAATCCTGTATATCTGTGCTTTCTCTCTGTAAACAAGTCTTCAATTCAGTTGCATCTCCACTTACACCTCAGTTACTTACACCTCAGTTACTTACACCTCAGTTGGTATAAATGAGAGTTAACTGGGCTTTCATATGTAAGCCAAGGGTTCCGTGAGCGTGTAGCCGGAATTTCAAATTACTCAGAGGTGAGTGTGCAGAGCTCTGACTGATTTAACTATGTATTGAAAAAGTATCATATTGGTACAGATATGTCCTCATACATCTTTGGTGCAGTCATCAAACAGTCCCTTCTTGGCATGCCAGGTCGCATGAGAATCTTCTAGCACCTGGCTTTTTATTTTGGCTACAAATTAGTCTTCGTTGCAATGCGACCGGTACTTTGGCTAAAAAATAGGATTTTAATTACCTACCGGTAAATCATTTTCTCGTAGTCAGTAGAGTATGCGGAGGTCCACATTAGTACCATGGGTACAGATGGGTCCGCTAGGAGCCACTGGCACTTTAAGAGTTTAATAGTGTGGGCTGGCTCCTCCCTCTATCCCCTTCTACCAGACCCAGTCTAGAAACTGTGCCCGAGGAGACGGACAACTTAGAGAGAAGGATTTTACACAGATAGTGGCGAGATTCACACCAGCTCCCACAAACAAGGCAAACCAAGCTAACTAACTAACTTGAAAATTCAGTAAAAGCTGAACAACATTACTTAACCAAGTAACAACGCAGTACGTAACTAAGAATCAAGTAACCACTGCAGGATAGCGAAGCGCTGGGTGGGCGCCCAGCATCCTCTACGGACTAAGAGAAAAGGATTTACCGGTAGGTAATTAAAATCCTATTTTCTCTTACGTCCTAGAGGATGCTGGGGTCCACATTAGTACCATGGGGATGTACCAAAGCATCCAGAACGGGAGGGAGAGCGCGGAGGCTCCTGCAGAACTGATTGACCAAACGTTAGGTCCTCAGGGGCGAAAGTATCGAACTTGTAGAACTTAGCAAACGTGTTCGACCCTGACCAAGTAGCCGCTCTGCAAAGTTGTAAAGCCGAGACACCCCGGGCAGCCGCCCAGGAAGAACCCACCTTACGAGTAGAGTGGGCCTTAACAGATTTGCTGAATAGTGAACCTGATCCAGCGAGAAATAGTCTGCTTAGAAGCAGGACACCCAATTTTCTTGGGATATAAAAGGACAAACAAAGAGTCCGATTTCCTGTGACGAGCAGTCCTCTTTACATAGATCTTCAAAGCCCTCACAACATCCAAGGACTTTGATGTAATCGAAGAGTTTGTAGCTACTGTCACCACAATAGGTTGGTTGATATGAAAAGCCAACACAACCTTTGGAAGGAACTGCTGCTGCATCCTGAGCTCAGCTCTATCTTCATGGAAGATTAAGTAGGGGCTTTAACAGGACAAAGCCCCCAATTCTGACACACGTCTAGCAGAAGCTAAGACCAACAATGTGACAGCCTTCCACGTGAGAAACTTGACCTCAACCTCCTGTAAAGGCTCAAACCAATCTGATTGCAGGAAATGCAACAGCACGTTAAGATCCCTGGGTGCTGTCTGCGCCACAAAGGAGGCTGGATGTTCAGAATGCTTTTCAAAAAACTCTGAACCTCAGGGAGGGCAGCCAATTGTTTCTGGTAGAAAATGGAAAAAAACGAAATCTGGACCTTTATGGATCCCAAATGCAGGACCATTTCCACACCTGCTTGTAGGAAGAGGAGAAACCGTCCAAGTTAAAACTCTTGGACTCACACCAAGACACATATTTATTCCAAATGCGATGATAATGTTTAGACGTTACTCCTTTCCTAGCCTGTATCAGGTAGGAATCACCTTGCAAGGAATAAACTTCCGGGCTAAGATCTGGCGTTCAACCTCCATGCCGTCAAACGTAGCTGCGGTAAGTCTTGATAAGCGAATGGCCCCTGTTGCAGAAGATCCTCACGAAGAGGAAGAGGCCTCGGATCTTCCAACAGTAAGTCCAGAAGATCCGCATACCAAGCTCTCCTTGACCAGTCCGGAGCAATGAGTATTGCCTGAACCCTTGTTCTCTTTATGAGTTTTAGAATTCTTGGAATGAGAGGAAGTGGAGGGAACATGTACACTGACTTGAACACCCACGGTGTTACCAGGGCATCCACCCCCACTGCTTGTGGGTCTCTCGACCTGGAACTGTTCCTCCGAAGTTTCTTGTTGAGACATGAGGCCATCATGTTTGATTGAGGCATGCCGCAAAGACTGGTCACCTCTGTGAACACCTCCGGATGGAGGCCCCATTCTCCTGGATAAAGATCGTGCCTGCTGAGCAAGTCTGCTTCCCAGTTTTCCACTCCTGGAAGGAAGATTGCTGACAGCGCCACTGCGTGCTTTTCTTCCCAGAGGATTCTTGTTACCTCTGACATAGCAGCTCTGCCCTTCGTTCCTCCCTGTCGGTTTATGTAGGCCACCGGCGTCACATTGTCCGACTGTACTTGAATGGCCTGATTTTGCAGAAGATGTGCCGCTTGGAGAAGACCGCTGTATACGGCTCACAGTTCCAGTTTATTGGAAGAATGGATTCAAGACTTGACCACCTTCCTTGAAAGGTTTCCCCTTGAGTGACTGTGCCCCAACCCCTGGGACTTGCATCCGTGGTTAGAAGGATCCAGTTCTGAACCCCGAACCTGTGGCCCGCCAGAAGGTAAGGCATTTGCAGCCACCAGAGGAGTGAAATCCTTGCTTTCGGCGACAGACATATCCTCTGGTGCATGTGTAGGTGAGATCCCGACCACTTGTCTAAAAGATCCAGTTGGAAGGACTGAGCATGAAATCTTCCATACTGTAGAGCCTTGTAGGAGGCAACCATCTTCCCCAGAAGGCGAATGCACCGATGAACCGATACCCGGGAAGGCTTTAAGACATCCCCGACCATTGATTGCATCACCACGCTTTCTCCACCGGTAGAAACACCCTCTGCACTTCCGTGTCGAGGAGCATCCCCAGGAAAGGCAGTCTTCTCTTTGAACTGTTGGAGCATCCACCACAAATGTCCAGGAGCATCTCATTGCAGGAAAACACAGAAATGTGGTTTTAATGACACGACTCAATAAAGAAACTTTAGTTTTTTGTTTGTTTTCTAGGCTTCTTGGGATTGATCTTCATACCTTCATTGGATGGCATTCTTAAGATGTATATTACATTATATATAAATGTATAAATTTCTACAAATATGTCATATCTTGATAAGCAGACCTGATGGACAAAAACAAATCATTTTCAGTATCAACAACCCCAAAATACACCTCCTCAACCTGCTCAGGTGGTGTGTCAGTAATGTGTAACACATCTCTAATGGCCTCAATCATGAGCTGCACCCCCTTTGCAAGGGATGCCGCCCCCCTCAGCACATCCCCATTACCGTCTGCCGTATCAGAGTTGGTATCCGTGTTGGCTTGCATAATCTGGGCAAGTGCACGTTTCTTTGGGTATATGCTAGGGGATTTAGAAGTAAAGGGAACAGAACCCGACCAAACTTCCATAGACTTCCTTAAAACCTGAGTTTCAGTCTCAGTATGGGCTACCCTAGTAGAAATCTGGGATATCATTCCCTTAATGGAAGCCAGCCATTGTGGCTCAGATTCAGAAGTCTGAGACATGATATTACATTCCTGGGTACATGGAATGGATTCCTCTGTCGAATATACTTCCTCTGCAGCATAAGACACAGAGTCCCTGGACATGGCTATGTGAGAATTTGCATACACACAGGAAAATTTCAGACACAGTTTCCCCAAAGTACCTTCAGAGAGAGACAGAGTTTGGAACCAGCACACACAGTGCCCCAGAGACAGTTATATAAGAACTGCCTGGTGCCAACTGTGTACCCTTAATAGACTACACAGTGAATTTACAGCCTCCTCCCCCACCCCCTTCTACCACACAGGATAGCTGGAGTCATGTGGAGGGACAGCGCTCCCTGTCAGCGTCGATGGAAGTGGATCTGCAGGGAGAAATGGAGCTGATGAGCTGCTGGGTCCGCTCTGAGAAGCTCCGCCCCCAAACATGGCGCGCCTTCCCGCACTATCTGAAATTTTATACTGGCCTGAGGTATTATGCTTGCAGCGTTTACCGGAGTCCCTGATAGCCTGAGTGACCAGTGGAAGGGTATTTGCGCTGGCTCAGGGCGCCCCTCATAGCGCCGCACCTGCTGTACCACTGAGCCTTCCGGAGCGCAGTATCAGTACTGCGCTCCCACCCTGTTGCCACCATTCACACTGGTTCCCCGCCTGTTGGGTCGCCGGTGACACACTCACCACCGGAATCTTCTGGCTCTGTTAGGGGGTGGCGGCATGCTGCGGGAGTGAGCGGTCGCCTCGGGCGGCTAACGATCACCCTCAGGAGCACAGTGTCCTGTCAGCGGAGATAGTACCCATTAACCTCTCAGGGTTGGACACTACTCCCCCCTAAGTCCCACAAAGCCAGGAGGCTGTTGCCAGCAGCTTCCCTGTGCCTAAATCACTCTTAGAAAAAAATAAAACTAAAGAAGCTCTAGGAGCTCCCCTAGCTGTGACCGGCTCCTCCGGGCACATTTTCTAAACTGGGTCTGGTAGGAGGGGATAGAGGGAGGAGCCAGCCCACACTATTAAACTCTTAAAGTGCCAGTGGCTCCTGGTGGACCCGTCTATACCCATAGTACTAGTGTGGACCCCAGCATCCTCTAGGACGTAAGAGAAATTAGTCTTCGTTGCAACACAATGCGACCAGTACGCATGAGGAGACTGTGATGATTAATTTGATATATGTATATCAGTGCGCGACAGTCTCTGAATCTTACACAAAGTGCTATAATGTAGCAGCCGCAGCTTTTTTCCAATACAAGTTCTGTTCTGTTCCGTATACAGACTCAGTCACATACAATATACACGTCATATATCAAACTTATCAGCAAAGTCTCATCATGCATTCTGGCCACATCATGTTGCGACTTAGATGCATATCAGCAAAAAGACGCCCAAAGTTAGCAGAGTTGCACAGGAGCTGGCGGCTCACTCACGCCAAGCATCTCATGCTGCATGGCACACTGAGGATTGATGTATGAGAACACATCTGTATACAAAACCCATTAATGCTGAAGCTTTATTGCAAAAGGAGCAAATTGACATTTATCTGACACTGAACCGGTACGCTGCTAGTAATTTATGTTCAGAGGCCTCGACAGCTCCTAAGACACTGGATCAGTGTGTCTGCAGTATACACTGTAAGACTGCATTACATCATTCTTCTGCTATACTATCTTTGTTGATAACCATGAGTGTGTTAAAGTGGAGATCTGTGTCTCCCAGATATTCCATGCACCATGTTGCTGTAAGTACAGCTTGACTAATGGACTATTCCTGGCAAATCTGTTGCTCAATAGCATTAATATTACCAACCCACCATTGGCACTTTTCTGTTCCAGAATACGCACAAGTTATGCCAAGTAGGAATATTAATACAAATGTGTATTCTATATTTCACTAGTGTTGTGTGTGTTCTTTTTCTTAGACAACCAAATTGGAATATTTAATTAGCGCCAGTACACTATTTTATTCCTTGCTTTTTCCTTGGGGAATTGTCATCCCTAATCTGTATGGCTGTATTTTATATTTTTGCTAATTTAATAGCAATGTTGAGTTTACCTTATTTAGGTCGACCGCTATTGGTCGACACCTGGAAAAGGTCAACATGGTCATCAGTTCGACATGGAAAAAGGTCGACATGCTTTTTTTAGTGTCGCTTTCTTCGTAAAGTGACCGGGAACCCCAATTAGTGCACCGTTTTCCCTCGCATGGCTCGAGGTTCGGGCAAGGTGCCTCGCTGCGCTTGGCAAGTTACTATTCCCAATTGTAGTCCATGTGGTTCATAAAGTATGAAAAAGTTAAAAATAAATAAAAAAATAGTGAAAAACTCATGTCGACCTTTTCATGTGACGACCTTTGCCATGTCAACCTAATGTCCATGTCGACCTAATGCATGTCAAACGATAGCGGTTGACCTAATGACTGTCGACTTGAAGTCGACCTAAGGACCGTATGCCGCAGATTGATAGAGAAGACTTGAGTTCATCTTTGAATCAGGCCCTGTGTCTTAAAAAAAGCTGGGAGGTATGTGCTTACTGGTGCTCTGTTTAGCAAGTAAGTAGTGAGCATGTGCTACACGTACCAAACATTGGGGCACATGTCTTAAGCCTGGAGAAGTGATAAACCAGTGATAAGTGCAAGGTGATAATGCACCAGCCTCTCAGCTCCAAACTGTAAATTTACATATTGGAGCCGATTGGCTGGTGCATTATCACCTTTCACTTATCACTGCTTTATCACTTCTCCAGGCTTAATACATCTGCCCCACTGGTCTGTGTAAGCAGATAAAAGTATATTTGGAGAAAGGAAAAGGGGGAAGCCTAGCTCTTCAGAGGTGTTTGGTATGCCCTTATTGTAACCTGGCTACGGCCCACCTCCACAGTGGTAGCCACACCCCATCCTATCCTGATGCCCAATATTGGAATGCTGGGAGCTACAGGGAAAAGACCAGGTATGAGTGCACTCGACAATATAATATATAATGTCCCTTTAATTGGCATGTCTTCCTCAGTCAGTGATATGTAATAAAACATTATATTATTTTAGGTTATGCATTCTTCCAATCTGTACTGTTTTGCAGGAACTGCAATTCAGTGAATCAATTTCCATTTTGTTATAGCTATTAAGAAAAGCAAAGATGTTCCAACGTATGTTTTGCTCTAAGATACAAAAAAAAAACCCAGAAAAAAACAACAATATGATTTTTTTTCTCTCATGCCAAGATGCTAACACACAGGCATATGGAATTAATTATCTTATCCCATAATGTTTGCTGAGCCTTTAAAAATGATGGAAACTGATATGCTGTCATTTACAGATATCTCCTAAAAGATTGTTTTCTTTTTTCTTTCAATGAAGGGCAAGTAGAAAAGACATCTGCTGACACAGTGTGCAATGCAAATCCCAGTACACTGAAACACTGCAGCTGGCAAGAACTCAGATAGATATCTGCAGTAAGATGACAAAGGAATCTGCAGGACAGGTCTGCACTGACTCATGAAGAAGGTACAAATGTGATTCTGTGTGAATTTATAAGCAGCCTTTGCCTTGTATTTCCACTTGCTAACTCATTATTTAATATACCTGGAAGAAATGTTTTCTCTAAAGCGCTTACTGAAGATGGATTAATTTAAAATGGGATTTTATTTTTCTGCAAAATTATAAATGTAAAAAAAAGAAAAAGAAAAAATTAGCAAGTTCTAGTTTCAATCAATTGTTTGGGTATACCAGATGCCCACCGTAGAAAAATTTGCATCATACATTTCAACAATGAATAAACCTATTCTAAATTTTAATGTAGGAACCAATAAGGTAAATTAATTTAACCTTCTCATTGTAGATTTAAATGGGACAGGCCTGTTTAAACAAGAGGAAGCTTACAGTCTGAGGTGGTGGGCAGGAGGCACATAAAATGTGGTGGAGTATATGTATCAAACCAGCTTTTAACTATCAATTTAAAGACTTTATTTTATATACGCTAGCTAGAAGCTGATTGGTTACTATGGGCAACTTCTCCACTTGCCCACCCTTTAGGAGGTTTGATATATGTCCTCAAGTGTGAGGACGAAGATGCCAGGTGAAGGGGTGTACAATGCTGCTAGGGAAGGGCCAGATAAGAGGTGGGGACGACGTCCAGGGATTCCAACATTCCGTCAAACATTGCTCCGGTCCGGTCCTGAGTCCCAGCAACACAGGATGGTTTTTATCTTTAAGATGGAGACAGCTTTGTCTCCGTCTCTACAGTGGGTGTAGTACTGGTGACCGGCGGTCTCCTGACCACCGGTCACCTTACCGATGCCGGGATCCCGGCGGGGAGGGGCGGTGCAGTAAGCCCCTTGCGGGCTCGCTGCGCTTGCCACGCTGCGGGCTTGGTGGCGACCTGCGGTCGCCACGGGTTCTATTCCCACTCTATGGGTGTCGTGGACACCCACGAGTGGAAATAGTCCCTGTTGGTCGGCATGCCGACCATCGGGATAGTGAGCCGTCGGGCTCACGGAGGAGGTCATGTGATTGTTGGTCAGCTGACCGGCGGTCACATGAATACCACCCCTCTACAGTGTGTTCCGGCCCTTTGCAGAAATATTGCCGGGAAAGGAGGCGAGGCCTAACCCTGTGGAGTGCCCATCCCCATCAGTGACCTGATGCTGCAGCCTAACAAGCAGTGTTTCTCCAGCTCTAATCCTGCCCCCCCCCCAAAAAAAAAAAAAAAAAACACACACACACACTGACACCCTCTTTCTTTAGCCCTATCTCTTGCTCCCCTCTCGCTGTCTCTGACCTTCCCTGACACTATCCCACTGTCCTGCTCGCTCCCGCATCCTCTCTCTCACCGACACCCTCTTTCTCTTTCCCTCTGTCTCCCTTCTTCACACCCTGTATATCATCTCTCACTCTGACCCCCCCCCCCCCCCCTGCATTCTCTCCCTGACATGCCGTCTGTCTCTCTCTCTCCTTCTCTCCCTGACATGCTCTCTGTTGCTCACCTGATATCCTCCATGTCTCCTGCTCCTCTCTCTCTGCCCCTCCTCGTTTCTCTTTCTCTCTGCCTGACACATTCTCTATCTCACACCCTCTCTGCCCTTCTCTCTCTCCCTGACACCCTTTCTTTCATTCTCTCTCTCCCTGAACCCCTTCTCTCTTACACCCTTTCTCTCTCTAGCTTTTATCTCTTTCTCCCTGATACTCTCTCTTTCTCCTCCTCCCCTATTCCCGTTTTGTTTCTCTCTCTTTCTCTCTCCGTGACACCCTCTTTGTCTCTTACTCCCCTCACTCTCTCGCCTACTTTGCCAATGTGCATAGTAGTGACAGCGGCAGGGTGCAGAGTAAATGTTGTTAGTGGGGGCCCCCACACCTTTATTGCCCGGGGCCCCCACTAGCTTTAATCCGGCCCTGCTGCTCGGCATACTAAGAAGTAGGCCCAGGATTCTTAAATTCTAACCTATTCTAATCTTTTCCCATTACACTCAATATTTTAGTTTCCTTTTATGTTTTATGTACCAGGGAATAACATATTTAATTTCAACAGGACCTAAAATGACCTAATCTGGGTTAGTCTTCACACTAAGCTATTTTAGCAGGAAGCATATTCAGCCACAACGCAACAAATTTTTTTTTGTGGAGCGGCTGTGTGTGACGTCACGCAGCTGCCCAGGCTAAGGTCCGGACACGCCTCTGTTGTCCGAACCACGCCCCTGCAAAGGCGACCACCGCTGTCAATTGAGGTATGACTGCATCTCTGCGGGATGCGATAGCATTTTGCTAGTTTGCGCATGCGCTGTGCAACATATACTGTTATGGTAATTACTTACCGTTGATAACGGAATTTCTCCTATGTCCACAGGTATCCACAGGATAACATTGGGATATGCTGGAGCGACAGCGGAAATGGCTCCAAATAGTCACAAGCTTTCTGCCTTCCCAGGATGCATCGGGCTCATCCATATAATCCTGCCCACCGACTCAGTCAAATCAGTTGTTTTCACAGCAATTAGGCAGGAGCATCATGTAGAACCCTATTCAGGCGATAATAACACACATGCACACCCTTCCATACAAGAGGGAAGAGGTTTAGTGATTGTAAAGATCCTCAAATCAGGTGAGTCAGGGTGGGATCCCTGTGGACATAGGAGAAATTCTGTTATCAACGGTAAGTTCTTACCATAACGATATATTTCTCCGGCTGGGTCCACAGGTTATCTACAGGATAACATTGGGATTCCCAAAAGCCATTATTAGTGGTGGGGACGCTCCTGATTAGCCAGGAGAACCTTTTGCCCGAATTCCGCGTCATGAGAGGCAAAAGTATCCAAGGCATAATGTCTAATGAATGTGTTAATGGAAGACCATGTGGCTGCCTTACAAATCTATTCTGCTGAAGCACCATGTTGTGCTGCCCATGAAGGACCTACCCTACGTGTAGAGTGCGCAGAGACATTAGCCGGAGCAGGGAGATCAGCACGAGAATATGCTTCTGAAATCATCATTCGAAGCCATCTTGCTATCGTCTGTTTAGTAGCAGGCCATCCCCTCTTATGAAATCCGTAGAGAATGAAGAGATAATCTGTCTTTCTGATGGCACTAGTACGATCTACGTAAATTCTTAATGCACGGACTACATCCAGCGGCGCTTCTCCCGCAGAAAGTCCCGATACCTGAAAATCCGGGACTACAATTTCTTCGTTCAGGTAAAACTTTGAAACCACCTTCGGAAGATAACCAGATCTAGTTCTGAGAACTGCCTTATCTGGATAAAAGATCAGAAAAGGAGACTTATATGACAGTGCTCCTAAATCTGACACTCTTCTAGCTGACGCCATCGTCAGTAGAAAGAGAACTTTAGCCGTCAACCATTTAAGATCTGCTCTCTTAAGTGGTTCAAATGGAGCCCCCTGAAGGATTTTAAGAACCAGATTTAAATCCAAGGGTACTGGAGGAGGAACAAATGGTAGTTGAATGTGCAACATTCCCTGAAAAAAAGTACGCACATCGGGTAGGTTAGCAATTTTTTTCTGAAACCATACAGTTAATGCTGATACTTGAACTCTCAAGGAAGCCACCTTTAAACCCTTATCCATTCCTGCTTGGAGGAAATCCAAAATCCTGGATACTTTAAAAGATCTTGGATCCGTACCTCTTTTGCTACACCAATGAATATAGGCCTGCCATATTCGATGATAAATACGAGCTGAAGAAGGCTATCTTGCTCTAAGCATGGTTTGAATTACCTGTTGTGAAAATCCTCTTGATTTTAGGATAGAGGTTTCAACAGCCACGCCGTCAAAGACAGCAGTTCCAGGTGGCTGTGATAACAAGGCCCCTGCATTAGTAGATCTGGATGTTGAGGAAGCAGAATTGGAGCTTCCATGGACATCCTTAGTAGATCTATGTACCAATGCCTTCTGGGCCAGGCTGGAGCTATTAGAATTAAGGCTCCCTTTGCTTGCTTTATTTTCCTCACCACCCTGGGTAACAGGGAGATTGGAGGAAACAGATATGCCAGATGAAATTCCCATTTCACTGACAGTGCGTCTACAAGGATCGCCCCCCGGGATCCTTTGTTCTTGACCCGTATGCCGGAACTTTGTTGTTCAAACGGGACGCCATGAGATCTATCTCTGGCAGACCCCATCTGTTTACTAGAGTTTGAAATACTTCTGGGTGTAACGCCCATTCGGTCTCCTGAATAGTGTGTCGACTGAGAAAGTCTACATCCCAGTTCAGCACTTCTGGCACAAACACTACAAACAATGCCGGAAGATGGAGTTCTGCCCATCTTAGTATGTGAGTTACTTCCTCCATCAATCTTTTGCCGTGAGTTCCTCCCTGATGGTTGAGGTACGCTACTGCTGTTGCATTATCTGAACGGATCTGGACTGGTCTTCCTTGCAGAATGTCCTTTGCCTGAACCAGAGCCATATATATGGCCCTTATTTCCAACAGAATTATTGGCAGGCAACGGTCCCTTGTGGTCCATTTTCCCTGGAACCAGAAATTTTCAAACACTGCTGCACAGCCTTGAAGACTGGCATCCGTTGTCAGTACTTGCCAATCTGCTATCCAAAAGGGTCTTCCCTTGTCTAGATGGTCCGTCTGTAACCACCAGGCTAGTGACCTTTTTATGTTTACTGGAAGCTTTATCATCTGTCTTTTTATTGTCTGATGTTTTCCATTCCATCTGGTTAGAATGAGGTGCTGTAGGGGTCTGGAGTGGAATTGTGCATATTCCACCATGTCGAATGTTGACACCATCAAACCCATCACTCGCATCGCTGCATGGACTGATACTGTCTGACTGTGCAACAATTCCTGAATCATTATCTGCACCTTGGATATCTTTTTCTCAAGTAAGATTATCCTTTGTAGACTTGAATCCAATATGGCCCCCAAGTGAACCATCCGTTGTGATGGACTCACAGACGACTTTTCCCAATTTATGAGCCATCCGTGTTTTTGTAGACAAGCTATTGTCTGTTGGAGATGGCCCAAGAGTAACTCCTGGGATTGAGCCAGGATTAAAAGATCATCGAGGTATGGAAAAATTCTTATCCCCTGCTTGCGGAAATAAGCTGCCATAACCACCATCATTTTGGTAAATTCCCTGGGGGCTGTTGCTAGCCCAAAGGGCAAAGCCTGGAACTGAAAAATAAGATTTTACTCACCGGTAAATCTATTTCCCGTAGTCCGTAGTGGATGCTGGGGACTCCGTAAGGACCATGGGGAATAGACGGGCTCCGCAGGAGACTGGGCACTCTAAGAAAGAATAGTACTACTGGTGTGCACTGGCTCCTCCCTCTATGCCCCTCCTCCAGACCTCAGTAAAGGAAACTGTGCCCGGAAGAGCTGACATTACAAGGAAATGATTTTGGAACCCAGGGTAAGACTCATACCAGTCACACCAATCACACCGTATAACTTGTGATAACATACCCAGTTAACAGTATGAACAACAACAGAGCATCAAACAACGGATGCCAACATAACATAACCCTTTATTTAAGCAATAACTATATACACGTATTGCAGAAAATCCGCACTTGATTTACCGGTGAGTAAAATCTTATTTTCTCTAACGTCCTAGTGGATGCTGGGGACTCCGTAAGGACCATGGGGATTATACCAAAGCTCCCAAACGGGCGGGAGAGTGCGGATGACTCTGCAGCACCGAATGGGCAAACACAAGGTCCTCCTCAGCCAGGGTATCAAACTTGTAGAATTTTGCAACGGTGTTTGAACCCGACCAAGTAGCAGCTCGGCTAAGCTGTAATGCCGAGACCCCTCGGGCAGCCGCCCTAGAAGAGCCCACTTTCCTTGTGGAATGGGCTTTTACTGATTTTGGATGCGGCAAGCCAGCCGCAGAATGAGCCTGCTGAATCGTGTTACAGATCCAGCGAGCAATAGTTTGCTTTGAAGCAGGAGCACCCAGCTTGTTGGATGCATACAGGATAAACAGCGAGTCAGTTTTCCTGACTCCAGCCGTTCTCGCTACATAAATCTTCAAAGCCCTGACTACATCAAGCAACTTGGAATCCTCCAAGTCACGAGTAGCCGCAGGCACCACAATAGGTTGGTTCAAATGAAAGGATGACACCACCTTCGGCAGAAATTGCGGACGAGTTCGTAATTCTGCCCTGTCCATATGGAACACCAGATAGGGGCTTTTACATGACAAAGCGCCAATTCTGACACACGCCTAGCCGAAGCTAAGGCCAATAGCATGACCACTTTCCACGTGAGATACTTTAGCTCCACGGTCTTAAGTGGCTCAAACCAGTGGGATTTCAGGAAACCCAACACCACGTTGAGATCCCAAGGTGCCACTGGTGGCACAAAAGGTGGATGAATATGCAGCACTCCCTTAACAAACGTCTGAACCTCAGGAAGAGACGCCAGTTCTATTTAAAAGAAAATGGATAGGGCCGAAATCTGGACCTTTATGGACCCCAATTTTAAGCCCATAGTCACTCCTGACTGTAGGAAGTGCAGGAAACGGCCCAGCTGGAATTCCTCTGTAGGGGCCTCCCTGGCCTCACACCAAGCAACATATTTTTCGCCATATACGGTGATAGTGCTTAGCTGTCATGTACTTCCTAGCCTTTATTAGCGTAGGAATAACTTCATCCAGAATGCCTTTTTCCGCTAGGATCCGGCGTTCAACCGCCATGCCGTCAAACGCAGCAAGTCTTGTATGATTCTCAGCACCTTGAGTATGAGAGGAAGAGGAGGAAACACATAGACCGACTGGAACACCCAAGGTGTTACAAGTGCGTCCACAGCTATCGCCTGAGGGTCCCTTGACCTGGAGCAATACCTTTTTAGCTTTTTGTTGAGGCGGGACGCCATCATGTCCACCTGTGGCAGTTCCCATCGATTTGCAATCTGCGTGAAGACTTCTTGATGAAGTCCCCACTCTCCCGGGTGGAGGTCGTGCCTGCTGAGGAAGTCTGCTTCCCAGTTGTCCGCTCCCGGAATGAACACTGCTGACAGTACTTGCACGTGATTCTCCGCCCAACGAAGAATCCTGGTGGCTTCCGCCATCGCCACCCTGCTTTTTGTGCCGCCCTGGCGGTTTACATGAGCCACTGCGGTGATGTTGTCTGACTGAATCAGCACCGGTTGGTTGCGAAGCAGAGGCTCCGCTTGACTCAGGGCGTTGTATATGGCCCTTAGTTCCAGGATATTGATGTGCAAACAAGCCTCCTGACTTGACCACAGCCCTTGGAAGTTTCTTCCCTGAGTGACTGCCCCCCATCCTCGGAGGCTTGCATCCGTGGTCACCAGGACCCAGTCCTGTATGCTGAACCTGCGGCCCTCGAGAAGGTGAGCACTCTGCAGCCACCACAGAAGAGACACCCTGGCCCTGGGAGATAGGGTGATCAGCCGATGCACCTGAAGATGCGATCCGGACCACTTGTCCAACAGATCCCACTGAAAGATCCTCGCATGGAACCTGCCGAAAGGAATGGCTTCGTATGACGCCACCATCTTTCATAGAACTCGCGTGCAGTGACGCGCCGACACCTGTTTTGGTTTTAGGAGGTCTCTGACCAGAGTCACGAGCTCCTGAGCCTTCTCCGCCGGGAGAAACATCTTCTTCTGGTCTGTGTCCAGAATCATGCCCAGGAAGGGCAGACGTGTCGTAGGAATCAGCTGCGACTTTGGAATATTCAGAATCCAGCCAAGCTGTTGTGTGCAAAGTGGATGAGTCGGCCCCCAACCCTAGAATCCTCCAGGCGGAGGCCCGCACTCTCAAACTGATGGCTTCTGTTCTGGTTTGGAAGCTGTACGTCTATTGGCCCATTGCTTCCTACCCCTAGCTGATTTATTGTATTGGGGTTGGTTAGAATCATCCTTTCCTTTTGCTCTACCTTGCCATCGAAATGGCCGAAATTTTGAACCCCTCGGTTTAGGGTTATAACTAGCAGGAAACCTGACCTTTTTGGATTCAGCTTCCGATTCTAGAATATCTGTCAATTGCTTTCCGAACAGAATATTACCAGCGAAAGGCAACGCTTCCAGAGCTTTCTTGGATTCTGCATCCGCTTTCCAAGTACGTAGCCAAATTGCTCTATGAGCGGCTACCGTTAAAGCTGATGCTTTAGAAGCAATCGTACCCATATCAATTGCTACTTCTTCCAAATATTGTGCAGCTTCTTTTATATGGCCTAGATGAGACTCCTGCTCCCTGGTAGGTGCGGAGAGGCCACTCTCTATTTCCTCCGCCCATTTTACCATTGCTTTTGCCACCCAGGCCGAAGCCATAGCTGGCCTTACAACAGCCCCTGACAGAGAAAAACTATTTTTCAAGAAACCATCTACTCTTCTATCTGTGACATCATTCAATGAGGTAGAGGGTAACAGTAAAATAGATTTTCGCACAAGTCGCACGACATGTGCATCTACTTTAGGAGGAACTTCTCTTTTAGAACAGTCCTCAGCCGGAAAAGGAGAGTAAGAATCCCACTTTTTCAGAATTCTATATTTTTTATTGGGTGTAGCCCAAGGTTCTTGCATGATTTCTGTCAGATCTTCTGAACCTGGAAACTCAATCCTAACTGCTTTTGGATGTTTAAACACAGGTGCTTTAGATTTTGTTATTGCTTTGGCTGATTCTTCCAGAGACAGAACAGCCTTCATGGCATCAATAAGCTCAGCTATATCCTCTGAGCTGAAATCCTCCGACTGGTCGTCATATGGGGTATTTGAATACACAGTATCCTCATCTGTTGTATCGTCTTGTGTAGTCTGTAAAATAGATGTATCTACCCTGGCTTCACTAGCCTGCTTACATGTTGAAGCTGCTGAAATTAACCCACAAGAAGGGAGCTGCATGTAAAAGTTAATAGTGTATCCTACTCCCGGGTGTGGCACCACAGGTGCTAATCTATCAGCTATTGTAGACAAAGTCTGTGCAAACACACCCCATGGTGGATCTACTGGTTGCTGAACCTGTCTTTTATTTTACTGATACGCACAACAGTTTGCACATAACCCGTCATAAGTTAGATACTGGGCTAACACCCCTACTTTACAAGATAGACATGTTAAGGGTGTAGGAGTACCTGATAAAGTATCCTCGTCACTTTTGTCTCTCATAGACATGGTAAATAATCTGTTTATACAATATAGTACACTCTCTGTGACTGAGATCACTTATATAAATATAAAAGTGATATCAATCTGACCACAACCCGAGCACCCGAATTGAGGTTCAGAAACAATACCGACAAACATATAAAAGTCAGCAATCACACTAGCAGTCAGTAACATGTTAAATATTAGCAATTATCATACGAGTATAAAATCAACCACAAAATTACTTGTCTAGTATGTAGGAGTACAATTTACTGTTTCTTGTTTTAAACAGCTATTTCAATACGTTTTTCAGTCAAATAATGCAGAAAACCACAGTACTGTACAGGCCTCATATGCATCGTGTACCAAAATTAACTATTCATACTACACAGTAGACAGAATTTTAGTACTGTATAACCCTTACTCAGTAGAGTGGGATACAGGGAAACTCACCCCGGTGGGCGGGATTATATGGATGAGCCCGATGCATCCTGGGAAGCCAGAAAGCTTATGACTATTTGGTGCCATTTCCGCTGCCGCTCCGGCATATCCCAACGTTATCCTGTGGATAACCTGTGGACCCAGCCAGAGAAAGGCAAGTTTTGCATCCAGATCTTAACATGAAAAAAGTTTGTGCAATGTATGATGGTTCCAAGGGTTCTCACTGCCAAGCAGAAAGAAACGTCAGTTCATGCAATGGAAAACACCATCATCACCAAGAATGAAGAAAGCCATGATAATTGTTATATATAAATCTCAAGGGTGTTATTTATACAGACTGTGTACTAGAAGGCGCAGCAGTGAATCAACAATACTACAAAAATATTCTATGAACTTTACAGAAAAGAATCAAAAGAAATATGCCAGAGCTGTGGGAAGATGGTTTCATCCTCTATCAGGACAACGTACCAGCCCACACCGAGTTCTCTATGAAGCAGTTTTTGTCCAACAAACAGATTGCAGTGCTAGAACACCCTCCATACTCGCCAGACCTAGCACCGTGTGACTTCTTTCTATTCCCTAAAGTCAAATCTTTACTCAAGGGAACCCGTTTAGTTACTTAGGTAAAGACGAAAACAACGGAAATCTTGAAACAGATAATACGGCACAGCTTTGACAAATGGCAAATAAGAATGCAGCTGTGTGTGGATGCAGAAGGAGAGTACATAGAAGGGGAGTGGAGTTAAAATGTACTTAATATAAGTAAAGAAACAGTCTCATAATTTAATAGACAGCGGCTTTCTGGTTAAGGTAAGATCTGCAGATGTGTCCACACTCATCTATAATCCTGTTTGCAGCAAATCCAACTTGTTTCCCTTGAATAGTGTGCCTACAACTGTGCGCCAGCGCGTGCGGCTGCACCTGCTTCCATAGGCATGCATGTTACGCACGCATGCTGCAACTTGTCACGGCAGGGTGCGGCAGATCACTGCACGATGCAGGCAAGTGATTTCTTGTAAGATCAGTAAGGACACATCTGTACGAGAGAATAAACAATAATATTGAAGTAGGTTATGTGACTGCTCTTATCTTCATGTTTCATCATTACCAAGAAGAATTTTCTCATAGAGCAGAGAGGGATTTTTACAAGTCTCAGTGATAACAACCTCAACAGAATTAAAAGCACTAATGAATTTCTAATGAACCATGGTACAGTAGGAAAAAAGGATTAGTTTCCAATAACTTTCTACCAGGCTGTAGGGCATCATTAATTCAAGGTGATTTATGCTCACTGTACAGCTGCTGTGGGAGCCAATACTGTTAGTAGTCAGGCTTTTATGCCCTTTTTTTTGACTACTTATAAATGGCAAACAGAGAATTATGAGGGCTGACGAGATTACATCCAGCAGTATAAGCCTTATTTGTCAGCTTTAATATAACGGCAGCAGAATCCTGTAATTGCAAATCACAAGCCACCGCAGATTTCCCAAATCTTTTTCTTGCTAATCGTAAAAGGAGCATCTAAAGCACATTTGGGATCAGATTTATTTTCTTACCGTAACACATGGGCCATGAAATGCTATTTATACATTTATATAGGTCTATACTAAAGAAAAATATCCTCTCTATTTCAACATATACTGTAAATGAAATAAAACTTTACAAAAGGTCATCTTTCAGAGTAAACAGCAGTGAGCTAGCCCCTAATTGCCATATAAGCTAAAGGAGTCACAGTACTGTATATAAATATTTTTCTTATGTCCTAGAGGATGCTTGGGTCCAATTTAGTACCATGGGGAATAGATGGGTCCTTTGGGAGCCACTGGCACTTTAAGAGTTTAATAGTGTGGGCTGGCTCTTCCCTCTATGCCCATCCTACCAGACTCCGTTTACAAAACGTGCCCAGAGGAGCCGGTCACAGCTACTATGGGAGCTCTTAGTAGATTTTCTAGTTTTATTTTTTGCTGAGTTTGTTAGGTTACAGCAGGGGTGGGGAACTTCCGGCTCGCGGGCCGTATAAGACCCGCAAAGCCAATTGATCCGGCCCAGCCACCCACTGCTGTGTGTGACAGGGGAGGAGAGTGCCGCGTGCGCCTCTCCTGCCCCTTTGTGCTTAGTCAGGCGTGTGTCATCTGCAGGGAGGAGAGCGCAGCTATGTCCAGCGGCGGCGTGTAGGATCTCAAACCAGCAGCCAGTTCGTGAGACAATCAAAGTTCGCGGACAGGCAGCCAATCAGGAGCCGCCGCTGCCGGTCCGTGAGTTCTGACTAGCTCACGAACCGTCGGCTGGTTTGAGGTCCTACACGCCGCCGCTGGATATAGCTAAGCTCTCCTTCCTGCAGATGACATACGCTGCCGGACTGAGCACAAAGGGGTAGGAGAGGCGCACGCTAAGCTCTCCTCCCCTGTCACACACAGCAACAGAAGGCCAGCAGCGGTGAGCAGCACAGGGAAGGGGGGGGGGGGGGGGGGAGCATGTGTGTACCTGGCACTATGGGGGCATATCTGACACTGTTGAGGCATATTTGTATCTGGCACTGTGGGGGCATATCTGTATCTGGCACTGTGGGGACATGTGTGCACCGGGCACTACGGGGGCATATCTGACACTGTGGGGGCATATCTGGCACTGTGGTGGCATATCTGTATCTGGCACTGTGGTGGCATAACTGTATCTGGCACTGTGGTGGCATATCTGTATCTGGCACTGTGGGGGCATATCTTTATCTGGCACTTTGGGGACACATCTTTATCTGGCACTTTGGGGACACATCTTTATCTGGCACTTTGGGGGCATATCTGAAACTGTGGGGGCATATCTGGCACTGTGGCGGCATATGTGCGTCTGGCGGTGAACTACTGGCGGCATATGTGTATCTGGCACTGTGGCGGGATATGTGTATCTGGCACTGTGGCGGCATATGTGTATCTGGCACTGTGGCGGCATATGTGTATCTGGCACTGTGGTGGCATATGTGTATCTGGCAGTGCACCACTGGGGGAAGGGCTAATTTTTAAGTTGATAAGTTTTGAATGGCCCCCGAAGGATTTTAGAAATATCTAAATGGCCCTTGGTAGAAAAAAAGTTCCCCACCCCTGGGTTACAGGAAGGCTGCTGCCAACAGCCTCCCTGCCTCATGGGACTTAGGGGAAGGTGTGTGTGTGGGGGGAGGGGGGGGGGGGGGGGGGGGGGGGGGGAGTAGGAACCAACTCTTGAAGTAAATGGTTCTCTATCTCCGTTGACAGGACAATGAGCTCCTGAGGGTGCTGATCGCAAGCCCATGAGGCGACCGCTTACTCCCGCAACACAGCCGCCACCCCCTAACAGAGCCAGAAGAAAGAAGTGTGGTGAGTACAGTGGCGGCGCCCCGGTTAGTGGGTCACCGGTGGGTATGGTGGCATAAGGGTGGGAGCGCAGCTCTGGAAGGTAAGCTCAGCAACACTTTGTGTAAGCGCTTTGAGGGGCGTTCTGAGCATGCACTATTCACCCTAAACTGGTCACTCAGCTAACAGGGGCTAATCCCGCTGTTAGCAACAAACACCTCATGCCAGTATAAACAATTAGTACGGGAAGCCGTCCTCTCAGAGCGGATCCAGCACTCACCAGCACCATTTACTCCCTGCAGATACACAGGAAGGAACGCTGGGAAGGAGCGCTGCCCTCCACATAACTCCAGCATACCTCTGCGGTACCAGGGTGTTATAGACAGGGGGGGGGGGGGGGGGGTGGGGGAGTGTGATACTAATTACCCTATTAAGGGTAGTCAGTATGCGCCAGGCTTTTATCATAATAATTGCCTACAGGGGCGCTGTGTGGCTGGCTCCTTATACTCTGTGACTCTCTGAAGGTACTCTGGGGGAAACTGTGTCTGACATTTTTGTGTGTGTGTGTGTGTGTGTGTGTGTGTGTGTGTGTGTGTGTGTGTGTGTGTGTGTGTGTGTGTGTATCCCACATTACCATGTCTATTAGGGAAGTTTTGCATATTACTGAGAAGGTGGAAGAGGATTCTTATTTTACAGTAAATCAGCCTTCAAAGGAGTTAAACTCCTTATTTGAAAAATGCTGGGAAAACCCAGAGAAAAAAAATCCAGATCCCTAAAAGAATTCTCGTTGCTTTCCCTTTCCCTGAAGAGGATAGGAAGAAGTGGAAAAACCCACCTATAGTAGACGCTTCTGTATCTAGGTTGTCTAAAAAGGTGGTTTTACCTGTCCCTGGTTCAACCAACTTAAAGGAGACAGCTGACCGCAAGATTGAGACTACGCTCAAATCAATATACACGGCTACAGGCGTGGCTTTAATGCCCACTATTGCTTGTGCGTGGGTTTCTAAAGCCGTAGTAAAATGGTCAGGCACTTTACTAGAGGACTTAGATACTATGGATAGGAGTGACATTGACTTGTTTTTACATCACATACAGGATTCTGCAGGTTTCATGGCGGAGACCATGAAGGACATTGGCCTGCTTAATGCGAGGGCTACTTCTATGGCAGTATCGGCACGCAGAGGACTCTGGCTAAGCCAATGGACTGTGGATGCAGAATCCAAGAAAAGTGTGGAGAACCTACCCTTCACAGGTCAGGCACTATTTGGGGACGCACTGGATGTGTGGATTTTCACGGCGACTGCGGGTAAGTCGACATTTCTTCCCTCCGCAGAAGCATCGGCTAGGAAATCTTATCCTACACCTACACTACAGTCATTTCGGACCGCAAAATTAAAAAAAAAACCAAACCTCCCCCCACCTTCTTTAAGGGAGGTAGGGGAAAATCCAGAAAACCTGCACCAACTGGTTCCCAGGAACCTATTGTGGTGCCAGTGGCTACTGACTCCTCACTTACCTCAAAGTCCTTAGATGTTGTGAGGGCTTTGAAAATATATGTGAAGAGAACTTCTCCTCACAGGAAGCTCTGTTTGTTCTTTATGATCCCAACAAGGTTGGGTGTCCTGCCTCTAAGCAGACAATTTCTCGCTGGATCAGGTTCACTATCCAGCATGCTTATTCTATGGCAGGATTGCCGTGTCCTAAATCTGTTAAGGCCCACTACCCGGGGTGTCTCGGCTTTACAGCTTTGCCGAGCTGCTACTTGGTCAGGGTTGAGCACGTTTTCTAAGTTTTACAAGTTCGATACTTTGGCCTCTGAGGACCTCAGGTTTGGTCAATCAGTTCTGCAGGAACCTCAGCACTCTCCCTCCAATACTGGGAGTTTTGGTACATCCCCATGGTACTAAATTGGACCCCAGGATCCTCTATGATGTAAGAGAAAATAGGATTTTGGTGCCTTTTCTCATAGTCCGTAGAGGGGTCCACATTAGTACCATGGGGTATAGACTGGTCCACAAGGAGCCATTGGCACTTTAAGATTCTGAGAGTGTGGGCTGGCTCCTCCCTCTATGTCCTTCCTACTAGACTCAGTCTAGAAACTGTGCCCGAGGAGACAACATACATAGTAACATAGTAACATAGTATCTGAGGTTGAAAAAAGACAATTGTCCATCGAGTTCAACCTATTTGTGGTGTCCTATGCATAATGATTTGACTAAAATTTCTGACTGATGCTGCTGTCAGCCATTGCATTTTATCCCTATTTATAGTAACTATAATGCATGACTATGCACCATACCCCTGGATATCCTTATCCAATAGGAATTTATCTAACCCATTCTTAAAGGTGTTGACAGATTCCGCCATTACAACTCCCTCGGGCAGGGAATTCCAAACACGTATTGTCCTTACCGTGAAAAAGCCTTTACGCCGTATTGTGCGGAATCTCCTCTCCTCTAACCTGAGCGAGTGTCCACGAGTCCTCTGTGTTGATCTAACCAAAAACAGGTCCCGCGCAAGCTCTGTGTATTGTCCCCTTATATATTTGTAGATGTTGATCATATCCCCTCTTAGTCTCCGCTTTTCCAATGTAAACATGCCTAGTCTTTCAAGCCTTTCCTTGTATTCCATCGTCTCCATGCCCTTAATTAGTTTGGTCGCCCTCCTCTGTACCTTTTCAAGCTCTAGGATATCCTTTTTGTAGTACGGTGCCCAAGATGTGGCCTCACTAGTGATTTATATAACGGGAGTATAATACTCTCGTCCCTAGCATCTATACCCCGTTTTATGCATGCTAATACCTTATTAGCCTTCTTTGCTGCAGTCCTACTTTGGGTACTACTGCTTAGCTTGCTATCTATGAGGACACCTAAGTCCTTTTCCAGTACAGAATCCCCTAATTTTACCCCATTTAGTAGGTACGTGTAATTTTTGTTCTTGTTACCACAGTGCATTACCTTACACTTGTCTGTGTTGAAGCGCATTCTCCATTTGGCTGCCCATGCTTCTAATTTAACTAAGTCGTTCTGAAGAGACTCGGCATCCTCCTCTGTATTTATAGCCTTACACAATTTGGTATCATCTGCAAAAATTGACACCATGCTCTCTAGACCTTCTGTTAGGTCGTTAATGAAAATATTGAACAATAGCGGTCCTAATACTGAGCCTTGCGGCACACCACTTAGCACTTCAGTCCAAGTTGAAAAAGATCCATTAACCACAACGCGCTGCTTCCTATTATCTAACCAGTTTTTGACCCAAGTGCATATTGTGCTTCCTAGCCCTGATTCTTGTAGCTTGTAGATAAGTCTCATGTGTCTCATGTGTGGTATGTGTGTCATACTTCGAGAGAAGGATTATACACAGATAGTGGTGAGATTTTTACCAGCTCACACATACAAGGCATGCCAAGCCAACTAGCTTGAACTACTCAGCAACAGCTGAAACATTACTTACCAAGTAACAATGCAGTACTCAACTAAAACGAAGTTGTACTGAACCAAATAACATTTGCAGGAAAACGAAGCGCGGGGCGGGCGCCCAGCATCCTCTACGGGCTACGCGAAAAGGATATACCGGTAGGTACCAAAATCCTATTTTCTCTTACGTCCTAGAGGATGCTGGGGTCCACATTAGTACCATATGGATGTAACAAAGCTCCCAGAACGAGAGGGAGAATGCGGAAACTCCTGCAGAACTGATTGACTGAAATTCAGATCATCAGAGGTCAAAGTATCGAACGTGTAAAACTTTGCAAATGTGTTCAACCCAGACCAAGTTGCAGCTCGGCAAAGTTGTACTGCTGAGACCCCCCGGGCAGCCATCCAGGAAGACCCCATCTTACGAGTAGAGTGGGCCTTAACAGATTTTGGACACGGCAGTCCTGCCGTAGAATAAGCGTGCCGGATAGTGAACCTGATCCAGCGAGAGATCGTCTGCTAAGAAGCAGGACACCAAATTTTCTTGGGATCATATAGGACAAATAGAGAGTCCGACTTTCTGTGACGAGAAGTTCTCTTCACATATATCTTCAGAGCGTTTACGACATCCAAGGACTTTGAAGTAATTGAGGAGTCAGTAGCCACTGGCACTACAATAGGTTGGTTGATATGAAATGCCGACACAACCTTCGGAAGAAACTACTGACGAGTCCGGAGCTTAGCTCTATCTTCGTGGAAGATCAAGTATGGGCTTCTACAGGATAAAGCCCCCAGCTCGGACACACGTCTAGCAGAAGCTAAGGCCAACAAAGTGACCAACTGCCATGTAAGAAATTTGACCTCAACCTCCTGTAGAGGTTCAAACCAATCCGACTGGAGGAACTGCTACAGCACGTAAAGGTTCCAAGGCGCCGTAGGCGGTACAAAGGGAGGTTGGATAAGCAGAACTCCCTTCAAAAATGTCACGATCCGGGTATCTGGACGCCATTACTTACCTTTCAGATGCCTTCTAAGGCTGGCTCAGCGCTCCAGGACCGGATCCCATCTGTTATTCTGATGTCCACATTCCTGCCTCCTCTCCTGTCACTCTGAGACGCTGTCACAGCGGCGCCATGTTACATCCTGAATGGCGTCTCCAGCGGGCTCCGCCGCCGTCCCTGAGTTTCTGCATGCAGGATGTTAGAGTGGCGCTTACGTCAGCCGCGGCCTCCGCTGTTGCCCGCGTGGTTCAAATGTGCACTCATCAGTCTGGCGTCTCCTGTTTACTGTTAAAGTTCCCACATGGATTACAAACCAATCTTCCCTCCAAGTGTCTGCATGGGCGCAGCCATGTTGGATTCTGTCACCTGTTCATTTCCACCAATCTGTTGTTACCATTGTAATCTGCATAATTGCCTAGCCAATCCCTTCCTTGCTGCAGGTATAAGTATTCTGTGCCTGAGCAAGGAAGGCGTCAGTGCTTTGGTTGTCAAACCTAGTTCCAGTTTGTCTCTCTCCTGTGGTTGTTTTCCAGGTTCCAGTTCCTATCTCCAAACCTCCACTAAAGAGACCCGCTCCAGTCTACCACCTGCGGTGCAGCCTGACTCTCCAGTCCTCTGGGACTCATCTGTTTCCAGCTACAGATCTACCTGCTTACAGCATTTAGCTTCCAGCAGAGATCAGCTCTTCTTAAAGTGCCGGTACCCTTTTCTGCAGATTACCTCTCACCACCGGTACTATTATTTCACCGCTCTCAAGCTCCATATATTCATCATATTTCATAGCTCTCAAGCTTCATTTATTATTTGGCTGGTTCCATCCAGCAATCCACTCCGTGCTAACATCAGTCTGGTTCCAGCCAGTACCCACAGCAGCCATTTTACCCACAGCAGCCCAGCTTTTCCTGGAACACCAGCTGGTACGATCCTGGGCTATCTCCATTGCTACAGTCGGGCCTGGTAAGGACTTTCCAACTAGAAGATAATAAGAACTATCTCATACTACCAGAGCCCTGTGGGCCTTGCCACCCTGTAGTACCCAGGAACTGTATTATTTCACTGCTGATTTTATGTTTTCCTTTTATTGCTGCTGTGATACGGAGTATGTCAAATAAACAACATTGACTTTTATTTTGGTTGTCGTGGTCACGCCTTCGGGCAATCTTCTTACATGTAACTTACATGTCTAGGGGTCTGATACAACCTCCCAGGTTCCACTACACCTCAGCCCCTACAACTGAGGCTGCCTCCCGTCAGCTCAGGCCCTCAGTTGTGACAAAAAAGGTGTGAACCTCAGGAAGGGCAGCCAATTGTTTCTGAAAGAAAATAGATAGGGCTGAGATCTCAGATCCCAACCGCAGACCCATATCCACTTCTGCTTGCAGGAAGAGGAGGAAACGTCCCAGTTGAAACTCCACCATAGGAAACTTCTTGGACTCTCAGTAAGAGATATATTTCTTCCACATACGATGGTAATGTTTAGACGTTACCCCTTTCCTAGCCTGTATGAGGGTAGGAATTACCTTCTTTGGAATACCACTCCGAGCCAGAATCAGGCGCTAAACTTCCATGCGGTCAAACGTAGCCGCGAATAAGTCTTGATACCGAAGAGGAAGAGGCCTCGGCTCTTCTTGTAGTAGATTCAGAAGGTCTGCGTACCAAGCCCTTCTTGGCCAGTCTGGGGCAATGAGGTTCGCTTGAACCCTTGTTCTCCTTATGAGCTTTAGGATTCTTGGGATGAATGGGAGTGGTGCAAACACGTACACTGACTGGAACACCCACGGAGACACCAGGGCGTCCACTGCCACTGCCTCGACCTGTCTGCTGAGGAAGTCTGCTTCCCAGTTGTCTACTCCCGGAATAAAGATGGCTGACCGTGCCAACACATGCTTTTCTGTCCAGAGGAGTATTCTTGTCAACACTGACATTGCCGCTCTGCTCTTCGTTCCGCCTTGTCGGTTTATGTAAGCAACTGTTGTTACGTTGTCCGACTGCACTTGAATGGCCCGATTCCTTAGAAAAGGGGTCGCCTGAAGAAGACCGTTGTAGACGGCTCTTAGTTCCAGGATGTTGATGGGCTGACCGGCTTCCAGGCTTGACCACCGTCCTTGGAAGGTTACTTCTTGAGTGACTGCTCCCCAGCCCCGAAGGCTCGCATCAGTGGTTAGAAGGACCCAGTCCTGAATCCCGAACCTGCGGCCCTCTAGAGGAGTAAAATCCTGGCCTTTGACGACAGACGAATTCTCTGATGCATGTGAAGGTGAGATCCCGACCACTTGTCCAGGAGATCCAGTTGGAAGGACCGAGCGTGGAACCTTCCGTACTGGAGAGCCTCGTAAGAGGCCACCATCTTTCCCAATAGGCGAATGCATTGGTGTACAGACACCCAGGGTGGCTTCAAGACATCCAGGACCATAGCTTGTATCACCAACGCCTTTTCCTGCGGAAGAAACACCCTCTGCACTTCCGTATCCCAGATCATTCCCAGAAATGACAACCTCTGGGTTGGTTCCAAATGTGACTTTGGAAGGTTCAGAATCCAACCGTGACTATGGAGCAGTCGTGTTGTGAGAACAACGGACTGCAGTAGCTTCTCCTTGGACGATGCCTTTATCAGCAGATCGTCCAGATATGGAACGATGCTCACACCCGGCTTGTGGAGGAGAATCATCATTTCCGCAATCACCTTGGTAAACACCCTCGGTGCTGAGGAGTGGCCGAATGGCAGGGCCTGGAACTGGTAATGACAGTCCAGCAATGCAAAGTGGAGATAAGCCTGATGCGGTAGCCAGATCGGAATGTGGAGGTAAGCATCCTTGATATCCAGTGATACCAGGAATTCCCCTTCTTCCAGACCTGATATCACCGCCCTGAGAGACTCCATCTTGAACTTGAACTCCATTAGAAAGGGGTTCAATGATTTTAGGTTCAGAATGAGCCTGACCGAACCATCCGGTTTCGGTACCACGAAAAGGTTTGAATAGTAACCCTTGGTCAGCATGTGAGGTGGCTCTGGCACAATGACCTGTGCCTTCACCAGCTTTTGGACAGCGTCTTGTAGTACAGTGCTGTCCTCCAACAGAGCTGGTAAGAGTGACTTGAAAAAGCGATGAGGGAGACTTTGAAATACCAGCCTGTATCCCTGAGACACAATATCTATCACCCAGGGATCCAGGTCGGATGATACCCAGACATGACTGAAGTGTCTGAGTCTCGCTCCCACTTGCCCCACCACCGGGGCATGCAGTCCACCATCATGCGGGGGACTTTAGCGTACCCGAAGTAGGCTTTTGTTCCTGGGAACCGGCAGCAGCAGGTTTCTTGGACTTAACCCGACCTCCCCTAAAGAAGGCATTGGATGATCTGGCCCTTCTAGGCTTGTTAGGCCGAAAGGACTGCGTTGCAGCTGAAGAGAAAGATTTCTTCAGAGCAGGTGCTGCTGAGGGAAGAAACGGAGACTTACCCGCTGTAGCGGTGGATATCCACGCGTCTAGAGCTTCCCCAGAGAGAGCCTGACCTGTATAGGGTAGGAACTCCACACTTCTTCGGGATTCTGTGTCGGCCGACCACTGGCGCAGCCACAGTCCCCGACGAGCTGAAACAGACATGGAAGATATTCCTGCAGCCATGGAACCCAGGTCTTTCATGGATTCTACCATAAAACCTGCAGAATCATGTATGTTGCGTAAATACAATGCAACGTCATCCGTATCTATCGTATCCAAATCCTCCAGTAAGATAGCCGACCACTTCACTATTGCCTTTGCAATCCATGCACTAGCAATAGTGGGACGTAATATGGTCCCAGAAGCAGTGTACATTGATTTAAGCGTGTTATCAATTTTCCTATCTGCTGGCTCCTTTAAGGCAGTAGATCCTGGAACAGGCAAAAACCACCTTTTTTGAGAGTCTGGACACAGATGCATCAACAATCGGAGGGTTTTCCCATTTTTTCCTATCCTCCTCAGGGAAAGGAAAAGCCACCTGGACCCTTTTAGGGATCTGGAATTTTTTCTCAGGGTTTTCCCATGCTTTTTCAAATATAGCATTTAACTCCTTTGACACAGGGAAGGTTAGCGAGGCTTTTTTATTTTCAGTAAAAAAAGCCTCCTCAACCTGCTCGGGTGTGGTATCATCAACATTTAACAGATCCCTGATAGCCTCTATCAACAACTGAACCCCCTTTGCAAGAGATGCGGACCCCCACAAAACATCCCCATCGCCATCCGTAGTGTCAGAATCGGTGTCCGTGTCGTCTTGTGTGACATGCACAAGCGCGCGTTTGTGGGGGTATATAGCGGGGCGTCCTGAGGTACCAGAATCGGGCCATACTGCCACAGAACTCTGTAATACAGAAATCTGAGAAATCCAAGATTTGATAGAGGAAAGCCACTCAGGTTCCCTTGCTGGTATCTATGCTAAACCAGTGCTATCCTGATTACATGGAATGGGATCATCCTGGGAGGATAAATCCTCTGCAGTATATGACACAGTGTCCCTGGACATAGCTAAAGGAGACCACCAAACACTCCACACACACACATGTGGGGGCAGACAGAGTTTCCCCCCCCAAGAATGGCAAGAGAGAGACAGAGATCGGAGCCAACCCACAGTACAGCGCTTTCAGTAAAGGGAGACCCCTTATCAGCGCAGACTGTGTCCCTTAATAGGAGACACAGACGTTTTACAGCCTCCCCTCCCTTCTACAACCCCCTGGTACCGTGTACTGACAGTTGGAGCTGCTGTGGAGGGACCTGTTCTTCCATCCAGCGCTGTGCAGGCAGCAAAATGGCGCTGGAACGCTGCTGGGCCCGCTCTGAGAAGCTCCGCCCCCTTAATGGCGCTGTCTTCAAGCTCTTCAAGAATTATACTGGCCTGAGGAGAAATGTGCTGGCAGAGATCCGCGGACCCCGACAGACTTGCTGACCAGTGTGGGGGTAATCGCCGGCCCAGGGCGCCCCTCACAGCGCTGCACTATATGCCTCTGAACCTTCACAGGAGCGCAGTTAGTACTGCGCTCCCTCCCCGTTGCCGCCCTCTTCACACCAGCCCCCCGCTTGCAATGGGGGTCGGTGTCTCACTCACCAGTCTTCAGCTTCTGTAAGGTCTTGGTGGCATGCTGCTGGGGCGAGCAGTCCCCTGTGGCAGAGAACGATCCGACCCCTCTGGAGCTCAGTGTCCAGTCAGCGGAGTTAGTGGCTCAGACCCCGCAGGGTAGACACTGCTCCCCCCCTTAGTGCCACGCTGCAGGCAGGCTGTTGCCAAAAGCCTCCTGTAAAAAAATAAACTCTAAACTAACTTTAACTAGAAAAGCTCAGTAGAGCTCCCCTAGCTGTGACCGACTCATTTGCTAAACAGAGTCTGGTAGGAGAGGCAAAGAGGGAGGAGTCAGCACACTCTCAGACTCTTAAAGTGCCAATGGCTCCTGGTGGACCCGTCTATACCCCATGGTACTAATGTGGACCCCAGCATCCTCTAGGTTGTAAGAGAAAATAAGAATTTACTCACCAGTAATTCTATTTCTCGTAGTCCGTAGTGGATGCTGGGAACTCCGTAAGGACCATGGGGAATAGACTGGCTCCGCAGGAGACTGGGCACACTAAAAGAAAGCTGAGGTCCTATCTGGTGTGCACTGGCTCCTCCCTCTATGCCCCTCCTCCAGACCTCAGTTAAGGAAACTGTGCCCGGAAGAGCTGACATTACAAGGAAAGGATTTGGAATCCAGGGTAAGACTCATACCAGCCACACCAATCACACCGTACAACTCGTGATAACTATACCCAGTTAACAGTATGAACAAAAAACTGAGCCTCACTCAAAAGATGGCTCATAACAATAACCCTTAAGTTAAGCAATAACTATATACATGTATTGCAGAGAGTCCACACTTGGGACGGGCGCCCAACATCCACTACGGACTACGAGAAATAGAATTACCGGTGAGTAAATTCATATTTTCTCTGACGTCCTAGCGGATGCTGGGAACTCCGTAAGGACCATGGGGATTATACCAAGCTCCCAAACGGGCGGGAGAGTGCGGAAGACTCTGCAGCACCGAATGAGCAAACTCAAGGTCCTCCTCAGCCAGGGTATCAAACTTGTAAAATTTTGCAAACGTGTTTGAACCCGACCAAGTAGCAGCTCGGCAAAGCTGTAAAGCCGAGACCCCTCGGGCAGCCGCCCAAGAAGAGCTAAATACAAATACAAATTCCTTGTGGAATGGGCTTTTACCGATTTAGGATGCGGCAGTCCAGCCGCAGAATGTGCCAGCTGAATCGTGCTACAGATCCAGCTAGCAATAGTCTGCTTTGAAGCAGGAGCGCCAACCTTGTTGGCTGCATACAGAATAAACAGCGAGTCAGACTTTGACTCCCGCCGTTCTGGAAACATAAATTTTCAAAGCCCGAACTACGTCCAGCAACTTGGAATCCTCCAAGTCCCTAGTAGCCGCAGGCACCACAATAGGTTGGTTCAAATGAAACGATGATACCACCTTAGGGAGAAATTGGGGACGAGTCCTCAATTCTGCCCTTTCCATATGGAAGATCAGATAGGGGCTTTTACATGACAAAGCCGCCAATTCTGACACACGCCTAGCCCAAGCTAAGGCCAAAAGCATGACCACTTTCCACGAGAGATATTTTAGCTCCACGGTCTTAAGTGGCTCAAACCAGTGGGATTTTAGGAATCCAACACAACGTTAAGATCCCAAGGTGCCACTGGTGGCACAAAAGGAGGCTGACTATGCAGCACCCCTGTAACAACGTCTGAACTTCAGGCAGTGAAGCCAGTTCTTTTTGAGAGAAAAAGGGATAGGGCCGAAATCTTGACCTTTATGGATCCTAATTTTAGGCCCATAGTCACTCCTGACTGTAGGAAGTGCAGGAATCGACCCCCCTGGAATTCCTCTGTAGGGCCTTCCCGGCCACACACCAAGCAACCTATTTTCGCCATATACAGTGAAAAAGTCTTGCTGTCACGTCTTTTCTAGCCTTTATCAGCGTAGGAATAACTGCATCCGGAATGCCCTTTTCCGCTAGGATCCGGCATTCAACCGCCATGCCGTCAAACGCAGCCGCGGTAAGTCTTGGAACAGACAGGGCCCCTGTTGCAACATGTCCTGTCTGAGAGGCAGAGGCCATGGGTCCTCTGAGAGCATTTCTTGCAGTTCCGGGTACCGAGTCCTTCTTGGCCAACCCGGAGCAAAGAATATTGTTCACACTCCTCCTTTTATTACAATTCTCAGCCCTTGGGTCTGAGCGGAAGAGGAGGGAATACATAGACCGACTGGAACACCCAAGGTGTTACTAGTGCGACCACAGCTATCGCCTGAGAGTCCCTTGACCCGGCGTAAAACCTTTTTTATCTTTTTATTGAGGTGGGACGCCACCTAAGGCAGTTCCCATCAATTTGCAAAACTGCGTGAAGACTTCCTGATGAAGTCACCACTTTCCCGGGTGGAGGTCGTGCTTGCTGAGGAAGTCTGCTTCCCAGTTGTCCACTCCCGGAATGAACACTGCTGACAGTGCGCTTACTTGATTCTCCGCCCAGCGAAGAATTCTGGTGGCTTCTACCCTCGCCACCCTGCTCCTTGTGCCGCCTTGGCGGTTTACATGAGCCCCTGCGGTCTGACTGGATCAGAACCGGTTGGTCGCGAAGCAGGAACTCCGCTTGACTTAGGGCGTTGTATATGGCCCTTAGTTCCAGGATATTGATGTGAAGGCAAGTCTGTTGACTTGACCACAAACCTTGGAATTTTCTTCCCTGTGTAACTGCCCCCCACCCTCGGAGGCTTGCATCCGTGGTCACCAGGACCCAGTCCTGAATGCCGAATCTGCGGCCCTCGAGAAGGTGAGCCCTCCGCAGCCACCACAGTAGAGACACCCTGGCACTGGGGGATAGGGTGATTAACCGATGCATCTGAAGATGTGATCCGGACCACTTGTCCAGTATGTTCCATTGTCCTTGCACGGAACCAGCCGAAGGGGATGGCCTCGTATGATGCCATCATCCTTCCCAGGACTCGAGTGCAGTGATGCACTGACACCTGTTTTGGTTTTCAATAGATTCCTGACCAGTGTCATGAGCTCCTGAGCTCTTTCTATCGGGAGATAAACCCTTTTCTGGTCTGTGTCTAGGATCATGCCTAGGCGAGGCAGATGAGCTGTAGGAACCAACTGCGACTTCGGAATATGTAGAATCCAGTCGTGTTGCCGTTTCACTTCCAGAGAAAGTGATACGCTGTCCAGCAACTGCTCTCTTGATCTCGCTTTTATGAGGAGATCATCCAAGTATGTGATAATAGTGGCACTTTGCTTCCGCAGGAGCACCATCATATCCGCCATTACCTTGGTGAAATTGGTAATGACAATCCCGTACCGCAATTCTGCGTTACGCCTGATGAGGTGGATAAATGGGGACATGAAGGTATGCATCCCTTATGTCCCGATTCACGATAAAGTCTCCCCCTTTTCAGGCTTGCAATGACCGCTCTTAGCGATTCCATCTTGAACTTGAACCTTTTCAGGTATATGTTCAGGGATTTTAATTCAATATGGGTCTAACCGAACCGTCTGGTTTCGGGATTACAACATGGTCGAACAATAACACCCTCTTGTTGAAGGAGGGGACCCTTGACCACCAGCTGTTGAAGATACAATTTGCGTATTGCAGTTAACACTGGCTACCTCTCTTGGGGGCAAGCCCGCCGGGCCATCGGTGAGGGGGCATCTTCTCACAGTCCAGCCTGTATCCCTGCGACACAATTTCTATTGCCCAGGGATCTAACAGGGAGTGAACCCACTTGTGGCTGAACTTACAAAGGCGTGTCCCCACCGGGCCTAGCTCCACCTGTGGAGCCCCAGTGACATGCGGTGGATTTTTGTAGAGGCCGGGGAGGACTTCTGTTCCTGGGGACTAGCTGTGTTGTACAGCTTCTTTCCTCTGCCCCCGGCTCTGACAAGAAAGGACACACCTCAGACTTTCTTGTTTCTTTATTCGAAAAGCTGCATTTAATAATGTCGTGCTTTTCTAGACTGTGCAGGAAAATAGGGCAAACTAGCAGAATTACCAACTATAGCTGTGGAGACCAGGCCCGAGAACCTTTCTCCACACAATCCTCAGCCTTCCATATGCCTCTTAAGTCGGCATCATCTGTCCAATGTATATTCTACAGGACACGTCAAGCAGAAATCGACATACTGTAGCTCTGACTCTAGGACCCAGTATACTCATGTCCCTTTGGGCATGCTTTATAATTATATATCTATCACTTAAGACAGCATCTTAATATATTTATATGCATACTAGGGTCTCAATCTCTGCTGATAAGGTACCTGTCCACGCTGCCACAGCGCTATAAACCCATGCCGACACAATCGCCGGTCTGGGTAGTATACTAGAATGTGCACACTATCTGCAGGATCCCTGAGAATAGCTAGTGCAAACAGGACACCCAAGGGGAAGATTCTCAACACATCCTGGCCCTAGTGGGGAAAGGATACAGCCTGAGAATTCTCTTGTGGGAAGCTGCCGTCTCTTGTCTGGAGATTCCCGCTCTTTTTCCTCATGAGAGGAGGGAAATTTACCTCAGCCTTCTTCCCCTTAACATGTGTACTCTCGTGTCAGGGACAGATGAGTCATCAGTGATATGCAAATCATCTTTTATTCCAATAATCATATATTGAATATCTTTTAGCCCTCTTGGCTGTAACTTTGCATTATCGTAGTCGACAGTGGAGTTAAACTCCGTGTCGATACCAGTGTTTGTTATTTTGGATAGTGAGCATAGAGAGACTCTGAAAGTCTCTGTGACATAGGGACAGACCAGGGTAGATTTCCTTTCTGTTCCCTAACCTTTTGTGCAATAATTTTACCTCAGCACTTACACATATCCAAACAGGTGTCGGCGTGGTCGACGGAGACACCTTCCCACACATATCCGCTCTATCACCTCCTTAGAGGAGCCTTTTACCTCAGACATGTCGACACACGCGTACCGACACACCACACACACAGGGGATGCTCTATTTGAAGACAGTTCCCCCACCAGGCCCTTTGGAGAGACAGAGAGAGAGTATGCCAGCACACACCCCAGCGCTATATAACCCAGGGATTACACTACAACTCGGTGTTTACCCAGTAGCTGCTGTATATACAAATTTTTGTGCCTAAATTTATGTGCCCCCCCCCCCCCTCTCTTTTCACCCTTTGTGTACCAGGATACTGCAGGGGAGAGCCTGGGGAGCTTCCTTCCAGCTGGGCTATGAAGAGAAAATGGCGCCGGTGTGCTGAGGAAGAAGGCCCGGCCCCCTCAGCGGCGGGCTTCTGTCCTTTTATGTACTTTAATGGCGGGGTTTTTTACACATATACAGTGCTAGACTGTATTATGTGTGTTTTTATTGCCAAAAGGTAATCTAATCGCTGCCCAGGGCGCCCCCCCAGCGCCCTGCACCCACCAGTGACCGGAGTGTGTGGTGTGCTGTGGGAGCAATGGCGCACAGCTGCAGTGCTGTGCGCTACCTTAATGAAGACAGGAGTCTTCAGCCGCCGTTTTCGTCGTGTCTTCTGTCTTCTGGCTCTGCAAGGGGGCGGCGGTGCGGCTCCGGGAACGGACGATCGAGGTCGGGCCCTGTGTTCGATCCCTCTGGAGCTAATGGTGTCCAGTAGCCTTAGAAGCACAAGCTAGCTGCAAGCAGGTAGGTTTGCTTCTCTCCCCTCAGTCCCTCGTAGCAGTGAGTCTGTTGCCAGCAGATCTCACTGAAAATAAAAAACCTAACAAATACTTTCTTTTCTAGCAAGCTCAGGAGAGCCCACTAGGTGCATCCAGCTCTGGCCGGGCACAGATTCTAACTGAGGTCTGGAGGAGGGTCATAGAGGGAGGAGCCAGTGAACACCAGATAGGACCTAATCTTTCTTTTAGTGTGCCCAGTCTCCTGCGGAGCCCGTCTATTCCCCATGGTCCTTACGGAGTTCCCAGCATCCACTAGGACGTCAGAGAAAACAGGATTTTAATTACCTACCGGTAAATCCTTCTCTCATGTAGAGGATGCTGGGCGCCCACCCGGTGCTTCATATTCCTGCACTGTTACTTGGCTCAGTATTGTTGGTTCAGTCATTGCTGAATTGTTCCGAGTTGGTTAGCTTGGCTTTCCTTTTGTTGTATGGGTGAGCTGGTGTGAATCTCACCACTATCTGTGTATTTCCTTCTCTCGAAGTATGTCCGTCTCCTTGGGCACAGTTTCTAGACTGAGTCTGGTAGGAGGGGTATAGAGGGAGGAGCCAGCCCACACTATTAAACTCAAGTGCCAGTGGCACCCAAAGGACCCATCTATACCCCATGGCACTAAATTAGACCCCAGCATCCTCTACGGACTACGAGAAAAGGATTTACCGGTAGGTAATTAAAATCCTGTTTTCTTCTGAGGCTTAGAGGACATGCTGGTTCTTGTACTGCCATTTGGAGGTTCTTGGGGTGCCTTCAGATGAGATAGCACTTAATTAAGAAATATACATGTACCTGTATGTGCTGTTAGCATGTAGCAATGCACAAAGGTATGACCCAAAGTGGGTGCTATTACATATAGTGTTAGGACCACAATATCATAGGTGCCGTGAAGATGCTGGTGGCTTAATCATATCTTTGCAAATACATATAACTAAAATAAGATCTCTGCATTTCTACTATTACATATGATGCAAATCAGCAGCTTCCCATTATTGTGTTGCACCTGTAAAAGGCAGATAAAATATATATATATATATACATAAAATAAAAAATAAAAAAAATCTGAATTAAGTCTGGTCACTCTTTTCGTGCCTGGAAATCTGCTTTGCAGATGACTAATGTCTGTTGTCATCTGCTGACTGCATCATTGTTCCTAATGGAAAAAGTGGATTTGTCCATCCACTTGTGGTCTCTCTAGCCTATGTGTATCAGCATGACATACTACCCTGTGTTTCATTGGTTGCATCTTCAACTGATATTTGGAATTGACTCCTGTCTCTCCTTTTCACCAACAGGTAACTACAGCAGAGAGCTGATCACTGTGTGTTTATTGCTAAAAAGATATATTTGGTAAATTGTTAAGTGGATTAATATCTGTAGTCAGCAAAAACTTTGTGATTGTCTGGGGCTTAGATTTCACATTTGGTAGTTGATTAACACCTTTTGGTGGAGGGTTGCTGTGTGGGGGAGGGGGTTTTAATCACAAAGAGCATGTGTTTGTAGACTTACTTAACCAGTATAGTATAGGACGTCAGGCCTATAAGGACGTTGCAGTGGCTAGTATATGAAGTGGCTAGTTATTAAGTGGCAGCTAATATCAATAGCAGTGTTATACCTGTGTTAAACCGAAGGAAAACAGAAGTCAAACAAACTTACAAATTAACAGAAGGACTGCATTACAACCTAAAAACTCTGGAACTTTATGTGGCCTCTCCTCGCCTCAAACATGAGAACACCAAGACCAGGCTTACCACCTCTCTGTCTGAGAACATCAAGTCTGCCCCTGGGCCTAACCATCAAGATGAACAGGGAACTGTGGGGGAAGAGCACCAGGACCAGGATCAGCAGGGACATCCCCATTGCGTCTGAGTATGCCCCCCTCATTCTCCTACCCACCCGAACTAAGTTCTGATCAAAATATTATCCCACTCCTACTTCTGCCACTAGTTACCTGCTATTGTGTGTGTTTTTTTTTTCTCTCCATTGCTCGCTTCCAACCCACCACGTGTTTTTCCTGTAATGTTTACCTCCACTGATTGCACACCTTTCCATTGTGCCCTACATGCAGGGTACATCATACTACTACATAAGCATCAGTTTTCCCATATATGAACTTGGCCCTTGTATGGGTCACCTCCCTCAGTGTAACCTCCAAAGTGCGCCCAACAAGGCTGCCCCATATGGTACACTTGTGGATGGGATGAAAAATACATGGACCTTGTGGTTTTGTTGGAACCCTACTCTAAACTGTAGGACTCTGAAATCACCCCCATTTTGTGTCATCTCTTCTAGGGGTAGACTATTCCACCCTGAGTAATCCTACGCGGAGCGCCCAAGACGGCTGCTGCACTTGGTACCTATAAGGGTGGAATACACAACCCTTGGAAGTTATTACCCAAAATGCCTGCACCAATCCTGCGTTATGCTTTCTGTGGGCTTAAGGTTTTTCTTTTATGTCTGTGTTGCTTGTCTATTGTTGTATTACTCAAATCCTCTGTATCATGTGCACTGTTTTTGATGTCTGTAAAGCGCCTTGAGTCCTGTTGGAGAAAGAGCGCTATATAAATAAAAATTATTATTATTATTATATTACCCTGGTATCCAGGATTCTGCGAACTTTATGGTGGAGGCCATTCATTTCACAATTTTGCATCTTCGTTCAATCATAGTATGCTTGGTAGTAAGGATTAGTTTTTTATTACAAAGGAATTCGTAAAAAGTCACACATAAAGCATAACAATTCATGGTGCAGGTCACTGGTATCTTACCTATCTTTTGCCTTTTACACAGACTACATTTATGTCTCCATTTTGTGTCGTACTTTGCTTATAGATGGTCATTCCGAGTTGATCGCAGCCAGCAACTTTTTGATGCTGGCGCGAACAACTAATCCCCGCCTACGGGGGAGTGTATTTTAGCTTAGCAGGACATACTTACCCTGTGTGACGATCTCAGCGATGACGGGGCCGGCTTTGACATCAAACATCCGCCCTCCGTTCTCCTGGACACGCCTGCATTTTCCTTACCACTCCTGAAAATGTCCGCCAACGGACAGGTGACGCCCCGGAACGCCGTCCTTCTGTCAATCTTCTTGCGGGCGCCGCTGCAACTGCTTTCTTCGTAACCAGCGTCGTAGCCCGCTGCGTGCGAACGGGTCAGAATGACCCCCATAGGGTACTAAGTAATAGGATCAGGGTTTTTGTAGCAAAGCAATTAGACTGCTCACTTGTACCAGACTTGTTGCTTTTCAACACTAGTTTGTGTACTTTTTCCTTAGTTTTGCTCTTACGTCCTAGAGGATACTGGGGTCCACATTAGTACCATGGGGTATAGATGGTTCCACTATGAGCCATGGGCACTTTAAGAAATTAATAGTGTGGGCTGGCTCCTCCCTCTATCCCCTCCTACCAAACTCAGTTTCGAAAATGTGCCCGGAGGAGCCGGTCACGCTTTGGAGAGCTCCTGAAGAGTTTTCTACATTTATTTTTAATGTTTTTTTTATTTTCAGTTAGGGCTGTTTAGGCAACAGCCTGACTGCTTCGTGGGACTTAGGGGAGAGAACGGCCCAACTTCCTGAGACTTAGTGGTCCCATTCTCTACTGACAGGACACTGAGCTCCTGAGGGAGCTATTCGCAAGCCACACCATGGTGCAGCGTACCCTCCCGCAGCAAACCGCCACCCCCTAACAGAGCCTGAAGATTGAAGAGTGCTGAGTACAGCGCCGGCGTCCTGGTTAGCGGGTCGCCAGCAGGAATGGCGGCACTAGGGTAGGAGCGCAGCTCTGAGTGCAGGCTGCGCTCCAGGGAGGCTCAGAAGGACGCACGCTGCGGCGGTTCCCGCAGTGAGGGGCGCGCTGGGCCATCCTACATACCCACACTGGCCAATACTACTAACTAGCGTTTCTACACTTAGTTAGCTAACAAAAATACCTCAGGGCCATTATAAATAAGATAAAAATGCGGGAAGCCGCACGCCATTATAGGGGGTGGGGCTTCCTACTGAGCAGATCCAGCGGCTCTCCAGCACCATTTCCCTCTGCAGCTCAGACTAACAGCTTTACACAAGGACGCGCAGCTCCTCTTACTGGACCCTACGTCTCATCATCCGTACCGGGGGTCTTAGTGAGGGGGGATTGGAGCAGTGTACATATTATAAGCACTACTCCGGTGCTTGTTTGTTGCGACCCAGCTTAGTTTTACTACTGCAAAAGGGGCACTGTGTTGCTGGCTCTGAATTCTGTGTCTCTCTAAGACCCTGCCTACATATACAGGTTGAGTCTCCCTTATCCAAAATGCTTGGGACCAGAGGTACTTTGGATATCGGATTTTTCCGTATTTCGGAATAATTGCATACCATAGTGAGATATCATGGCGATGGGACCTAAATCTAAGCACATAAAGCATTTATGTTACATATACACCTTATACACACAGACTGAAGGTCATTTTAGCCAATATTTTTTATAACTTTGTGCATTAAACAAAGTGTGTCTACATTCACACAATTCATTTATGTTTCATATACACCTTATACACACAGCCTGAAGGTCATTTAATACAATATTTTTAATAACTTTGTGTATTAAACAAAGTTTGTGTACATTGAGCCATCAAAAAACAAAGGTTTCACTATCTCACTCTCACTCAAAAAAGTCTGTATTTCGGAATATTCCGTATTTCGGAATATATGGATATGGGATACTCAACCTGTACTGTGTTTTCACCTAGTGTGTGTGTGTGTGGGTAGGTGTCCCTTTACAATCATGTCTAGGGACTGTGTTTCTTGTACAGCTGAATGTCTCTCATCCCCTGGGGACTCACTACCCTGTACTCAGTATAGGGTTAACTCCCAGTCCAATGGGGGCTGAACCCCATGGTTGGCTTCCATTAAAGGGAGGATTTCAAATATTTCAATTAAGCTGGCTAATTATGAAAAAAATACACAATTCTTGCGGCAGTCTATGGAGGACCTGATACAGTGATTCAGTTCCCATGCCTGCACCTCAAGCTCTCGACATTTGCCCACAAAAAAGTACTCTGGCCCAAATCACACAGGGTGATATGGATCCTGATATGTCAGATCCTGAGGAGGGTGAAGTGGATGCGAGTGTGGGGGGGGGGGGGGGGGGGGGTGCTTTGGGGATGGCATCCTGTCACAGGGAATTCAGGCCCTCTTTGAGGCTATCAGAATTGGTCCTACATATCCCTGACAAGACAGAGGAGGCTGAGAAGAAATCTTATTTTAATACAAAAAATAGATCCTCTGTTACTTTCCCCGCTTCAAAGGAGTTAAATGCCCTCTTTGAAGAGACTTGGTTAAACCCTGACAAACAAATTTTAGATCCTTAATAGGTTGATTTCTTCCCTTCCCTTTCCTTTGGAGGATAAGAAGGAATGGGAAAACCCGCCGATAGTGGATGCATCTGTGTCCAGGTTGTCGTGTAAGATAGTCTTACCGGTTCCCGGGGGGCCCAGAGACCTACTATTGCCTGTAATGGATCACTAGGGCAATTGCTAAAAATGGTCAGGTAATCTTTTGGATGATATAGATTCCTTAACCAAGGACTATATTCATTTAATCCTGCAGCATATCCAGGATTCTGCGAACTTTATGGGGGAGGCCATTCATGGGCGAGGCTCTGTTCAGGGATGAACTGGATTCATTGATATCCAAGGCTACGTTGGGTAAGTCAACATATCTTCCTTCCGCAGCAACTCCAGCTAGGAAAACTTTAGGGGCAAATCCAAGGGTTATTCTATTGCCTTCAAGGGGAAAAGAAGTACACCCAGAAAACCCATATCGGTGCATCTCTGCATTCGCCTCCTGGGAAAGCACTGCAGCATGGAAAGGTTTTATGCAAGGCCCTTCCAGCTGGATCTACTGGACAAATGGTGCGGATCGCATCTTCACATGCACCAGAGGATACGTCTGTTGCCTAAAGCCAGGATTTCTCTTTTGTGATAGCTTCAGACTTCTCACCTGACCGAGGGCTGAAGGTTCGGGATACACAACTGGATTCCACTAACCACTGACGCTAGCCTCAGAGGTTGGGGAGCAGTCACCCAAGGGGAACAGTTCCAAGGAAAATGGTCAAGTCAGGATTCCATTCTTCCAATCAAAATTCTGGAACTATACAACTCCCTTCTACAGGCATCTTCTTCAAGATCATGCCATCCAAGTTCAGTCGGACAATGTGACGGCGGTATCATACATAAACCGACAGGGCGGAACGAAGAGCAGAGCTGTAATGTCATAGGTCACAAGGATTCTCCTCTGGGCAGAAAGACACGCGGTAGCATTGTCTGCGATCTTCATTCCGGGAGTAGTCAACTGGGAAGCTGACTTCTTCAGCAGACATGACCTCCATCCAGGAGAGTGGGGCTTTCACCCTCAGGTGTTCGAGTCCCTGACACGTCAGTGGTGAATTCCGCAGATCGATGTGGTGGCTTCTCGTCTCGACAGGAAGCTCGAGCGGTATTGTTCCAGGTCGGGAGACCCGCAGGCAGTGGCGGTGGACGTTCTGGTGACCCCGTGGGTCTATCAGATGGTGTACATGTCTCCACCACTTCCGTTAATCCCAACAATTCTCAAAAGGATAAAAAGGGAAAAGGTTCAAGCTATTTTCATTGCTCCGGACTGGCCCAAAAGGGCCTGGTACGCGGAACTACTGGAGATGCTCCTGCAGGACCTGTGGCCTCTTCCTCTTTGAGAGGACCTTCTTCAATAAGGGCCGTTTGTCTATCAATACTTACCCTGGCTACGTATGACGGCATAGAAGTTGAGCGTCAAATTTCTAGCCCGGAGAGGGTTTCCGAACAAGGTTATCTCTACCTTCATCCAAGCCAGGAAGGGGGTAACGTCTAAGCAATGCCACCATACTTGGAAAAAGTATGTCTCTTGGTGTGAGAACAGGAAGACTCCTGCAGTGGAATTTAAACTGGGACGGTTTCTCATTTTTCTGCAGGCAGGAGTGGATGTGGGCCTTAGTTTGGGCTCCTTATAAGTCCAGATTTCGGCCTTGTCCATTTTCTTACAGAAACAATCGTCTCTTCCGGAGGTTCAGACCTGGTTGAAAGGTGTTCTGCACATCCAACTGCTCTTTGTGCCTCCTACGGCACCTTGGGATCTCAACGTGGTGTTGCAGTTCCTACAATCGGATTGGTTTGAACCCTTACAGGTTGTGGACGTAAAGTTCCTTACGTGGAAGACCGTTACACTCTAGGCTCTGGCTTCGGCCAGGCGGGTGTCGGAACTGGGGGCATTGTCTCACAAGAGCCCCTATTTGATTTTTCATGAGGGTCGTGCTGAGCTTAGAACGCGTCAGCAGTTTCTCCCTAAGGGGTGTTTGCGTTTCATATCAACCAACCTATTGTGGTTCCGGTGATTACTGACACCTCTGCTTCTTCGAAGTCCTTGGTCGTTGTGAGGTCTTTGAAAATCTATGTGAAGCGGACAGCTAGTCACAGGAAATCTGACTAGCTGTTTGTTCTCTATGATCCCAATAAAATTGAGGGTCTTGCTTCTAAGTCTATTGCTCGCTGGATCAGGCTTACTATCCAGCATACTTATTCTACGGCAAGTTTGCCGGTTCAGAAATCGGTAATGGCCCACTCTACTAGGTCAGTGGGTTCTTCCTGGGAGACTGCCCGGGGTGTCTCGGCTTTACAACTCTGCCGAGCAGCTACTTGGTCTGGTTCAAACACGTTTGCTAAGTTCTACACGTTCAGTACTTTGGCCGCTGAGGACCTTCAGTTTGGTCAATCAGTTCTGCAGGAACCTCAGCACTCTCCCACCCGGTTTGGGAGCTTTGGTACGTCCCCATGGTACTAATGTGGACCCCAGTATCCTCTAGGACGTAAGATAAAAGGAGATTTATGGTAAGAACTTACCTTTGTTAAATCTCTTTCTGCGAGGTACACTGGGTTCCACAGGGATAACATTGGGGTGTAGAGTAGGCTCTTGATCCAAGGCACAAACAGGCTAATGCCATACAAACCCAAAGAAGCGAAGTGCGTCAGGGTGGGCACCCTGTGGAACCCAGTGTACCTCGCAGAAAGAGATTTAACAAATTTAAGTTCTTCCCATAAATGTCCTTTTCTGCAGCGGGGTACACTGGGTTCCACAGGGATAATATTGGGGATGTCCTAAAGCAGTTCCTCATGGGAGGGGACGCACTGTAGCGGGCACAAGAACCTGGCGTCCAAAGGAAGCATCCTGGGAGGCAGAAGTATCGTAGGCATAGAACCTTATGAACGTGTTCATTGAGGACCACGTAGCCGCCTTGCACAATTGTTCATGGGTCGCACCACGGCGGGCTGCCCAAGAAGGTCCAACCGACTGAGTAAAATGGGCTTTGATGGAAGCAGGAGCTGGAAGACTAGCCTGTACATACGCATGTGCAATCATCATTCTAATCCATCTGGCTAGGGTCTGCTTATTCGCAGGCCAGCCACGTTTGTGAAAACCAAAAAGTACGAAAAGAGAATCAGACTTCCTAACGGAGGCTGTCCTCAACATAGATGCGGAGAGCCCATACCACATCCAAAGACCGCTCTTTGGAGGACAATTCAGTAGAGATAAAGGCTGGAACCAAAATCTCTTGGTTAAGGTGGAAAGAAGACACCACCTTAGGAAGATAACCAGGGCGCGGCCGAAGAACCGCCCGGTCACGGTGAAAAATCAGAAAAGGTGACCAACAGGATAAGGCACCCAAGTCTGAAACCCGTCTAGCAGAGGCAATAGCCAGCAGAAACAAGACCTTAAAAGCTCTTTTCAGGGCTGCAGGAGCAGCCCTGCCTATTGGTGTCCTGCACTGCAGGCACCAACTTACAAACTAAGCACCTGTGCAAGGAGGCGGGGTTATAGAGGAGGCGGCGCTGAGCATCTTCGGAACAGTCAAAGCTTTTAGCCTGTTGGTGCCTCGGATTAAGATCCTACTCTACACCTCGATGTTATCCCTGTGGAACCCAGTGTACCCCGCTGCAGAAAATAGGATTTTAATTACCTACCGGTAAATCATTTTCTCGTAGTCCGTAGGATACTGGGCGCCCGCCCAGTGCTACGTTTCTGCACTGTTACTTGGTTAAGTTTAGTTTTGGTTCAGCCATTGCTGTTTCTATTCAAGTTGAGTTAGCTTGGCTTTCCTCTTGTTGTGTGTGCTGGTTCGAATCTCACCACTGTTCAGTTAAATCCTTCTCTAGAAGTATGTCCGTCTCCTCGGGCACAGTTTCTAGACTGAGTCTGGAAGGAGGGCCATAGAAGGAAGAGCCAGCCCACACTATTAATTTCTTCAAGTGCCCATGGCTCATAGTGGTCCCGTCTATACCCCACGGTACTAATGTGGACCCCAGTATCCCCTACGGACTACGAGAAAAGGATTTACCGGTAGGTAATTAAAATCCTATTTTTTCCTCCATTGTGTTACGGTTTCCTCAAGTTTGCATCCTAGCTCACTAATAGTGTACAAGATACTTAGGATTAGAGGTTTGGCCCGGCTAAGCAAAGTCCATACTGTGCTAAACAGGGCTATCTGGATAGGTGTATGTGGACACATCTGTAACGGTTTCCTTCTTTATCTCTAGAAAGCACCACTGGCCCCAGAAGAAAAGGCTTGATTATTGATTTTAGCTGCATCTGTGTGATACATTAGGCTTCCCATAACAGTATACAACTGAAAACTCTGGGGGTGAGGTATGAAACCTTTCCCTTAACAGTATACTTGCCATTGCCACTCAATACTCAGGGGTAGATGTATGAAATATTGGAGAAACAGAAAGTGGATACAGATAAAGTACCAATCAACCAGCCTCTGTCATTTTTCAAACAAAGAGTTTAAAATCACAGTAAGAAGCTGATAGGTTGGTACTTTATGTCTCTCCACATTATCTTTCTCCAAAATTTGAAAGCACCCTTCCCCCAAAAAAAAAAAAATGTCTGAGGAGGTAGTAATCAAGACTAGGGTCTTTGTTCTCTACCTTCAACTGGAATGTGTTAAACAACATATCGTGTCCACGCAAACTGACTACCAATCCTGGCCATCTTATTGTGACGATGGAGCTCCCAAGACTTGGAGAAATAACTTAAATAGGAGCACTGGAATAGCTTAGTATCAGCCACAATAAGCTGGGCAATAACTAGAAGAAAGAGATGTCCAACATCTAAGATAATTCTGAACTGCAGACAATAGCCTGTCCTTCACTCTTTTCAGAACATACTGAAGGGGTAAGATTTAATGAATGTCGGTTTTGAAACCGTCGCAGGACCCGTAGCAAATTGACAGAGGGTACTAAGATCAAGATACAGCGATTACTAACAGTCAGTCCAGTCTGAGCTTCCAAAAAGAAGCCTCAGTCAATCCTCATAAACTTCAAAAACCTTATCCCACAGCAAGCCAGTCATAGTTTAAAAGGTATCTGATAACCAGTCCAGGCTGCTAGCGAGAAAAGAAGAAAAAAAAATTCATGAGGGACCCGACAAGCCCCCCTCCCCCACGGTTTCACTTACCAGCACTAAGCTGAACAATCCAAGACTAGTAACACTGTAACTGAGGTGGATAACAGGTAGAAGAAACACAATAATAAGAGAAAGTGGAAGAGATTGACTTACATAGTAAGAAAGGAGGAAGAGCCAGAAGAGAAATACTGAAAATCAATGATAATGAGCTGGCAGAATACTATAGTAAGGAGCTGTCCAGCAGCTAAGATAACTAGTCAGTAGAGCTGCAGATGTTGGTGACAGAAACAACAGCTTTATGGTTGAATCCTTACAGCGGGATAGAAAAAGAAGAGGGTGATGACTAGTGGGCAACTCATTTTACGGGAGATGAGGGAAGCCTTACAAGCAGCTTTTTTTATTACATATGTCAAACAGAAAATAATTACTTACGTATTCAACCCTTTTGCTCAAGTATATCTAATTAAATATTGGTTGAATCAATTTAAGGTAGATTACTATATCTGTGCAATGACATTTATGTGAGAGGTCACAGAGGCATTTTGTAACAGTCTTCCCTGACACCGATATCAGTAACTGTCCGTGGAACAGTGGCCTGGGCACTTCACAAATCTGCATTTTCCGAAGCTGTATAGGGATTTTTTTTTTTACAAAAGATGTGTGTGTGTGTGTGTGTGTGTGTGTGTGTGTGTGTGTGTGCGCGTGTGGTGGGGGAGGGGGGCGGGATACTTTATAAGTACTGTACAAATAGAGGCACAGTGTCTATGTTTACTGACCAATTACAGAAAACATATATTTGTTTTGTTGCTAAACAAGATTTTAATAATGCCCTTACACTAAAAACATTGAGGTAACAATATGTGTAATGCATTAAGCATAGCATACACGTACAATCTCTATGTTTGAAGGGGTATGGCTGTCTATGCCGGACTGGAGAAGGTCGACAGTGCATAGGTTGACCCCAAATGGTCGAAAGGCACAAGGTCAACACAGGAAAAAGGTTGACATGAACAAAAGGTCAACATTAATTTTTCTATATATTTTTATGGCGTTTACTCCGTAAAGTGGTACCAATTAGTGCACCACTTCGCTACCCATGCTTCGGGCAGGTTACAATTCCCAATCGTAGTCCAGGTGGATAGTAAAGAATGAAAAAGTTAAAAAAAGGAAAAAATTGTTATAAACTCACGTTGGCCTTTTTCTGTGTTGACTTTTTGACTATGCTGACCCATTGCCTGTCGACCATTAGTGGTCAATCTAAGGACTGTAGACCTTAGTCACGTTGACCTAGCATCCAGATACCGTTTCAAGTAGGGAGGCCAATCCCGGGACGTTTTTTCAATCCCGGGATTCGGGATTGAAAAACTGTCAATCCCGGGATCCCAGTATTGCAGTATGGATCAGTGAAGGTTGTAGGGAGCAGCGCTGGAGGGAGGGTGTAGGTAGCGGTGCGGGAGGTAGGGAGGGTGTAGGTAGCGGTGCGGGAGTCGGGAGGAAGGGTGTAGGTCGCAGCAGGGAGGGTTGGTAGTGGCGCGGGAGGGACGGAGGCTGTAGGGAGCACTGACTGCACGGAGGGAGGGTGTGTGTAGGTCGCGGCGCGAGAGGGTGGAAGGCTGTAGGTAGCACTGACTGCACGGAAGGAGGGAGGGAGGGAGGGAGGGAGGAAGGGAGGGTGTAGGTCGCGGGAGGGAGGAAGGCTGTAGGGAGCACTGACTGCACAGAGGAAGGGAGGGTGGGTGTAAGTAATATTACTTACTATTAGGCGGGCGGCAACCATGGACACAATGAACGCGGCGGCATTTCAAATGAAGCGCCGGCTGCCAGCCAACCAGAGCTGGCGGACCGGCAGCCAATCAGGGAAGCGGGCGCAGCAGCTTCCGATTGGCTGCCGGTCCACCAGGTCTGATTGGCTGGCGGCCGGCGCTACATTTGAAGTGCCACCGCGTTCAGCATGTCCATGGCTGCCGCCCGCCTAATATTGGTAAGTAGTATCACTTACCCCCACCCTCCCGCACATGCGCAATGTAATCCCGTGAATCGCGGGATTGGAGGCTCCAATCCCGGGATTCAAATCCCGGCATTTTTGGGCCCAAATCCCGGGATCCCGCCAATCCCGATCCCTGGATTGGCCTCACTAGTTTCAAGACTACTAACAAAAACGTTAAAGACTGAGCAGTAATTACACAACCATAGTGACTGCATAGCTGGTTGCTACTTTCTGTGAAATGCATTCTCTTACTAAAGATTGAAGTAAACTAATTTCTCACAAATAGTATATGACTTTGTACCGCTATTTGTATGATCGTTAAATAACCACTGACTTGTTGCCCTAAAACATGTACAACTACTACTCATTATAAATGTATTTTTATGTACTGTAATAGTTCTGTTTATATTCATTAGTAAACGAGCAGAGATCTCTTTGTTTCTGTATTGCAGTGTAAGTGGTATTGTTACCATTGTTGCTGGGAGATATTAACGGACAACCAGTTAATCACATGATCATTTTACCATGATGACTCTTCAGACTGTGGGGGAATTTCCGAAAGAATTATCTAGACAGAAGCTTATTGTTGTCTCAAACTGTAAGCATCTCAATATATACATAAAACTTAACATGGAACTTAAATATAGCATTCAAATCACAAGTCCTCAGATTTAATGGTATATACTGTAAACTGACATCAATAACATTGCCTTTCATTTTACATACTGTTTACAATTTTATGCAAAGTTGAACATACAGATGGAGCCGCACTGGAGCAGGCGTGCGCTCCCGGCGTGATTAAGCAATCTGTCCGCCTAGCCCCGCCGGGAGTGCACAGAGACGCTCTCCCATTCTAGTGAATGGGGCGCGTCTCCGACACGGGGGCAACCCGGGCGGAGGTGCTCTCCCTTTCTAATGAATGGGGCCCGTCTCCGTCACGGGCGCGCGCACACCCACGGACTGAGACGCTCTTGGCGTTAGGCACGCCAAGGCACAGATGGAGCCACGACTAGTGTGGCTACATCTGTACAGTGCATCTGGAAAGTATTCACAGCGCTTAATTTTTCCACATTTTGTTATGTCACAGCCTTATTCCGAAATGGAATAAATTCATTTTTTCCCCTCAAAATTCTCCAAACAATACCCCATAATGACAATGTGAAAAAAGTTTTTTGAGAATTTTGCAAATTTACTATAAATAAAAATCTAAGAAATCACATATACATAAGTATTCACAGCCTTTGCTCAATACTTTGTTGATACACTTTTGGCAGAAATTACGGCCTCAAGTCTTTTTGAATATGACGCCACAAGCTTTGCACACCTACAGTATCTTTGGGCAGTTTCGCCCATTCCTCTTTGCAGCACCTCTCAAACTCCATTAGGTTGGGTGGGAAGCGCCGATGCACAGCCATTTTCATTCTCTCCAGAGATGTTCAACTGGATTCCAATCTGGGCTCTGGCTGGGCCACTCAAGGACATTCACAGAGTTGTCCTGAAGCCACTCCCTTCATATGTTGGCTGTGTGCTTAGAGTCGTTGTCCTGCTGAAACATGAACCTTCGCCCCAGTCTGAGGTCAAGAGCGCCCTGGAGCAGGTTTTCATCCAGGATGTCTCTGTACATTGCTGAATTCATCTTTCCCTCTATCCTGACTAGTCTCCCAGTTCCTGCCACTGATAAACATCCCCACAGCATGATGCAGCCACCACCATGCTTCACTGTAGGGATGGTATTGGCCTGGTGATGAGCAGTGCCTGGTTCCGCCAAACATGAGGTCTGGCATTAACGCCAAAGAGTTCAATCTTTGTCTCATCAGACCAGAAAATTTTGTTTCTCATGGTCTGAGAGTCCTTCAGTTGCATTTTGGTAAACTCCAGGCGGGCTGCCATGTGTTTTTTCTAAGGAGTGGCTTCCGTCTGGCCCTCCCTACCCTACAGGCCTGTTTGGTGCATTGCTGAAGAGATGGTTGTCCTTCTGGAAGGTTCTCCTCTCTCCACAGAGGAATGCTGTAGCTCTGTCAGAGTGACCATCGGGTTCTTGGTCACCTCCCTGACTAGTCCTTCTCCCCCAATCGCTCAGTTTAGAAGCTCTAGGAAAAGTCCTGGTGGTTCGGGACTTCTTCCATTTACAGATGATGGAGGCCACTGTGCTCATTGGGACCTTCAACGCAGCAGACAGTTTTCTGCTCCCTTCCCCAGATTTGTCCCTCAAGACAATCCTGTCTCGGAGGTCTACAGACAATTCCTTTGACTTCATGCTTGGTTTGTGCTCAGACATGCACTGTCAAGTGTGGGACCTTATATAGACAGGTGTGTGCCTTTCCAAATCATGTCCAATCAATTGAATTTACCACAGGTGGACTCCAATTAATCTGTAGGAACATCTCAAGTATGATCAGTGGAAACAGGATGCACCTGAGCTTAATTTTTAGTTTCATGACAAAGGCTGTGAATACTTATGTACATGTGATTTCTTATTTTTTTTATTTTTTAATAAATTTGAAAAAATCACAAATAAAAAACTTTTTTCATCTCGTCATTATGGGGTATTGGGAGTAAAATTTTGAGGGAAAAAATGAATTTATTCCACTTTGGAATAAGGCTGTAACATAACAAAATGTGGAAAAAGTGAAGCGCTGTGAATACTTTCCGGATGCACTGTATATTTAAAGATAGATTTTACATGGATTTTTGTGAAGATTCCTGCCTAGTGTCTGGGCCTTATTCATGTCACGGCCGCTGCATCATGTACACAGAGGCAGTGCGGAAAAATGCAAATGCCACAGGAGGCCTCTTGTGTAAACAGACACCCATTGCCGGTATCTATGATCCGCTGACTGCATCAGAAGACACAGCATTGGCTCAACATAGCGACCGCAATATTAGACCTCTGAGCTTTGTCACCACCCCCAAATGCCTGCAGCCTGGCAATCAGGCTGCGGCAAAAAGGCACAACCACGACACAAGTGCACTGCGGCTTTGGTGCATGTGCAGCCCTGTCAATAGTGACGGAATTGGGACTGCATCTGGGGCTGAATCAGGACCTCTCTACTGTATAGAGTTAAGGGTAATTTTTAGATTAGAGGGGGAAAAAACGATGCTTGCGGGATTCAAACTGAACAGCAGAATCACCACTTTTCTTCCATCACCCCACTTCTGACTGGCTACTCTTAGCCATTTGATGATATGAACCTATATTTATATTTCAGCTTTATGGCTGCCAAGATTGTTTCAAATGCTGATTCACGCACTAGGGTTTCATTAATACAGAATTTTCTGCAATTGGTCAGGGTGAAATAGATATAGTACTGATTGTGTCTACATCCCTGTATACCACTCTATATAGAGATTGACCTTAATTTTTTTCAAGTTTGCCTCATGGTTAAAGTTTAAATCTGGAATTTGTCTATTGGATACAAATCGATTTTAATGTTCTAATAAAAGTTAAATTTTATTCCCCTTACAATTATTCCATGGTATTTACCAAACAAATAAGAGTGCACCCACACAAGAGTCTTCTTTTCTGTACTTTGTGTCCGGTAAATTTTAGATTGTAAGCTCATTTGGGCTTTTTTGTTTATTAATTTGTTTGTGTCGTGATCTTCTAACTCACTGTGCAATATTTCAGCGCTCTATGAATATAAGATAATAAGGATAATAGGGTGATCAAATAACAGCCATGGTCGACTAGATACCAAGGATAAGAGCAAATCTTTCGGGAAATTGCTTACACCAGTTTCACAAACTTTCTTGAATCACTGCACTCTAAAGTATCAAAAGTTTTTTCATGGCACTCCTAGGTCAAAGGTTTCTTGTTGAGAAACTCAACAAAAATTATTGAATTACGTAAAGTATGTTTACTCATCGTGCTTAAGCTGGGTACACACTACTATATATGTCACCCGATCCCATGTAGCAGAGGATCATATCGGGTACATCATTCAGTGTGTTCCCATGAAGTGTGTGCTCCCACAGGTCGCTAGCAAAACCCCCCTTCGGCACTGTGTAAGCACTTGCCGCATGCCGTGTCCTGTTGGCGGAGATGTCGGGCTGGGTACACATCGTTAAGTGTGTACCCAGCTTTAGGTTCAGTTATGTAGTGGTGGACAGTGTTGCACATATTTTAAGATTTTAAGATTGTCAGCCACCACCACTCATTTGTCAGATGGACCATAAATAATTTGATGTGATCCTGGTCCACCTGGACCGTGGTAACCCTGCAAGCGCACCCAGACTGGGAACCACTGGCTTACACTATTCTTTAGTACCCCAATATATATATATATATATATATATATAAATAAATAAAACTAACATTCAACAAGCAAGTAAAATTACAGCAATTAAGCCCATTGCACATCGTGTACAAGTAAAATTCCCAGTTATGCTATAAAACCACCAATGAAGGCGCCAGCACAGCAGGCTGTATAAACAGTGAAGTATAGTTTTAGAAGTAATAAACTGCATAATTCATTAGCAACAGTTTTGAAATACATACATCCCAACATTGCCGTCCATGGAACCGGGATACTATGTGTGCCTGATAAAGGGATGAAGCCTCATGGGAAGGGGGCATAGTCTTGTGGCACCCCATGGGCCCAGTAATCTCGGAGATGCTGGGCTGCCTCCAGGCTCTCCCTACAGTATGAACACATGCCATTGTGCACGGCATCTCTTAACCCGCTGCTCTGCTCTTCTATGCAGAACAGCAGTGACGGCGCCCCCAACAAACTTTTCCACCTGCGGGATGCTGCGAACTGCGGGTGGGAAAGTCCTGCTAAAAACGGGACAGCTGGGAGGTATGAAATATAAACTGTCCAGGTTCTACTTTGGGGGAGATTATTCTTGGTGGCTGCTGCTACTACAAGCTTACAGTTATTAAGCGTTTATCCAGCAATGACTACAAATTAGCCTTTGATCGGAAAAAAGCATGTTCATGGTGTGTTTTGTTGGGTTACGGTCAAGTCGACACTCATTAGGTCGACCACTAAAGCTTGACAATGCCACTAGGTCGACATGCATTAGGTCGACATGGCCGTTTGGTCGACATGTACTAGGTCGACATATGAAAAGGTCGACATTAGTATTTCCCCAGTTTTTATTTTTTTATTTTTGGGATTTTTTCATAATTAACGATCCAAGTGGACTATGATTGGAACGGTAATCTGTGCCGAGCGAAGCGAGGCACCTTGCCCGAAGTTCGCTCGCCATGCGAGGGGACACAGTGCACTAATTTGAGTTCCCCGTCACTTTACAGAGAAAACAAAACCAAAACCAGTCAAAAACCTCATGTCGACCTTTCGACCTAATGCTCATGTCGACCTATTGTCCCTGTCGACCTTCCATGGTCGACCTAATGACTGTCGACCTAAATTGTGTCTATCCAACTACACATAACCGTTTTGTTGGAGATAGTGTCTTCTGTTATAGACACTAAAGGTCCATACACAATAAACGACATTGCTCTATGAACAACGTCATCTAGTGTTTCCCCTGCTAAGCCGGGCGGTCGGCATCCACCCGTACACACTGAGCGATATGACCATCCAGATTGAACTTGCATGCACTGCTGACAGCGACGATCGTTGTCGACCCGCGGGGCCACGCATCGTTCATCACTGGCGGCATACACACTGGCCGACAAAATGAGCTATGTCGCTCAGGAATGGGGAAATTGAGCGATGTTGCTCATTTTATCGGCAAGTGTGTATCGGCCTTAAGAGTATGGTTTTCAAAAAAATCTTTATTATAAAATCAAACAAAAATTAAGCTTTTGATTTCTATTTACACCTTGAACTCCACCATACTGTTTCCTGAATGCTTGTTCTAGTGTCTGGTGACAGGAGAAAGGACGCCTCTCTATGGTCCTACTAATACTTGTGACCCATGAAACCTTTCTGAGATGCCTCCAAGCTTATATGTAATACCTCTGATATATCTCTACAACTGTTAGAGTGAGGCAACAAATAAAAATCTTAAGCAAAAAAAATACAGCTTATTTTTTTAATTTAAGAAACAGAACAAAAAAAGATATTATATAAGCTTTTCACAATATTTAGTAATTGCCAATATAATGTTCAGGCTCACAACATCAATGTAAAACCTGACAAGCATTTCATAACAGGCCGTAGATCATTTCTGCTAATCAGTTATTTGGTGCCTCTCACCAATCTATGAATTCTTATTATTTTAAAGAGACTTTCACCCACCTGACCTCTGACTGAGGTATTGCTTCTAAGCCTGCTGGCACTTGTACTCCTTTCTCCCATTCCTGCCTCCAAGGATCAGCCAGTATGTAAAAGTCATCTGGACCAAACTGGTGAGAATCTGGGATTTTCATAGCAGTTATTAAATCAGTGCGAAACACCTACAAGAAAATACAAAAGTGGCTTTAAAGACTATGCTAGACTGTGAAAGCCACTGATGCAACAAGTGCAACAGAGCAGTGAGAAATAAATACATTAATACAACTTGCAGAGAGGGTATCACTAGAACAGGCATGTCCAACTCAAAATCACACCTGGGCCGAATAATCAAGGTTTAAGTCTTGTGTGGGCCACAAGAAAAAGAAAAAAAGTAGTATTTACAATTTTGAAAGGTTTACTAGAAAAAATAACAATAAAGTATAATCAAAGAGATGTCAAGTATCGGGAAGAAAATAGTAAATTAATACCTACTGGTAATTCTTTTTCTCGTAGTCCGTAGGGGATACTGGAATGGATTAGTACCCTGGGGTATAGATCGGGTCCATTGGAGCCTGGCACTTTAAGAAATTGTCAGTGTTTGCTGGCTCCTCCTCTCTATGCCCCTCTACCAGACTCAGTCTAGGAAAACTGTACCCGAGGTGACAGACATACTTTGAGAAAAGGAAAACATATAACAACAGCAGTGAGGTAACGAGCCAACACACAACAACAGGAAAGGATAGCCGAGCTAACCAGAACAAAGGAAGCCGGGCTAACCAGAACAAAGGAAGCCAAGCTAACCAAACCAAAAGAATAGCAACGCTAACTCAAACAGTAATAGGGACTGCAACAGCAGACCCAACCAAGAACTTACAACCAGGTAAGCAGGAAACACGAAGCACTGAGGCGGGCGCCCAATATCCCCTACGGACTACAAGAAAATAGGATTTTAATACCTGCCCGTAAATCCTTTTCTCTTAGCCCGTAGAGGATGCTGGGGACTCCAAAAGGACCATGGGGTATAGACGGGATCCGCAGGAGAATTGGGCACTTTAAGACTTTGAATGGGTGTGAACTGGCTTCTCCCTTTATGCCCCTCCTCCAGACTCCAGTTACAGACTGTGCCCAGGGAGACGGACATTTCGTGGAAAGAATTTATTGTTTAAACACGGTGAGCGTCATACCAGCTCACACCTCAAACATGCCGCAGAACGTGGCATTCAGTAGAACACCAGCAGACGGCATGAAAAATATACAGCAATATGCTGACCGAAAATGTAAAACAACCTGTGTGTAAACACAACCAACAATAGCATACCGCATGCCATGGCATGAATAACATCAGCAACAGACTGAAAAGAAACACAACATGAGTGTAACCATAACCAATAACTGCAGATACAGTACGCCATGGGACGGGCACCCAGCATCCTCTACGGACTAAGAGAAAAGGATTTACCGGTAGGTATTAAAATCCTATTTTCTCATACGTCCTAGAGGATGCTGGGGACTCCAAAATGACCATGGGATTTATACCAAAGCTCTAGAACGGGCGGGAGAGTGCGGATGACTCTGCAGCACTGATTGCCCAAACAAGAGGTCCTCATCAGCCAGGGTATCAAACTTGAAGAATATTTGCAAAATTGTTTGAACCCGACTAAGCAGCTGCTCTGCAAGGCTATTAAACCGAGACCCCTCGGGCAGCCGCCCAGGATGAGCCCACTTTCCTGGTAGAATGGGCCTTCACCAATTTCGGTAACGGCAATCCAGCCATAAAACGAGCAAGCTTAATCGCATTACAGATCCAGCGTGCAATAGTCTGCTTGGAAGCAGGAACCCCAATCTTGTTGGGAGCATAAAGGATAAACAGATCCTCCGTTTTCCTGATCTGAGCCAATCTGGCAACACAAAATTTCAAAATTCAGACCACATCGAGATACTTCGATGTCGCCCAGGCGTTAGTAGCCACCGGCACCCCAAGAGGTTAGTTTAAGTGAAACCAATGAACCCACTTTTGGCAGAAACTGCTGCTGAGTTCTCAACTTCGCTCTATCTTCATAGAAGATTAAACAGGGCTCTTGTGAGACCAAGCCGCCAACTCAGACACCCGCCGTGCGGATGCCAAGGTCAACCGCATGACCACTTTCCTAGTGAGGAATTTCAACTCATCCATACTGAAAAGTTCAACCAAAGAAATTGCAAGAACTGCAACACCACGTAAAGATCCCATGGCACCACAGAGGCACAAAGGGAGGATGGATGTGAAAGACTCCTTTTATGAAAGTTTGAAACTCTGGAAAGGAGGCCAATTGTTTTTGGAAGAAAACCGATAAGGCTGAAATCTGAACCTTAATCGAGCCCAACCTAAGATCGCATCCACACGATCTTGTAAGAAAATAATGGAGAAAACGATCCAACTGGAATTCTTCCGTAGGAACCTTCTTGGATTCACACCAAGACACAACATTTTCTCCAAATATGGTGGTAATGTTTTGACGTTACTTCTTTTCTGACTGAAAAAGAGTAGGGATGACTTCACTGGGAATACCCTTTCGGGCTGGGATCCGACGTTCAATCTCCAAGTCGTCAATGGAAACCGCGGAAAATCTTGGAACACACACGGCCCCTGCTATAACAGATCCTCTCGCAGAGGAAGAGGTCAGGGATCTCCTATGAGTAATTGCTGAAGATCCGGATACCAGCCCTCCTTGACCAGTCTGGAACAAAGAGGATCACCTGAACCTTTGTTCTTCTTATAATCTTTAACATCTTTGCAAAGAGTGGAAGTGGAGGGAACGCATAGATCGACCGAAACACCCACGGTGTCACTAGGGCATCCACCGCTTACGCTTGAGGAACCCTCAACCTGGAACAATATCTCTTGTCGATGCGAGACGCCATCTTGTCTATTTGCGGAATTCTCCAAAGACTTGTCACTTCTGTGAAAACCGCTTCATGAAGACTCAACCCTCCTGAACGGAGTGCGTGTCTGCCGAGGAAGTCTGCTTACCAGTTGTCCACTCTTGGAACGAACATCGCTGATAGAGCGCATAAATGTTTTCGTCGACCAGCGGAAAATCTTTCTGGATTCTGCCATTTCTTCTCCGGTTTTTGGGGACAATTCCAAGTTGATCGCAGCAGGAATTTTGTTAGCAGTTGGGCAAAACCATGTGCACTGCAGGGGAGGCAGATTTAACATGTGCAGAGAGAGTTAGATTTGGGTGTGGTGTGTTCAATCTGCAATCTAATTTGCAGTGTAAAAATAAAGCAGCCAGTATTTACCCTGCACAGAAACAAAATAACCCACCCAAATCTAACTCTTTCTGCACATGTTATATCTGCCTCCCCTGCAGTGCACATGGTTTTGCCCAACTGCTAACAAAATTCCTGCTGCGATCAACTTGGAATTACCCCCTTTGTCTGTAGAAAACTGTTATAAACGGCCCTTAACTCTAGACCGTTAATGAGGCGACAAGTATCCTAACATGACACTTGTCCTCGCTGAGAATTGTGCTGCTACCACAGGAGCGAGATACTGGTCTTGAAACCATGATTATCCCAGGTGGGAACCTGACCACTTGTCCAACAGGTCCCACTAAACAGTCAGGCCTGCAACCTGCCCCCTGAATGGCCTCGTAGGCCCCAACCATCTTTTTCAGCAACTGAATGTATTGACGGATTGACACCGTTGCAGGTCTGCCAGACTCTGAATTCTCATAGCTCCCCCCCCCCTTTTTTTTTTTTTTAGAAGCAAATAAACTCTCCTCAGTACTGCCTCTAATAATATTACCCAAGCCGATCACCGCGTCATTGGGACCAACAGGGATTCTGGCAAGTCCTGTTGTTAAAGAACTGTCAAGGAGAAAACAACGTTTTGCACCATTTGGCTTCTTGATCTCTCCGTAATTCGGAGAGAGATCCAGTACAGAATAATTATGACTCCTTACTATCTAAGGAAACCCATCATACCGCCATCACCCTGGTGAAATGGTAAATACAATCCTGAATCGCAAACCTCAGGTAAGCTTAATGCGGAAGAAACCGTAATTAGACCTCCTTACTCTTCTCTCAGAGTGGAGAACCCTGCCATGAGAGATTCCCTCATGGAGTTTAAGTAGGAATATTGGGATTTGCCTGACCGAGCCATCCGGCCTCGGGAGCACGAAAAAGCTTGAATAACAGCTTCTTCTCTTTTTTTTTATTTTTATGACCGGAACAGCAGGACAATTACCTGATCCTGACACAACTCTTGTATTATGTCACATACTACCAACCTGTCGTGAGGAGGATCAGTAAGGTCGATTTGAAAAAATCGGTGAGGGGAACGCCTGGAACTCCCGTATGTCCCCCTAGGGACTCTATCCTTAACTCACTGGTCCATGTCCTTTCCAGGATTGACTGAAGCGTTTTAGAGGTGGTCCCACCGGTGTGGGCCCCCGCAAGTAGACCCAACGTCCTGCAGTGGACGCGGCAGAAAACAACGGATGATTTCTGCTCCTGTGAACCTGAAAAGGCAGCTGACCTCTTACCTTTTTTTACCTTCCTTTGCCTGCAAATAAACGGGAATCCTTATCTATTCGGTCGAAATGACTGCATCCTACAACAATGCGTCACCAACCGTTGTGAGGGAACATAGGGCAAGAAGGTAGACTTTAAGGGGTACATCCCAGTATCTGACAGGGAAAACACAGAAAACGTTTACCAGCTCATTTACCACACGCTCATTATATACAGTGCTTTATTTTTTTTACATATATTGCACTAAACAACTGTGCCCCTCCCCCCCCCCCCCCCCATTTTACACTGTGAGCTGTTCATCAGTGTTTTGGCAGGGCCAGCGTCTCTGTGAGGAGAAAACTGGATAGAGCAGAGAGGGCTAAGCAACGCCCCCTTATCGGCGTGCTTCAGTCCCGCTACTTTTTCAAATTTTTATACTGGCGGGGGTATGTATACAGTGCCTATGCACTGTATACCTCTTTGCCAGGCTAATATATGAGGTATATTGCAGCCCAGGGCGCCCCCCCCTGCGTCCTGCACCCTTGTAGTGCCTCTCGTGTGTGGGAGCAAAGGCGCGCATCGGTCGCGCTGCGTGGTACCTCAGAAAAACTGAAGTCTTCTGCCGTCACTGAAGTCTTCTGTTCTTCTTTTACTCACCCGGCTTCTTTCTTCTGGCTCTGTGAGGGAGGTGACGGCGTGGCTCCGGGAACGAGCAGCTAGGCGAACCAAGTGATCAGACCCTTTGGAGCTAATGGTGTCCAGTAGCCTAAGAAGCAGAGCCCTTGAACTCACAGAAGTAGGTCTGCTTCTCTCCCCTCAGTTCCATGATGCAGGGAGCCTGTTGCCAGCAGTGCTCCCAGAAAATAATAAACCTAACAAAGTATTTTCCGAGAAACTCAGTAGAGCTCCTCAGTGTGTGACCAGTCTCTCTGGGCACAGAATCTAACTGGAGTCTGGAGGAGGGGCATAGAGGGAGGAGCCAGTTCACACCCATTCAAAGTCTTCAAGTGCCCATATCTCCTGTGGATCCCGTCTATACCTCATGGTCCTTTTGGAGTCCCCAGCATCCTCTAGGAAGTATGAGAAAAGGAATTACCAGTAGGTATTAAATTCCTATTTTCTCTAATGTCATAAGGGAAACTGGGATGGATTAGTACCATGGGGAAGTCCCAAAGCTCCCAGAACGGGTGGGAGAGTGCTGGAACCCCTGCAAAAACTGCCTGACCAAACTGAAGGTCTTCACCGGCCAAGGTATCGAACTTATAGAACTTTACGAACCCGACCAAGTAGCTGCTCGGCACAACTGTAAGGCCGAGACACCATGGGCAACCACCCGGGAAGAACCCACCATCCTAGTGGAGTGGGCCTGAATAGAACCCGGCAGTGGCAATGCCGCACAAGAGTAGGCCTGCTGAATGGTCAATCTGAGCCATCGAGCAATATACTGTTTAGAAGCAGGACATCCAAATTTGATAGCGTCATAAAGGATAAAAAGTGAGTCAGACTTCCTGTGACGAGCTGTCCTCAATCCTCAAAGCCCGAACCACGTACAAGGACTTTGGAGCAACCGATGTGTCAGACAGTACCGGAACCACTATCATTTGATTAATGTGAAAAGCCAATACTACTTTCAGCAAAAACTGTGGGCGAGTCCTGAGCTCCACCCAATCCTCGTGAAAAATCAAATAAGGGCTCTTACTGGATAAGGCTCCCAATTCTGACACGCACCTCGCAGAGGCCAAAGCCAGTAACTTGACAGTCTTCTAAGTAAGATATTTCAATTCCATTGGAGAAAAGTCAAGACCACATTGAGAACACACGGAGCCGTGGGAGGAACAAAGGGTGGTTGAATGCGAAGGACACCCCTTCAGGAATGTCTGCACTTACAGAATTACAGCCAATTGCTTCTGGAAGAATATGGAGAGGGACGAAATCTGAACCTTTAGAGAGCCCAACCTTAGGCCCATATCGACGCCTGCTTGCAGGAAGAGCAGAAAACGGACAAGTTGAAAATTCACCGTAGAATATTTTCTACCCTCACACCACGAAACATATTTCTTCCAGATTCAGTGGTAATGCTTAGACGTGACCACCTTCCCCTTCCGTCTTGGACCATAGTCGTGATAACCCTCGAGGGAAGCCCTTTCCTAGCTAGAATCTCCCTTTCAACCTCCAAGCCGTCAAACGAAGCCACAGTATGTCTGGACAGACGAATGGGCCTTGTTGAAGAGATCCTTGAGAAGTGGTAGAGGCCAGGGCTCCTCTAGAGACATGGGGGCTAATTCAGACCTGATTGCTGATGTGCGTTTTCGCACACCGGGCAATCAGGTCTGAATTGCACATGCACAGGAATGATTGACAGGCAGAGGCGTTCGCTGGGCGGGAGGGGGCAGGCTGGCGGCTTTGGGCCACTGTTTTGGGGGAGCGGTCTGGGAAATGCAGGCATGCCCGGACTGTGTAGGGGGGCAGGCCGCAGCGGCTGCGTGACATCACCCGCAGCCGATGCGAGCGGGAAAGCGACCACTGGTAGGGAGCTACTCTTCAGGTACAAAAGCATTTGTACCTGTGGGGGGGGGGGGAAGGGGGCAGGGCAAGACATTCGGGGCGGACTAGCCCTGTGCTGGGCATCCTCCCCACATGTCTGTGAAAGTGATCGTAGGGCACATCTACGATCAAGTTTCAATTACCCCCATGGTCAGGAGGTCCGCATACCAGGCCGTCGAGGCCAATCCGGGCAATTAGAATTGCCAGAACGTTTTCGCTTTTGAGTCTCTGGGAATGAGCGGTATTGGAGGAAACAGGTATATGAACTGTTAAGTCCACGGTGACGTCAGATCGTGCACCGCTGCAGCCTGCGTAACAGTAACGATGCAGCTTCTTGTTGATACGAGGAGCCATCAGGTCTATCTGTGGACAGCCACCCCGGTGAACTAGTTGCTGAAACACCTGAGGGTGAAGGCCCCATTACCCCGGATGGAGGTCGTGCCTGCTGAGGAAGTCCGCTTCCCAGTTGTCCACACCTTAGATGAATATGGCTGAGACGGCCCTTGCGTTGGCTTCCGCCCAGAGGAGTATCCATGACACCTCTCACATTGCGGCCCTTCTTCTTGTTCCTCCCTGATGGTTTATGTACACCACAGCAATGGCGTTGTCCGACTGTACTTGTATTGCCTGATTTTGTAGAAGCTAGGAGGCCTGCAGAAGAGCATTGTAAAGTGAACTGAATTCCAGAACATTTATCGGGAGCGAAGATTCCTGACTCGACCACTTTCTCTGGAACTGAGCTCCTTGGGTCACTGCTACCCAGCCCCCCCCCCCCCCGGGGGGGGGGGGGGGAGCAGAGTCCAAGACTGGGTACTGAAACTCAGACTCTTCACAAGGTGAGAGACTTATAGCCACCATAACAGGGAGATCCGTGCTCTTGGCGACAGAGCTATATTCTGGTGCATGTGCAGCTGAGACCCTGACTACTTGTCTAGCAGATCCAGCTGGAACAGACGGGCATGGAACCTGTCGTACTGGATTGCTTCGTAGGAGGCCACCAACTTTACCAGTTGGCGAATGCAAATGTGAACAGAAACCCTGCGGGGTCTGAGCACCGAGTGGACCATAGCCTGGATTGTCAATGCCCTGTTCAAGGTGGAGGAAAACCTTCTAAGACACCATATCCAGTATCATTCCCAGGAACTGAATCCTTTTTGATGGTTCCAGGTGAGATTTCTGGAAATTTAGGATCCAACCATGATCCGTAAGAAGGCGAGTAACCAAGTTGATGCTGTTCAGCAGACTCTCCCTGGACACCGCCTTTATCAGGAGATCGTCCAAGTAGGGAACTATGGGCCTAATTCAGGCCTGATCGTAGCCGTGCAAAATTTTGGTTGGAATGAAAATCTGGTAATGGTTGAGAGCAAATTACAATCTATCATTTGTTCCCAAACACTGGAAAATTAACCAATTTGTATGAACAGGTTTGTTCAACACAAATTTAACCAACATGGATGAACGACTGTTTTTGACAGTTTTGCAGTGTTTGGGAACAAATGATAGATTGTGATTTGCTCTCATCCATTACCAGATTTTCATTACAACCAGCTAGCAGATTATCTGCCAGATAATTGTATAGTGTGTACCTAGCTTAAGGCCTGAAACTGGATCTGATAAGCCTGATGAGGGGGCCATATCGGGATGTGTAGATAGGCATCTTGATATCCAGGTATACTAGGAATTCCCCTTCTTCCAGACCAGAGACCACCGCCCTTAGAGATTCCATCTTGAACATGGACACCCGAAGATACGGGTTCAGAGATTTGAGGATCAAGATCGGCCGCACAGAACCGTCCGGTTTCGGTACCACAAACAGACTTGAATAATATCCCCTGTGGTGTAACAGAGGTGGTACTGGAACAATAACCTTTGTCTGTAGTAGTTTTTGAATGGCGTCCTGCAAGGTAACTCTTGCTACAGGTGAAGCTGGTAAGCTTGAAGAATCTGAGAGGAGGGGGTGCTTTAAATTCCAACTGGTAACCCTGGGATATGAGGTCCCTCACCTATGGGTCCCAGCAGTATTTCGCCCATACATGGGCGAAGTGTTGAAGCTGGGACCCCGGTGTTAGTACTCACTGCACCGCGTCTTTTAGGCATAGGGGTGGCAGCATGCTGCTGGCGCATGCGCACTCCCGGGGGCATGTGAAACATCACCTCAGGAGCTAATATCCTGTCAGTGGAGATACGAACCATTAACCTTATAGGCGGTTGGTTGGTTCAGAACCCCCCCCCCGCCCCCCTAAGTCCCACGATACAGGCAGACTGGTGCCAGCCAGTGCTGCCTTAAAAAAAAAATAAACTAAAATAAATTTCTGAGCAAAACTCTCTGGAGCTCCAGAGAATGCACCCGGCTCCTTGGGCACATTTTTCTAAACCGAGTCTGGTGGAGGGGCATAGAGGGGAGGAGCCAGCACACACTGAACACTTCTTAAAGTGCCAGGCTCTAATGGAACCAATCTATACCCCATGGTACTAATCCATCCCAGTATCCCCTAGGACGTAAGCAGGGGTGTCAGAACTTTTTTGGTTGGGGGGGGGGCAAGATAAAATCGCAGTTTGGCGTCCCTAGCTCCTGGCTACCTTAGACAGGTCTCTTGCACCTGTATGGAATTCTATGGAGCATCTGGGAGTGGCCCCTTGTAACATTACACCTGGTAGAGCCCCTTATACACATTTAGCCAGGTAGAGCTCATTATACACATTACGCCTGGTAGAGCCGCTTGTACAAATTAAACCTGGTAGAGCCCCTATACATATTATGCCAGGTAGAGCTCATTATACATATTACGCCAGATATAGCCCATTATACACATTACGACTGGTAGAGCCCATTATACACATTATGCCTGGTAGAGCCCTTTACACACATTATGCCAAGCAGAGCCCTTTATACACATTACGCCTGGTAGAGCTGCTTGTACACATTACGCCTGGTAGAGCCCATACACACATTACGCCAGGTAGAGCCCATTATAAATATTACGCCAGATATAGCCCATTATACACATTACGCCTGGTAGAGCCCATTATACACATTATGCCTGGTAGAGCCCGTAACACATGATACACATTGCGCCTGGTCGAGCCCATTACACATGTTACACATTACGCCTGGTAGAGCCCAATACACATGTAAACATTGCGCCTGGTAGAGCCCAATACACATGTAAACATTGCGCCTGGTAGAGCCCAATACACATGTTACACATTGCGCCTGGTAGAGCCCAATACACATGTTACACATTGCGCCTGGTAGAGCCCAATACACATGTTACACATTGCGCCTGGTAGAGCCCATTACACGTTACACATTGCGCCTGGTAGAGCCCATTACACGTTACACATTGCGCCTGGTAGAGCCCATTACACGTTACACATTGCGCCTGGTAGGGCCCATTACACATGTTACACATTACGCTTGGTAGAGCCCATTACACATGTTACACATTACGCCTGGTAGAGCCCAATACACGTTACACATTACGCCTGGTAGAGCAAAATACACATGTTACACATTACGCCTGGTAGAGTCCATCATATAGTGATCACTGTTACCCAAAGTCTCCCCAACTTTAGTGTTTGATATAATGTCCACATTATTAGTAATTACTAGATCCAGGGTAGTTTTACCACTAGTTGGGTCCTCGACTAATTGACACAAGTAGTGATCCCTAAACATATTTAAGAACCTACTGCCCCTCGCTTTAGCACATGAATCATTACTCCAGTTTATATCTGGGTAATTAAAATCCCCAAAACAAGGATATCCCCCAATCCCGCAGCCGTTTTGACTTGCTGCAATAGTTGATCTTCTCGCGCATGTGCAAAACGGTGAATGCTGACCGATCATAGCTAAACTCCGATAGGACAATAGTAACTCAATCCAGAAGTGGCGGGCCACATTCCATTGTTTTTAAAAAGTAAGCTTGGGCCGCAAAAGTATGGGTTGCAGGCCGTGAGTTTGATATGTCTGCACTAGATTATACAGTCTCTCCCTCACCTCACTTTCTAGTCAGTACCTACTTTGTCCAGCTGTGCATCCTTTTATCTTGCCTCCTAAGTTATTTGCAACACTTGCTATAGAAGCAGGGATTTTCAGGCAATACACGCAGTAGTAAGCATTTTTGAGTGAACAGGGGTGCGAAGTGTCCGGGCGAATGGTGCAAGTCTGACTGCCATTGCCAGTGTTTAAAAGTCACGGCAATGGCAACTCTCCCCCTTTGCCGGCAATTGAAATATTACTTGAATAAAAATTGCAGCTTTAAATCCTGCAACAAAACTGCCGATTTGAAAATCCACCTTTTACTAAATAAACTTTCTAAAGTGCAAGTATAAAACCTATATCCATTCTTCCACTGAGCTAAAAAAATGTTATGGTGCAGACATGAATCACAGATCTTGGACAACTTCTCAATACCTTCAGATAGGGGGTGCATGTGCTCATTTACTTAGCTGGCAGAGAATGGCCCTTCTTGATTTGCTCCAGTGGCAATTTTGGGAGGTATGCTGTATGGTTGGTGGTCATTGATTTTAACATCACGCCTGCATGCTCAGCTTCCACTGACACCAACTCAGCATATTCCAAGTCTCTCATGCCTGCATTTATCCAAGTGTTTTTATCCTCACAGAATCGCATGCCAAGTTTAAAGGGGGCCAAAAGTTTTGTCAAGGGTCTGCTTACGAGATGCCAAAAATGTAATATTCAAGAATGTTATCATGAACCCATAGAATATTCATAGAATGTGTACGAATAAAAATTGCAATGGTTTCTATCTGATCTTTATTTTATTTTGAAACTTGAGTGTAAAGTATTGTAAAACGAAAAATAGGGTTAATTTAATCAGACAAACCGATATTATCAGGGGCAAATTGGGATGGAAAACCAGCCCAGGAAATTTCTGAAAACAGCCATAATGTAAGCAGGGTCTATTGAGGGGTGAAGTCTGGGGGGGGGGGGGGGGGCGGGATACTCCCTCCTGCTAGGTCCTGACATGGCCTTACTTATGTCTTTTGCTGCAGTTGGGTCTGCAACTTCATGCTAATTCTCCTACAAAGCCCTTCCTTGGTGTACTACGTCCAAATGTGCAAGGACTGAGATGCCTTCTGTGCCTACAGACGCTGCAGTACATCTTGGTGCGTCTTTAGTTGTCACCATCAGTTGTGCCATCATATTTCTGAGTTTGGCCTTCAATGTGATCAATTCAGAGTCTCTGCACCGAGCCACTTTCAGCAACATACCCTAAAGCTACCATACTGTGCTGCATGTGTGCCTGATTAGCCAGCACCCTGTACCTACACAAGAATGCCCAACACATTTCTAACGCGTGTGTGTGTGTGTGTGTGTGTGTGTGTGTGTGTGTGTGTGTGTGTGTGTGTGTGTGTTACTCTGTACGAAAGTCATCAAGATTTATCTTCGGTGCTTCTCAGACGGAAAACACCACCTACTGCTTCCAACATCGCCATTGCTCAGTCTCAGATCAGGCCCATAATGCTGTATAGTTACTATGCCATAGCGATGCTTACTGTCTGAAATTACTCCCCTTGTCCCACATCACCCCTGGTCAGACTCAAAATCAGGCCTGTACTGCTGTATACTATGCCATAGTGGTGCTTGCTATATAACACCACTCTACTGTGTCCAACATTGTCCCTGGTCAGACTCCGATCAGGCCTGTACTGCTGTATACTATGCCATAGTGGTGCTTGCTATTTAACACCACTGTACTGTGTCCAACATTGTCCCTGGTCAGACTCAGAATCAGGCCTACAATGCTGTATACTATGCCATAGTGGTGCTTGCTATATAACACCACTCTACTGTGCCCAACATTGTCCCTGGTCAGACTCAGAATCAGGCCTACAATGCTGTATACTATGCCATAGTGGTGCTTGCTATATAACACCACTCTACTGTGCCCAACATTGTCCCTGGTCAGACTCAGAATCAGGCCTGTACTGCTGTATACTATGCCATAGTGGTGCTTGCTATATAACACCACTCTACTGTGCCCAACATTGTCCCTGGTCAGACTCAGAATCAGGCCTACAATGCTGTATACTATGCCATAATGGTGCTTGCTATATACATATACTGCCAAAGGGTCATACATACAGTATTTACATAATGTCTCTCTGCTGAACTCACACAATATAAAAATGTTTATGTGTGCAAGAAGTAGAAAATAGCAATTACCAAAAATAAAAATGAAACACTCTGCCAAATAATAATAATAATAATAATAATAATAATAATAAATTCTGTATACTTGTATAGATAACATGACGGTGCATTATGTCCCAACGACCGCACACTTCAAATACTTCCACCTGTCACATTAGCATCTGTAACCAAATCCGACTGTAAACAATGCCATCACTCAGAAAGAACAGACGAGCAGCACATCACCACCTCACTAACAGCAGCACATCGCTACCTCACTGACGGCACCCCACACTTGCCTCACTGACAGCAGCATATCCCTGCCTCACTGATATCAGCACATTGCCACCTCACTGACAGCAGCACATCCCTGCCTCACTTACAGCAGCACATCCATGCCTCACTGATATCAGCACATTGCCACCTCACTGACAGCAGCACATCCCTGCCTCACTGACAGCAGCACATCCATGCCTCACATATATCAGCACATTGCCACCTCACTGACAGCAGCACATCCATGCCTCACTGATATCAGCACATTGCCACCTCACTGACAGCAGCACATCCCTGCCTCACTGACAGCAGCACATCCATGCCTCACATATATCAGCACATTGCCACCTCACTGACAGCAGCACATCCATGCCTCACTGATATCAGCACATTGCCACCTCACTGACAGCAGCACATCCCTGCCTCACTGACAGCAGCACATCCATGCCTCATTTATATCAGCACATTGCCACCTCACTGACAGCAGCACATCCCTGCCTCACTTACAGCAGCACATCCATGCCTCACATATATCAGCACATTGCCACCTCACTGACAGCAGCACATCCATGCCTCACTTATATCAGCACATTGCCACCTCACTGACAGCAGCACATCCCTGCCTCACTTACAGCAGCACATCACTGCCTCATTGACAGCAGCACATCACTGCCTCATTGACAGCAGAACATCACTGCCAGCAGCACATCACTGCCTCACTGACAGCAGCACATCACTGCCTCACTGCCAGGCCCGCCTCACTGCCAGCAGCACATCACTGCCTCAATGACAGCAGCACATCACAGTCTCACTGACAGCCCTGCCTCACTGATATCAGCACATTGCCACCTCACTGACAGCAGCATATCCCTGCCTCACTGGCAGCAGCACCTCACCGCCTCAGTGACATGGGCACATCGCTGCCTCACTGATGGCAGCACCTCGCCACCTCACTGACCGCAGCACATCCCTGCCACACACACAATGCGCTAGTCTGGAACCCCAAATTATAAACATGGCCCCACAGAAAGAGACCAATACAGATGCAGAGGTACGGCAATCTGGACTATACAAATGATGCTAAACATATTTTACATGCTTTTTTTTATGATCCTGATGACAGTAAATGTACAAAAGATGACCTTCCATTCTGCATTTAGCATCATTTCTATAGTCCAGAGTGTCACACCTCTGTACGCAAATATATATAGATTGAAAGGTAATAAAAAAAGGTACTTGAAATAAAAACGCCTCATAACGGGACACAGCAAATTCCGAAACGACAGCAAGGAGACATGGAAGATGATTAGGGCGTATGCTGCCTGGCACAATAGAATAGCAGGCCCTTTGAATCAAACCACCTCACTCTCATGCCAATCATTTGGATTTTCTTTTTACAGTTTGATTTAACACTTTATTTGAATTTTGTGCTGAATGCAGACATTTCTTTGTGACAATTCAGAGTGCAAAATGAATCAGATTTTTGGCACCAAAAGGGTAATAAAAAAACAAAAACAAAAAAAATATAACATGAGTTAAGGTCCATACATACTTAACGATAAAATGAGCGACGTCGCTCATTTTCCCCCTCCTTGAGCGACGTCGCTCATTTTATCGTCAAGTGTGCATGTCGCCAGCGACGACCGATGTGCGGCCCCGCGGGTCGGCAACGATCGTCACTGTCGGTAGGGCATGCATGAAGGATGTGGACTGTCGTCCACGACCTTCGTGCAGGGCTGGCGGGGGCGTGACGTCACTGATCGATATGAGCGGTCATTTTGCTCAGTGCGTACAGGCGGCCGCCGACCGGCCGGCCCGGGAGGGGGAAACATTAGACGATGTCGCTCACAGAGCGACATCGTCTAATGTGTATGCATCGTCTAATGTGTATGGGCCTTTACAGTAAGAGGTTGACTTTCTTAACAAGTGATCCTCTTGTTAACTATCTTTATCGCTCATCTGTGGCTTCTGTGACTGCAAACCGTGACCAGCACTATCTGCACAAAGCTCAACAGCTGATTGTGCACCAGGATGAGTCACAGTGACTTTCTGACAAGGCCCTCTGAGCTCCATAAAAGTCTGCAGCTCTGCTGGCGGTATGGGTCGTTGGGTCGACTCAACTTAGGTTGACAGTCATCATGTTGACCACTGAATGTCGACATGGGTATTATGTTGACATGCACTAGGTCGGCAGGTGAAAAGGTCGACATGCGTTATTGGACTGTTTTTGGTGGAGTTTTCTTCGTAAAGTGACTGGGAACCCCAATTAGTACACCGTGTCCCCTCGCATGGCTCGCGCTTCGGGCAAGGTTACCGTTTCAATCACCGTCCACGTGGATCGTCCACGTGGATCCAAGACTTTTTGACCTGTCGACCATGTCAACCTTCAGTGGTCGACTTAAGCTGTGTCGACCTAACAACTGTATCCCCCTGCTGATAGCCCATGACTACTCATTTTTCCTAGCTCACGTGTTAAGTAACTAAACTATAATCCTTATTCTCACCAAAGCTACACAGATCTTTACAAAGGAAGCAATTAAATCAATGGCACTGCATACTTTATTATTCCGATTAATACTACTACAGCTGGTGGATTTCATTTGTTTCCAAACAAATGCTATTTGGGTGAAAATGAAGAATTCAGATGTTTGCACACACAGCTGTAAAGAATGATTCTGTGCGCAGATAGGTCTGTTACTGAGGCCAGCAGTGCATATGAAGAGGTGAAAAAAGCAGTGGCATAACGACTGACAAGGAGACAGCAGCTTGAGAAGTTAATATTATCACGCCAGCACCTCAAGTTATAGGGGGTCATTCAGATCTGATCGTAGATGTGCTAAATTTAGCACATCTACCATAATTTTCTCAGAAATGTGGGGGGACGCCCAGCACAGGGCTAGTCCGCCCCGCATGTTACGCCTTACCCCACAGCGGTAATGCTTTTGCATCTGGTGAGTATATCCCTGCCAGCGCAGCTCCTGCAGCGTTTTAATGCCATTGGCACAGCAACGGCCCCTTCTGCTAGAATTTGGTTGCAATTGGCACACCTCCACTCTTCCTCTTAGAAGGTTTGATACATATCCCCTCAAGTATCCTAATAACTAAGTGGAGAGTTCACACAGCTAATTTCTGCAACAAACTTATGTATTTCATCGGTTTGATTAATTTTGCAGAAATTACACTGGCATTGTCCTGCTAGGAGCTGATTGGATGGTCATTTATCACTCTTTATCCGTCTCTACTTTGGGGGTAATTCCAAGTTGATCGCAGCAGGATATTTTTTAGCAGTTGGGCAAAACCATGTGCACTGCAGGGGAGGCAAATATAACATGTACAGAGAGAGTTAGATTTGGGTGGGTTATTTTGTTTCTGTGCAGGGTAAATACTGGCTGCTTTATTTTTACACTGCAATTTAGATTGCAGATTGAACTCACCACACCCAAATCTCTCTCTCTCTGCACATGTTACATCTGTCTCCCCTGCAGTGCACATGGTTTTGCCCAACTGCTAAAAAATTTCCTGCTGCGATCAACTTGGAATTACCCCCTTTATTCGCTTAATACATTTGGGTCCATGTGCTTTATTCTGGTATTACTCATTACTAATCCTTAATGCTGCTCGCAGTCAGCTCCTGTTATTTTCAAACACATGATAGTTAAGAGCTGACTGGTTCGATCACCATTTAAGATTAGTAACACGTGATAACAAGAAGATTGCTCGTTATTAAATATGCACCACAATCTTAAATAGAATATATACTGGACAATAAATTACATAGAGTGGGATTACCCAATAACCACGTTAATACTGCCTTACTGAGCTATTCCTCACACCTAGGTTTATTTTAGTTTTAATAACAGTAGAGCTTTCCATCATGCACTTTTTCAGTGAGTCATGTGACAAATGAGCAGGGCTTTTTTTCTTAACTACAGATTCTAACGTGCAAAAAGTACATGATGTTTTGGAAAACATATCTAAATGAGTAGAAAACAAGGAGTTATGGTAAATTTACCGTTGATAACTCTGTTTTTCCGAAGTCCACAGTATCCACAGGATATAATTTGTGTTGTAGGTGGCGTCAGAGAATCAGGCACCAAACGGTTAAAGCTTTTGGGGCTCCCAGCATGCATCGGTCGAGCCTGATAACCCCACCTTTTGGCCCAGGGAACTCAGTTTGTTACTAAGTCCAGGTAGGAGCAGGATTAGATCAAGAAGGAACACCTATTCAGGCAAGAATACACACACTTGCATACCAAAAAGAAGGGATTTGTAAGTGTAAATGTTCTCAAATCAGGTGCGTCAGGATACTGTGGACTTCGGAGAACCAGAGTTATGGTAAGTCTACCATAACTCCTGTTTTCTCCTTCAGGGTCCACAGTAGTATCCATAGGATATACATTGGGATGTACCAAAGCAGTAATTAAGAGAGGGGATGCTTCTGATCGGACAGGAGAATCCTACGCCCACACCCAGCAACCTGAGAGGCAAAGGTATCAAAGGCATAATGTCTAATAAATGTATTAATTGATGACCATGTGGTTGCCTTACAGCAGGGCTGGCCAAACCGGTCCTCGAGATCTACCAACAGTTCACATTTTCCAGACTACCTTGCTGGTGCACAGGTGTAGTCATTACTAATTAAGATGTGCTGCATTCATTCCTAACTGAAAATTCTACAGATCTCCAGGAGGCCTGGAAAACATGCACTGTTGGTAGATCTCGAGGACCGGTTTGGCCAGCCCTGCCTTACAGAGTTGCTCAGCCACGGACCTACTAAACGGATAGAATGGGCAGAGACATTGGGGGTCATTCCGACCTGATTGCACGCTAGGATTTTTCGCTGCGCTGAGATCAGGTGAGAACTGCATATGCAGGCGCATCGTACGGATACAAAGCAGATCGTTGCTTAGTGATGGATTTTACGAAGAATCCATTTGCACAGCCGATCGCAAGTAGATTGACAGGAAGAAGGCGTTTGTGGGTGTCAACTGACCGTTTTCTGGGAGTGGCTGGAAAAACGCAGGCGTCTCCAATCGTTTGCAGGGTGGGTGTCTGACGTCAATTCCGGTCCTGAACAGGCTGAAGTGATTGCAGCGGCTGAGTAAGTTCTGAGCTACTCAGAAACAGCACAAAACTTTTTTGTAGTGCTCGGCTGCACATGCGATCGCACACTTGCAGCGACTATCTGTTTACAGCGCTGCAAAAAAATAGCTAGCGAGCGATCAACTCAGAATGGCCCCCATTATCTGGGATAGGGAGATCGGCTTGAGAGTATGCTTCTGAGATAGTCATCCAAAGCCATCTAGCCAATGTTTGCTTATTGGCAGGTCATCCTCTCCTGTGAAATCCGTATAGAACAAAGAGAGAGTCTGTTCTTACGATGGCACTGGTACAAGCCACGTAGATCCTTAGTGCACAAACTACTTCTAATGATGCATGTCCCAGAGAGAGATCTGCAATTGGAAGGCTGGAATAACTATTTCTACATTAAGATGGAATTCGGAGAACCGCTCTTTGTGGATGAAATACCAGAAATGGGGGGGAGGGCGAGAGACATGACAGTGCCCCTAAATATGATACTCTTCTAGCTGAAGCATTGCCAGTAGAAAGAAAAATAAGAATTTACTTACCGATAATTCTATTTCTCGTAGTCCGTAGTGGATGCTGGGGACTCCGTCAGGACCATGGGGAATAGCGGCTCCGCAGGAGACAGGGCACAAAAGTAAAAGCTTTAGGATCAGGTGGTGTGCACTGGCTCCTCCCCCTATGACCCTTCTCCAAGCCTCAGTTAGGATACTGTGCCCGGACGAGCGTACACAATAAGGAAGGATTTTGAATCCCGGGTAAGACTCATACCAGCCACACCAATCACACTGTACAACCTGTGATCTGAACCCAGTTAACAGCATGATAACAGCGGAGCCTCTGAAAAGATGGCTCACAACAATAATAACCCGATTTTTGTAACAATAACTATGTACAAGTATTGCAGACAATCCGCACTTGGGATGGGCGCCCAGCATCCACTACGGACTACGAGAAATAGAATTATCGGTAAGTAAATTCTTATTTTCTCTGACGTCCTAAGTGGATGCTGGGGACTCCGTCAGGACCATGGGGATTATACCAAAGCTCCCAAACGGGCGGGAGAGTGCGGATGACTCTGCAGCACCGAGTGAGAGAACTCCAGGTCCTCCTCAGCCAGGGTGTGCCCCTGACCAAGTAGCAGCTCGGCAAAGTTGTAAAGCCGAGACCCCTCGGGCAGCCGCCCAAGATGAGCCCCCTTCCTTGTGGAATGGGCATTTACATATTTTGGCTGTGGCAGGCCTGCCCCATAATGTGCAAGCTGAATTGTACTACACATCCAACTAGCAATCGTCTGCTTAGAAGCAAGAGCACCCAGTTTGTTGGGTGCATACAGGATAACAGCAAGTCAGTTTTCCTGACTCCAGCCGCCCTGGAAACCTATATTTTCAGGGCCCTGACAACATCTAGCAACTTGGAGTCCTCCAGGTCCCTAGTAGCCGCAGGTACCACAATAAGCTGGTTCAGGTGAAACGCTGACACCACCTTAGGGAGAAACTGGGGACGAGTCCGCAGCTCTGCCCTGTCCGAATGGACAATCAGATATGGGCTTTTGTGAGACAAAGCCGCCAATTCTGACACTCGCCTGGCCGAGGCCAGGGCCAACATCATGGTCACTTTCCATGTGAGATATTTCAAATCCACAGATTTGAGCGGTTTAAACCAATGTGATTTGAGGAATCCCAGAACTACGTTGAGATCCCACAGTGCCACTGGAGGCACAAAAGGGGGTTGTATATGCAGTACTCCCTTGACAAACTTCTGGACTTCAGGAACTGAAGCCAATTCTTTCTGGAAGAAAATCGACAGGGCCGAAATTTGAACCTTAATGGACCCCAATTTTAGGCCCATAGACACTCCTGTTTGCAGGAAATGCAGGAATCGACCGAGTTGAAATTTCTTCGTGGGGCCTTCCTGGCCTCACACCACGCAACATATTTTCGCCACATGTGGTGATAATGTTATGCGGTCACCTCCTTCCTGGCTTTGACCAGGGTAGGAATGACCTCTTCCGGAAAGCCTTTTTCCCTTAGGATCCGGCGTTCAACCACCATGCCGTCAAACGCAGCCGCGGTAAGTCTTGGAACAGACATGGTACTTGCTGAAGCAAGTCCCTTCTTAGCGGCAGAGGCCATGAGTCCTCTGTGAGCATCTCTTGAAGTTCCGGGTACCAAGTCCTTCTTGGCCAATCCGGAGCCACGAGTATAGTTCTTACTCCTCTACGTCTTATAATTCTCAGTACCTTAGGTATGAGAAGCAGAGGAGGGAACACATACACCGACTGGTACACCCACGGTGTTACCAGAACGTCCACAGCTATTGCCTGAGGGTCTCTTGACCTGGCGCAATACCTGTCCAGTTTTTTGTTCAGGCGGGACGCCATCATGTCCACCTTTGGTCTTTCCCAACGGTTCACAATCATGTGGAAGACTTCCCGATGAAGTCCCCACTCTCCCGGGTGGAGGTCGTGCTGAGGAAGTCTGCTTCCCAGTTGTCCACTCCCGGAATGAACACTGCTGACAGTGCTATCACATGATTTTCCGCCCAGCGAAGAATCCTTGCAGTTTCTGCCATTGCCCTCCTGCTTCTTGTGCCGCCCTGTCTGTTTACGTGGGCGACTGCCGTGATGTTGTCCCACTGGATCAATACCGGCTGACCTTGAAGCAGAGGTCTTGCTAAGCTTAGAGCATTGTAAATTGCTCTTAGCTACAGTATATTTATGTGGAGAGAAGTCTCCAGACTTGATCACACTCCCTGGAAATTTTTTCCTTGTGTGACTGCTCCCCAGCCTTTCAGGCTGGCATCCGTGGTCACCAGGACCCAGTCCTGAATGCCGAATCTGTGGCCCTTTAGTAGATGAGCACTCTGCAGCCACCACAGAAGAGACACCCTTGTCCTTGGAGACAGGGTTATCCGCTGATGCATCTGAAGATGCGATCCGGACCATTTTTCCAGCAGATCCCACTGAAAAGTTCTTGCGTGAAATCTGCCGAATGGAATCGCTTCGTAAGAAGCCACCATTTTTCCCAGGACCCTTGTGCAATGATGCACTGACACTTTTCCTGGTTTTAGGAGGTTCCTGACTAGCTCGGATAACTCCCTGGCTTTCTCCTCCGGGAGAAACACCTTTTTCTGGACTGTGTCCAGAATCATCCCTAGGAACAGCAGACGTGTCGTCGGAGACAGCTGCGATTTTGGAATATTTAGAATCCACCCGTGCTGTCGTAGAACTACTTGAGATAGTGCTACTCCGACCTCCAACTGTTCTCTGGACCTTGCCCTTATCAGGAGATCGTCCAAGTAAGGGATAATTAAGACGCCTTTTCTTTGAAGAAGAATCATCATTTCGGCCATTACCTTGGTAAAGACCCGGGGTGCCGTGGACAATCTAAACGGTAGCGTCTGAAACTGATAGTGACAGTTTTGTACCACGAATCTGAGGTACCCTTGGTGAGAAGGGCAAATTGGGACATGGAGGTAAGCATCCTTGATGTCCAGGGACACCATATAGTCCCCTTCTTCCTGGTTCGCTATCACTGCTCTGAGTGACTCCATCTTGATTTGAACCTTTGTATGTAAGTGTTCAAATATTTCAGATTTAGAATAGGTCTCACCGAGCCGTCTGGCTTCAGTACCACAATATAGTGTGGAATAATACCCCTTTCCTTGTTGTAGGAGGGGTACTTTGATTATTACCTGCTGGGAATACAGCTTGTGAATTGTTTCCAATACTGCCTCCCTGTCGGAGGGAGACGTTGGTAAAGCAGACTTCAGGAACCTGCGAGGGGGAGACGTCTCGAATTTCCAATCTGTACCCCTGGGATACTACTTGTAGGATCCAGGGGTCCACTTGCGAGTGAGCCCACTGCGCGCTGAAACTCTTGAGACGACCCCCCACCGCACCTGAGTCCGCTTGTACGGCCCCAGCGTCATGCTGAGGACTTGGCAAAAGCGGTGGAGGGCTTCTGTTCCTGGGAATGGGCTGCCTGCTGCAGTCTTCTTCCCTTTCCTCTATCCCTGGGCAGATATGACTGGCCTTTTGCCTGCTTGCCCTTATGGGGACGAAAGGACTGAGGCTGAAAAGACGGTGTCTTTTTCTGCTGAGATGTGACTTGGGGTAAAAAAGGTGGATTTTCCAGCTGTTGCCGTGGCCACCAGGTCCGATGGACCGACCCCAAATAACTCCTCCCCTTTATACGGCAATACCTCCATGTGCCGTTTGGAATCTGCATCACCTGACCACTGTCGTGTCCATAAACATCTTCTGGCAGATATGGACATCGCACTTACTCTTGATGCCAGAGTGCAAATATCCCTCTGTGCATCTCGCATATATAGAAATGCATCCTTTAAATGCTCTATAGTCAATAAAATACTGTCCCTGTCAAGGGTATCAATATTTTCAGTCAGGGAATCCGACCAAGCCACCCCAGCGCTGCACATCCAGGCTGAGGCGATCGCTGGTCGCAGTATAACACCAGTATGTGTGTATATACTTTTTAGGATATTTTCCAGCCTCCTATCAGCTGGCTCCTTGAGGGCGGCCGTATCTGGAGACGGTAACGCCACTTGTTTTGATAAGCGTGTGAGCGCCTTATCCACCCTAAGGGGTGTTTCCCAACGCGCCCTAACTTCTAGCGGGAAAGGGTATAACGCCAATAATTTTCTATCGGGGGAAACCCACGCATCATCACACACTTCATTTAATTTATCTGATTCAGGAAAAACTACAGGTAGTTTTTTCACACCCCACATAATACCCTCTTTTGTGGTACTTGTAGTATCAGAAATATGTAACACCTCCTTCATTGCCCTTAACATGTAACGTGTGGCCCAAATGGAAAATACGTTTGTTTCTTCACCGTCGACACTGGAGTCAGTGTCCGTGTCTGTGTCGACCGACTGAGGTAAATGGGCGTTTGAGACGCCTGGACAGGTACTAATTGGTTTGCCGGCCGTCTCATGTCGTCAACCGACCTTGCAGCGTGTTGACATTATCACGTAATTCCCTAAATAAGCCATCCATTCCGGTGTCGACTCCCTAGAGAGTGACATCACCATTACAGGCAATTGCTCCGCCTCCTCACCAACATCGTCCTCATACATGTCGACACACACGTACCGACACACAGCACACACACAGGGAATGCTCTGATAGAGGACAGGACCCCACTAGCCCTTTGGGGAGACAGAGGGAGAGTTTGCCAGCACACACCAAAACGCTATATTATACAGGGACAACCTTATATAAGTGTTTTCCCTTATAGCATCTTAATATATAATAATATCGCCAAATAAGTGCCCCCCCTCTCTGTTTTAACCCTGTTTCTGTAGTGCAGTGCAGGGGAGAGCCTGGGAACCTTCCTAGCAGCGGAGCTGTGTAGGAAAATGGCGCTGTGTGCTGAGGAGAATAGGCCCCGCCCCCTTTTCGGCGGGCTTCTTCTCCCGTTTTTCTGACAACCTGGCAGGGGTTAAATACATCCATATAGCCCCAGGGGCTATATGTGATGTATTTTTAGCCAGCATAGGTACTTTCATTGCTGCCCAGGGCGCCCCCCCAAGCGCCCTGCACCCTCAGTGACCGTTGGTGTGAAGTGTGCTGAGAGCAATGGCGCACAGCTGCAGTGCTGTGCGCTACCTCATGAAGACTGAGAAGTATTCAGCCGCCGATTTCTGGACCTCTTCTCTCTTCAGCATCTGCAAGGGGGTCGGCGGCGCGGCTCCGGTGACCCATCCAGGCTGTACCTGTGATCGTCCCTCTGGAGCTAGTGTCCAGTAGCCTAAGAAGCCAATCCATCCTGCACGCAGGTGAGTTCACTTCTTCTCCCCTAAGTCCCTCGTTGCAGTGAGCCTGTTGCCAGCAGGACTCACTGAAAATAAGAAACCTAACAAAACTTTTACTCTAAGCAGCTCTTTAGGAGAGCCACCTAGATTGCACCCTTCTCGGCCGGGCACAAAAACCTAACTGAGGCTTGGAGGAGGGTCATAGGGGGAGGAGCCAGTGCACACCACCTGATCCTAAAGCTTTTACTTTTGTGCCCTGTCTCCTGCGGAGCCGCTATTCCCCATGGTCCTGACGGAGTCCCCAGCATCCACTTAGGACGTCAGAGAAACTTTTGTTGTTAGCTGTTAACCATTTGAATTCCACGTGATGCAGTGGTTCAAATGGAGCAACTTGAAGCACCCTGAGAACCAATCCTAGGCCCCAAGGAGCTGTTGGTGGTATAAACGGAGACTGAATGTAAAGCATTCCTCTGAAAGAGGTGCGAACATATTATAGATTTGCAATTTTCCTTTGGAACCAAATAGTTAATGCTGATACTTGTACCTTCAAGGAAGTTATGCGGAGACCTCGTTCCAATTCAGCTTAGAGGAACGCTAGAATTCTTGAAACTCTGAAAGAACTTGGACCATATTTTCTGGTAGAACACCACTGAAAATATGCATGCCATTTCCGGTAATAGATGCAAGCTGAGGATGGTTTCCTTGCTTTAAGCATCATTTGAATTTCCACTTGTGAAAAACCCTTTGCTTGTAATATGGATGTTTCAAGTGACACGCAGCCAGAGACAGACCATCCAGGTGTTCGTAGAGACAGGGACCCTGAATCAGAAGATCTGGTCGTTGAAACAGTAGGAACGGAGCGTCCATGGATCTGGAGCCCCTGCAGATTGATGTATCAATTCCGTCTGGGCCACGCTGGAACTATTAATATCACGGCGCCTCCTTCCTGTTTGAATTTTCAAATCACCCTGGGCAACAGGGAGATTGGTGGGAAGACACATACAAGATGAAATTTCAATCTTGCTGACAGAGCATCCATGAAAATTGCTTCGGGTTCCCTTGTTCTTGACCCGTATGCTGGCACCTTGCTGTTCTGAAGTGAAGCCATTAGGTCCACTTCTGGCAGATCTCATTAGTTTAACAGAATCTTCTTCTACTGCATGAATGTTGTGCCGGCTCAGAAAGTCTGCTTCCCAATTTAGGACTACAAGTATGACTACCGCGGACACGGCTAGATGAAGAAGTTCTGCCCACTTTAACGTGTGGCTTACCTCTCTCATTCCCATCCGACTGCTAGTGCCTCCTTGGTGATTGAGGTACGCTACTGCAGTGGCATTGTCTGAACGAATCTGAATCGACTTTCTTACTTGGTCCAACGGCCCTGGAGAGAGTACTGCATTGTTACGGTTTCTCAGCCTCAGAGACTGGCGTCCGTTGTCAGAAGTTCCCAGTCTGACATCCAAATGGGTCGAACTTTGTCTAAGTGGGACGTCTGTAGCCACCAGGCTAATGACTGACGTACTTCCTGAGGAAAATATTTTTTTTTACTTCTTATCGTCTGATGCGGTCCATTCCATTTAGAGAGAATCAGATGTTGAAGGGGTCTTGAATGGAACTGGGCATATTCTACCATGTCAAATGCCTAGACCATTGATCCCAGTATCCGCATTGCTGCATGTATGGATACTCTCCGACTGTGCAGCAATCCGTGGATTCTCATCTGTATTGTGGATATTTTGTCTAGAGGTACTGTAGAAAAATTTTCTGACGACTGGTATCAAATACAGTCCCTAGGTGTGTCATCCATTAGGATGGAACTAGGGTGGAATTTGTCCGATTTATGAGCCAGCCGTGATCCTGTAGGCAGGCTATTGTCATTTGCAGATGGCAGTGGAGGGTTTCCTGGGATTGTGCCAGTATTAGCAGGTCGTCCAATATGGGAAAATCCTTATTCCCTGACGATGTAGGTGAGCTGCCATTACCACCATAATTTTGGTGAATACCCGTGGAGCTGTGGCCAACCCAAAGGGTAGTGCCTGAAACTGAAAATGTTGCTGGAGGATTACGAACCTGAGATAGCACTGATGGGAGAGTGATATTGGTACATGTAGGTAAGCACCCTGAATGACCAGGGACACCATGAAATCCCCCGGCTCCATTGCCAGGATAATGGTCCACAATGTTTCCATATGGAATTGAGACACACAAAATATTTGTTCAGAGCTTTGAGATGGAGAGTGGGCCGGTGAGACCCATTTGGCTTCTGAACCAGGAACAGGGTAGAGTAGAGACTTAGCCCTCGTTGTGCTGAGGGAACTGGTACTATCACTTCTGATTGTAGCAATTTCTGTATTGCATCTTGTAGAACCCTGGCCTTCGTTGCCACTGGCGGTGGGCTGGTACAAAATAACTGTTGAGGAAGGCGCTTCCTGAAGGAGAAGGCGTACCCGTGAGACACTGCTTCTTGCACCTAGGTATCTGTGGTGGACTGCTGCCAAATCTGTGCAAATTGAAGAAGTCGGCCTCCCACCCTGGGGTCCCCCAGGTGAAGGCACGTGCCATCAGGTAGGAAACTTGTCTTCTCGTTTAGCAGTAGGGCATCTGGTTGAACATGCCTATTTGGCCTTAGTCTTACTAGTTTTATTTGATTGAGACTGTTTGACATAATCCTTTCCCTTTGCTTTACCTTGGGGCCTAAAGGAACGGAAAACAGGGAATCTAGGTTTAGATGCTGATGTCAAGGGAAAACCTGCTGATTTAAAGTTTGCTTCAGACATTATAATGTTGTCCAATTTTGTTCCAAACAGAATATTTCCAACAAAGGGTAGGGTTTCCAATACCTTCCATGAACATAGTCATAGTGCTCTGCAAGCTGCTACTGAGGAAGCTGAGGCTTGAGAAGCTAATATACCCATATCTATGGCTGCTTCTTCCATATAGGCAGATGCTTGCTTTATATTTTCTATATGGGATAATTGTTCCCTTGTTCCTAGAACTGAGAAATCATTTTCCAAAGCTTCCGCCCAGGCTGTCACGGCTATAGTTACCCATGCTGAGGCAATGGCTCGTCTTGTACTTGCCCCCTTTAGGGAAAGTACAGTCTTAAGATAGTCATCATTTTTTTCTGTCCGTTGAATCATTTAATGATGTTAAAGGCAGAGGTAATGTAGATTTGCGCACCAGTCGAGCTACGTGAGCATCTACTTTGGGAGGAACTTCCCTTTTTAAACAGTCCACAGGTGAAAGAGGATAGTAAGAGACCAATTTTTTTGGTAACTTAAACTCCTTACTGGCTCTTGTATAATTTCTGTCAACTGATTCTAGTTTTGAAATTCAGTTTTCACTGTTTTTGGACATTTAAAGGTCGGAGCCTTAGACTTTAGTATAGGTTCTGAAACTTCATCCACTGACCATATGGATTTCACTGCACAAATTATCTCAGGTATGTATACGGACGTGCGGTGCTCCTCTTCTCTCTAGGCAGACTCAGAGAGAGAAAATTCTGCTTCATCTGCAGTATCCTCGGATTATGAAACATGTGTAGAGTGTGAGGGTAATACCTCGTGTCAACCTGTTTTCAAATACCTGGGCCTGTCTGCCGGTAACAATTGCTGAAAAACAGCTGAGGTCTGGGCAAAATCTTGGACAGAGTGTGACAGCACATTCATTCACAAACTCACTACAGGGAGCGGTTGTTGCATAAATGCAACAGGATAATAAGTGATCTGTTATATACGACAGAACCTGAGCAAAATAAGCTAAGGGGGGTTTTTGTGCTTGTACAAGTTCGTGATCGGAGGCAAATCAGCATATATTCAACTACACATAGTCTAAGGTAGGTAGGAATCATTACTGTATAACCTCACTACAGGGAGCGGAATACAGGAGACTAGCGTATACAGACGCACAGCGAATAATACAGCAATATTTGTACACTGTCATTCATTTATTAAATTACGCAATACCACAGAGGTAGGTAGGGAATTAGTGCTGTGTCACCTCCCTCTGGAGAGCAGGATACAAGGAAACTAGAACCCGGCTCCCTCAACTCGATAAAACCGCAAAAAAAAGGCTCCAGCAAACACATTATAGCGTCTCCTTTCAGTGTACTAAATCTCATTGCGTCTCAGACGGAAGTGGGTAAATGCAGATGATGATGGGAAACTGGCCATGAACTTGGGGGAGGAACGACCAGGAGATGGCCTTTACTCCCCCCTGCTGACAACCACCTCAGGGTTCTGCGGCCTACAAATTTATCCCTGAAGCCTGTGATCCCTGAGGTCTAGTGCACTGGTTCACCCGAGGTGGACAAGCGCGTCAGCGACTGTCCGGTAGTCTCCAGCCCGAGACAGTAAGACTGCGTTACATGCATCTCAAACCGCAAGCGGAAGAAATGCCTTACCTTCTTCGCGGGCTCCGGCCACAGCCTGGGACCCTCATGTTCAACCTGCTAGTACATCCAGCTGGGGCCCGCCGCAACGCCAGTGTTTACATGAGGGCAACACCGGCAGGAAGTTGTTTGAGCGACTTTATTAATGCATATAAGATGCATATTAAAGTCACTAAAAAAAAGAAATAGAAAAAATATATAAAATAATAAAAGCTTGTGGCTTCTGCAGTGGTCCTGCTTCTGCTGCACAAAACAGAAAAACTGAGTTCCCTGGTCCAGGAGGCGGGGTTATAAGGAGGCTGTACCAATACATGTTGGGAGCCCCGAAAGCTTTAACCGTTTGGGGCCTGATCCTCTGAAACCACCTACAACCCAATGTATATCCTGTGGATACTACTGTGGACCCTGAAGGAGAAAATAGGATTTTGGTACTTACCAGATAAATCCTTTTCTTTGAATCCATAGGGGGCACTGGAGTACTCTTGGGGATATGGATGGGGCGTAGCCGGAAATGGCACATTTAAATATTTAAATTAGTAACTGGTCACCCCCTCCATACTCCCATAAACCCTTCAGTATTTTTACTGAGCCGAACAGGAGCGATAGAGAGGATGAACCATAGAGAATTACATATAACAGTATAATATAACGGTCAACACTAAAGTTGACACCTAACCTAAATTATAACGGTCAACACTAAAGTTGACACATAACGTAACTGACAACTAAGCAGTTGACACAATAATAGATATCACCGTAACATTGTATCCATTGGTGATAATGTGTTCCCATAAGATCCACTGAGCTTACCACAAGACAGGTAAAACTGCTCTGGGTGGGCGTCCAGTGCCCCCTATGGATTCAATGAAAAGGAGTTATCTGGTAAGTACCAATATCCTATTTTCTTTTTCATCCACTAGGGGTCACTGGAGTACTCTTGGGACGTACCAAAGTTCCCCCTTGGGCGGGAGAGCTGTTTGGCACCTGTAACACTAGACGGCCAAAGCAAGATGCTGATGCCGTAAACGTATTAAACATGTAACAGCGCACAAACGTGTGCACTGATGACCATGCACTCATGACCTTGTAGCAGCGCGTGTAAGTTGTTTCGTAGAAACTTCACAACCTGCTGCCCATGACGTTCCCAAAGAACGTGTGGAATGGTCTGACACTGATGTAGACGGTTGTAGCCTGCCTATGATGTTCTGAAGAACGTGTGGAATGGCATGACACTGATGTAGGTGGTTATTATGAAGCTAAACCTGACGTATGGTATAAGGTCTGCTTGGAAGCTGGCTAAGCTATCTTAACTACCTTATATAGAACAAACAATGTAACTGTTTAACGTACAATTGATGTTTGGCTACATAAACGCGTAGTGTGCGTACCATGGCCCTCATTCCGAGTTGTTCGCTCGCAAGGCGATTTTAGCAGTATTGCACACGCTAAGCCGCCGCCTACTGGGAGTGAATCTTAGCTTCTTAAAATTGCGAACGATGTATTCGCAATATTGCGATTACACACCTCGTAGCAGTTTCAGAGTAGCTTCAGACTTACTCGGCATCTGCGATCAGTTCAGTGCTTGTCGTTCCTGGTTTGACGTCACAAACACACCCAGCGTTCGCCCAGACACTCCTCCGTTTCTCCAGCCACTCCCGCGTTTTTTCCGGAAACGGTAGCGTTTTTATCCACACGCCCATAAAACGCTGTGTTTCCGCCCAGTAACACCCATTTCCTGTCAATCACACTACGATCGCCGGAGCGAAGAAAAAGCCGTGAGTAAAAATCCTATCTTCATAGCAAATTTACTTGGCGCAGTCGCAGTGCGGACATTGCGCATGCGCACTAAGCGGAAAATCGCTGCGATGCGATGAAATTTACCGAGCGAACAACTCGGAATGAGGGCCCATATCTAAAGTAGCTGAAGTTCCTGAACCTACTGATAACACAGGAACTACGGTTGAGTAATTGATGTGTAACATTATACCATCTTTGGTAGGAAAATGGAATTTCAAAAGGGAAATTACTTTATCATCAACTTACTTTCAGGCAAAATGTTCCACACACTGTAACATATCCATTTCATTGAAATATTTCAAGTAGTAAAAATAAGATTTTACTTACCGATAAATCTATTTCTCGTAGTCCGTAGTGGATGCTGGGGACTCCGTCAGGACCATGGGGATTAGCGGCTCCGCAGGAGACAGGGCACAAAAATAAAGCTTTAGGATCAGGTGGTGTGCACTGGCTCCTCCCCCTATGACCCTCCTCCAAGCCTCAGTTAGGATACTGTGCCCGGACGAGCGTACACAATAAGGAAGGATTTTAAATCCCGGGTAAGACTCATACCAGCCACACCAATCACACCGTACAACTTGTGATCTGAACCCAGTTAACAGTATGACAACGTAGGAGCCTCTGAACAGACGGCTCACAACAATAACAACCCGATTTTTTTGTAACAATAACTATGTACAAGTATTGCAGACAATCCGCACTTGGGATGGGCGCCCAGCATCCACTACGGACTACGAGAAATAGATTTATCGGTAAGTAAAATCTTATTTTCTCTAACGTCCTAAGTGGATGCTGGGGACTCCGTCAGGACCATGGGGATTATACCAAAGCTCAATTTTACAAACGTGTTCTCCCCCCGACCACGTAGTTGCTCGGCAGAGTTGTAATGCCGAGACCCCTCGGGCAGCCGCCCAGGATGAGCCCACCTTCCTTGTGGAATGGGCATTTACATATTTTGGCTGTGGCAGGCCTGCCACATAATGTGCAAGCTGAATTGTACTACACATCCAACTAGCAATCGTCTGCTTAGAAGCAAGAGCACCCAGTTTGTTGGGTGCATACAGGATAACAGCAAGTCAGTTTTCCTGACTCCAGCCGTCCTGGAAACCGATATTTTCAGGGCCCTGACAACATCTAGCAACTTGGAGTCCTCCAAGTCCCTAGTAGCCGCAGGTACCACAATAAGCTGGTTCAGGTGAAACGCTGACACCACCTTAGGGAGAAACTGGGGACGAGTCCGCAGCTCTGCCCTGTCCGAATGGACAATCAGATATGGGCTTTTGTAAGACAAAGCCGCCAATTCTGACACTCGCCTGGCCGAGGCCAGGGCCAACATCATGGTCACTTTCCATGTGAGATATTTCAAATCCACAGATTTGAGCGGTTTAAACCAATGTGATTTGAGGAATCCCAGCACTACGTTGAGATCCCACAGTGCCACTGGAGGCACAAAAGGGGGTTGTATATGCAGTACTCCCTTGACAAACTTCTGGACTTCAGGAACTGAAGCCAATTCTTTCTGGAAGAAAATCGACAGGGCCGAAATTTGAACCTTAATGGACCCCAATCTGAGGCCCATAGACACTCCTGTTTGCAGGAAATGCAGGAATCGACCGAGTTGAAATTTCTTCGTGGAGCCTTCCTGGCCTCACACCACGCAACATATTTTCGCCACATGTGGTGATAATGTTGTGCGGTCACGTCCTTCCTGGCTTTGACCATGGTAGGAAAGACCTATTCCGGAACGCCTTTTTCCCTTAGGATCCGGCGTTCCACCGCCATGCCGTCAAACGCAGCCGCGGTAAGTCTTGGAACAGACATGGTACGTGCTGAAGCAAGTCCCTTCTTAGCGGCAGAGGTCATGAGTCCTCTGTAAGTATCTCTTGAAGTTCCGGGTACCAAGTCCTTCTTGGCCAATCCGGAGCCACGAGTATAGTTCTTACTCCTCTACGTCTTATAATTCTCAATACCTTGGGTATGAGAAGCAGAGGAGGAAACACATACACCGACTGGTACGCCCACGGTGTTACCAGAACGTCCACAGCTATTGCCTGAAAGTCTCTTGACCTGGCGCAATACCTGTCCAGTTTTTTGTTCAGGCTGGACGCCATCATGTACACCTTTGGTCTTTCCCAACGGTTCACAATCATGTGGAAAAACTTCCCGATGAAGTCCCCACTCTCCCGGGTGGAGGTCGTGCCTGCTGAGGAAGTCTGCTTCCAAGTTGTCCACTCCCGGAATGAAACTGCTGACAGTGCTATCACATGATTTTCCGCCCAGCGAAAAATCCTTGCAGTTTTTGCCATTGCCCTCCTGCTTCTTGTGCCGCCCTGTCTGTTTACGTGGGCGACTGCCGTGATGTTGTCCCACTGGATCAATACCGGCTGACCTTGAAGCAGAGGTCTTGCTAAGCTTAGAGCATCATAAATTGCCCTTAGCTCCAGTATATTTATGTGGAGAAAAGTCTCCAGACTTGATCACACTCCCTGGAAATTTTTTCCCTGTGTGACTGCTCCCCAGCCTCTCAGGCTGGCCTCCGTGGTCACCAGCATCCAATCCTGAATGCCGAATCTGCGGCCCTCTAGAAGATGAGCACTCTGTAACCACCACAGGAGAGACACCCTTGTCCTTGGAGATAGGGTTATCCGCCGATGCATCTGAAGATGCGATCCGGACCATTTGTCCAGCAGATACCACTGAAAAGTTCTTGCGTGGAATCTGCCGAATGGAATCGCTTCGTAATAAGCCACCATTTTTCCCAGGACTCTTGTGCAATGATGCACTGACACTTTTCCTGGTTTTAGGAGGTTCCTGACTAGCTCGGATAACTCCCTGGCTTTCTCCTCCGGGAGAAACACCTTTTTCTGGACTGTGTCCAGAATCATCCCTAGGAACAGCAGACGTGTCGTCGGAAACAACTGCGGTTTTGGAATATTTAGAATCCACCCGTGCTGTCGTAGAACTACTTGAGATAGTGCTACTCCGACCTCCAACTGTTCTCTGGACCTTGCTCTTATCAGGAGGTCGTCCATTTTCTTCGAAGAAGAATCATCATTTCGGGCATTACCTTGGTAAAGACCCGGAGTGCCGTGGACAATCCAAACGGCAGCGTCTGAAACTGATAGTGACAGTTCTGTACCACGAACCTGAGATACCCTTGGTGAGAAGGGCAAATTGGGACATGGAGGTAAGCATCCCTGATGTCCCGGGACACCATATAGTCCCCTTCTTCCTGGTTCGCTATCACTGCTCTGAGTGACTCCATCTTGATTTGAACCTTTGTAAGTGTTCAAATATTTCAGATTTAGAATAGGTCTCACCGAGCCTTCTGGTTTCAGTACCACAATATAGTGTGGAATAATACCCCTTTCCTTGTTGTAGGAGGGGTACTTTGATTATCACCTGCTGGGAATACAGCTTGTGAATTGTTTCCAATACTGGCTCCCTGTCGGAGGGAGACGTTGGTAAAGCAGACTTCAGGAACCTGCGAGGGGAAACGTCTCGACTTTCCAATCTGTACCCCTGGGATACTACTTGTAGGATCCAGGGGTCCTGTACGGCTCCAGCGTCATGCTGAGAACTTGGCAGAAGCGGTGGAAGGCTTCTGTTCCTGGGAATGGGCTGCCTGCTGCAGTCTTCTTCCCTTTCCTCTATCCCTGGGCAGATATGCTTATGGGGACGAAAGGACTGAGGCTGAAAAGACGGTGTCTTTTTCTGCATATATGTGACTTAGGGTAAAAACGGTGGATTTCCCAGCAGTT